>NC_134397.1:166421899-167021899 GCF_050003625.1 Haematobia irritans | reverse complement strand
TAAATTTTTGACAAAATTTTCTATAGAAAAAAATTTCACAAAATTTTGTATAGAAATAAAATTTTGACAAACCATTCTATAGAAATAAAATTTTGTAACAAAAATGTTGCCAAAATTTTCTATTGAAATAAAATTTAAAATTTTTAGGTTTCTATAGAACTAAAACTTTGACAAAATTTTCTATATATAAAAATTTAAAAATTTTAGGTTTCTACAGAACTAAAATTTTTACAAAATTTTCTATATATTCAAAATTTTTATAATTTTCGTGTTGGTCCATTTCGTTAAAGTCGATTGTAAGTATCGCATTTACAATTTAAGGGATTTTTATACACCCAAAGTGTGGCACAAATCAAATGAATGTGGAGGCTTCTATGCGCTCAAGAATATGTTTATGTATCATCAGCTATATCAAAATCTGGACCGACAGGATTTATATTTCGAAATGGATCCCAAATTTTCGCAAATGGAATGAAAATTTCAGACTGGCAAAATATGGTAGAGTTTTTGGTACAACCAGTATAACCTTTTCAAAAATTATATTTCATGTTAGCCTGATACCGAAACAGGCAATTGACGTCCAAATGCATTATATCTAAAGGGTGATTCTTTTGAGGTTAGGATTTTCATGCATTAGTATTTGACAGATCACGTGGGATTTCAGACATGGTGTCAAAGAGAAAGATGCTCAGTATGCTTTGACATTTCATCATGAATAGCCGAACGATCTGCCACAACGTCGAATTTTCAGTGAATGGGCCCTAGAAAAGTTGGCAGAAAATCCGCTTTTTTATCGACAAATTTTGTTCAGCGATGAGGCTCATTTCTGGTTGAATGGCTACGTAAATAAGCAAAATTGCCGCATTTGGAGTGAAGAGCAACCAGAAGCCGTTCAAGAACTGCCCATGCATCCCGAAAAATGCACTGTTTGGTGTGGTTTGTACGCTGGTGGAATCATTGGACCGTATTTTTTCAAAGATGCTGTTGGACGCAACGTTACGGTGAATGGCGATCGCTATCGTTCGATGCTAACAAACTTTTTGTTGCCAAAAATGGAAGAACTGAACTTGGTTGACATGTGGTTTCAACAAGATGGCGCTACATGCCACACAGCTCGCGATTCTATGGCCATTTTGAGGGAAAACTTCGGAGAACAATTCATCTCAAGAAATGGACCGGTAAGTTGGCCACCAAGATCATGCGATTTGACCCCTTTAGACTATTTTTTGTGGGGCTACGTCAAGTCTAAAGTCTACAGAAATAAGCCAGCAACTATTCCAGCTTTGGAAGACAACATTTCCGAAGAAATTCGGGCTATTCCGGCCGAAATGCTCGAAAAAGTTGCCCAAAATTGGACTTTCCGAATGGACCACCTAAGACGCAGCCGCGGTCAACATTTAAATGAAATTATCTTCAAAAAGTAAATGTCATGGACCAATCTAACTTTTCAAATAAAGAACCGATGAGATTTTGCAAATTTTATGCGTTTTTTTTTTAAAAAAAAGTTATCAAGCTCTTAACAAATCACCCTTTAATTATACAATTATTTTTCGAGCTTTATGGACAGATATAGATTAAGGAACATGGTTAATAGATCCATTGAAAAGAAAACGCCAGATAAAGAAAAAAAAAGGAGTTAGCATAAAGGGCCCAAAATTGAGTTATCTCTCCCAGCCAGATATATACTAAAGGCTGTGGAAAGGTTCATTCGCCCGAACCGAAACATGTACAGTCCAGGCGTGTATAGATTTGTATCTGGCGTTTTCTTTTCAATGGCTCTATTAACCATGTTCCTTAATCTATATATGTCCATAAAGCTCGAAAAATAATTGTATAATTAGATACTTTTCAAAAATATTTAATATTCTTCAATATTGGAAGTTTCACCGCAATTGCAGTCATTGATCGATTGAAGATTTCAATGAATTCAAATTTCTTATATATATATTTAGTTATAAAAATATAAAGTGTTTTAAAATTTTGGTTGGGCCGGAGTCGGAGTCGACCAGCATTTTTACGACTCCGAGTCCAGCAAAATCTTCAGACTCCGACTCAAAGACTCCGACTCCACAGCCCTGTTCTTATCTCGAAGTATCTGTTATGACTTCGATTTGTATTCTAATTTTAATGTGATAGAGCCTCCCTAAAAATCGTATTTTCTTTGCGACAATGTTGGCAAGCTTGGTAATTGGTTACATTCATTGTTAGTATGTCACTGCTTCCAATGATTTTTTGTAACACATTGGATAGTTTGGTCTGTTAGCTCTTAGCATTGCTCTTACACAAATATATTTAAAGGACTTTGGTTAGCTTTATGACTGCCACTGAGTGAGTGTGAGTGGTAGAATTGGTGGTTTTTAGTTATCCAGGCATGTTATGCATTTTAAAAATGTGGATAGTAGAAAACAAAATTCCATCGTCCCCCCATTGAGGTGTATAACTTCACGTAAGCATATTTGCAGTTATTGTGCATAGCAGCGGCGTTTAATCGGTAAATCTGATGTGATGACTGAGAGTCGGAATGATTAATTTATTTAAGCTGTGACAAAGCTTGGAGAAAGATCCTCCAAAGAAATCTTTCGGAGAATTCAATGATTTTAAACGGATATACAAATAGTTTGGTAGGCTTCAAGGAATTTGCACTTCAAATAAGCGCTTCGGTATTAATTTTATGAAAAAGTCGCAGGTTTTGTAATGACAACAATATCTTGTGAAAGCAATACGATATTCAAGGCCCAAAGTCGACTTTTAACGTTTTACAAATCGACCAGTCTCCTCTGAATGTAGTATTTAAACAGACGGATTGTCGAACGAACATCGGTAGATCGGCTCAGAATTTCAGCACGACCCAGAAAATATATACTTTATTGGATCTGAGGGCCATAATTCGTGCGAAGGCAACCAATTCTTACAAATCTAAATCTTTGTTATATTACTTACGACCTCGTGCTGTATCATTTAAATTAAAACTTAAACGTGTTATATAATAAAACAAGTCCGGAGAGTCTAAAATCGGGCGGGAGAGACTATAATATACCCTGCACCACTTAGTAGATCAACATTTTCGTTACCATTCCAAAGCTTTCAAATTTGTTGGGTGCTATATAAAAGGTTTATGTTCCCATATGCATATATTTAAATCTGACCCGATCTGGACAACATTTGTGAGACTTCTACAAAATATGTAGACTTAAATTTATGTTGGTTAACGCCCTGGGTCGAAACGCAATTTTATTAAAAAACACGTAAACACGGCCGTAAGATCGGCCAGGCTGAATCATATGTACCCTCCGCCATGGATTGCGTAGAAACTTCTGTCATCCACAATCGAATTACTTGGGTGTGGGAACCACC
This sequence comes from Haematobia irritans, assembly GCF_050003625.1. Classification (NCBI taxonomy): domain Eukaryota; kingdom Metazoa; phylum Arthropoda; class Insecta; order Diptera; family Muscidae; genus Haematobia; species Haematobia irritans. Next base: position 167,018,545 of record NC_134397.1, on the reverse strand, counting down.
GTGGTGCAATGGTTAGCATGCCCGCCTTGCATACACAAGGTCGTGGGTTCAATTCCTGCTTCGACCGAACACCAAAAGTCTTTCAGCGGTGGATTATCCTACCTCAGTAATGCTGGTGACATTTCTGAGGGTTACAAAGCTTCTCTAAGTGGTTTCACTGCAATGTGGAACGCCGTTCGGACTCGGCTATAAAAAGGAGGTCCCTTGTCATTGAGCTTAACATAGAATCGGGCAGCACTCAGTGATAACAGAGAAGTTCACCAATGTGGTATCACAATGGATTGAATAGTCTAAGTGAGCATGATATATCGGGCTGCCACCTAACCTAACCTAACCTACTTGGGTTGTGGTATTTTAAAACTTCTTAACATCGTTTTCTAAATTGTGAGTTAGTCCATACATGGTATATATTAGACAAAAAAGGTATGTATAGGTAAGCCTACAAATAATTACGAATCGATATGGAATTTTGCCCGGTACGTAGAGAGCCAGAATTGAAATATGGGGGGTCGCTTATATGGGTCTATATACAATTATGAACTTGATATATACCAATTTTTGTGTGATTGGGGATCGATTTATCTGAGGGCTATATATAACTATAGACCGATATGGACCTAGTTAGGCATGGTTGTTAACGGCCATATACTAGCACAATGTAACAAATTTCAACTGACTCGAATGAAATTTGCTCCTCCAAGAGGCTCCAAAACCAAATCTCGGGATCGGTTTATATGGGGGCTATAAATGATTATGGACTGATATGGACCCCTTTGGCATGGTTGTTAAAAAACATATACTACCACCACGTACCAAATTTCAACCAGATCGGATGAAGTTTGTTTCTCTAAAAGGCACCGGAGGTCAAATCTAGGGATCGGTTTATATGGGGACTATATATAATTATGGACTGATATGAACCAATTCTTGCATGGTTGTTGGATACCATATACTAACATCACGTACCAAATTTCAACCGAATCAGATAAATTTTGCTCTTCCAAGGGGCTTTGGAGGTCAAATCGGGGGATCGGTTTATATGGGGGCTATATATAATTATTGACCGATGTGGACCAATTTTTGCATAGTTGTTAAGGACCATATACTTACACCATGTACAAATTTCAGCCGGATCGGATGAAATTTTCTTCTCTTGGAGGCTCCTTAAACCAAATCGGGGGATCGGTTTTTATGGGGGCTCTATATAATTATTTACCGATGTGGACCAATTTTTGCATAGTTGTTAGAGACCATATACTTACACCATGTACCAAATTTCAGCCGGATCGGATGAAATTTGCTTCTCTTAGAGGCTCCACAAGCCAAATCTGGGTATCGGTTTATATGGGGGCTATATATAATTATGGACCGATGTGGACTAATTTTTGCTTGGTTGTTAAAGACCATACACTAACACCATGTACCAAATTTCAGCCGGATCGGAGGAAATTTGTTTCTCTTAGAGGCTCCGCAAGCCAAATCTGGGGATCGGTTTATATGGGGGCTATATATAATTATGGACGGATGTGGACTAATTTTTGCTTGGTTGTTAAAGACCATACACTAACACCATGTACCAAATTTCTGCCGGATCGGATGAAATTTGTTTCTCTTATAGGCTCCGCAAGCCAAATCGGGGGAACGGTTTATATGGGAGCTATATATAATTATGGACCGATGTGGACCAATTTTTGCATGGTTGTTAGGGACCATATACTAACACCATGTACCAAATTTCAGCTGGATCGGATGAAATTGGCTTCTCTTAGAAGATCCGCAAGCCAATTTGAGGGGTTCGTTTATATGGGGGCTATACGTAAAAGTGGACCAATATGGTCCATTTGCAATACCATAACAATTGGCCTATATCAATAACAACTACTTGTGCCAAGTTTCAAGGTGATAGCTTAGGTTAGGTGCATGTTAAGCTCAATGACAAGGGACCTCTTTTGTTTTATAGCCGAGTCCGAACGGCGTTCCACCTTGCAGTGAAACCACTTAAAGAAGCTTTGAAACCCTCAGAAATGTCACTAGCATTACTAATTCTTCCAAAATCAATGGGGTTCTATTCTGACTCAAAATACATACTTGTGCCAAATTTGAAGGCGATTGGACTAAAATTGCGACCTAGTCTTTGGTTACAAAAATATGTTCCAGACAGAGTTGATTTCCTAAGCGTACAGACATTCCAAATTTTATCCGATTTGTCTGAAATTCAAAATCTAAAGGTATTTTGGGTCCATAAACAAGTGGTGGATATCGGTCCATGTTTTGGTATAGTCCCTATATAGGCCAAATTCCTGATTTGGTCTGATTTGCCTGAAATTGGAAATCTAGAAATATTTTGGGTCCATAAACAAGTATGCCGAAGATGGTATGTATCGGTCTATGTTTTGGTATCTCCCCCATATAGACCGATCTCGCGATTTGGCCTATTGGGTGTCAATGTATCCCTATTTTTATTCGATTTGTCCGAAATTAAAAATCTTCGGCAATTTTAGATCCGTAAAGAGGTGTGGCGAATATTGTGTGAATAAGTCCATGTTTTGGTATCTCCTTCATATATACCGATTTGACGATCCACGTTTTGGTATATATGTTTGATTGGCAGAATATCTGTTATAAGATCCACCTGAAATTCTACACGCAGAGAAGGAATATGATCACCTCAAACATGCTGCAAGAGCAAAATGTTATTTTTGTATGGTGACCATGTAACATGTTTGTCACTAAAATGTTATTTTCTCGCCAAATATAACCTGTTTGCCGAAATCAGATACATGATTTCCGATAAAACCATGATAACCATGTTAGATGGTCACCACCCAAAAAAAAGTAATTTTGCTCTTAAAACATGTTTGAGGTGATCATATTCCTTCTCTGGGTGTATATACTTTCATTTAGAGGTATGCGCGTGACACGAAATTCTCGTGACACGCGTGATTCACACGTGAGTCGTGAACAAAATCCAAAGCAAGAATCGTGAATGTGCGTGAATGGGACTAAAATAAATATGTCGTGCGTGATCGTGCGTGAGAAATAAAATCGGGTCGTGAATGTGCATGAATAAAATTTCTGCAAAATCACGCTCACGAAAAAAATCAAGATTTAAAACATACTCCTTTGTTAAATGAAATTAATTTATCTCTCGAACTATATTCTCTTTTTGAAGTTTGTTACCTTTGCTGATTTCCGTTTGAATTTCAATTAACCGGCTACGACGAAGAGTTTTCAAATAAACCAATTATTTTGGATTTCGAACTTAAGTCCATATAAAGTTGTTATTTTGTACATCGGTGAGCTCTCTCACTTTTTGGAACTTCAATAGCTTGAGTGTAAGCTCATTTTTCAGCATGTTTGCATCCGTGATCAGCTCTTGAGTATGGTTTTTACAATGGGTTTTCCTTGAATTCGATGAAATCTGGCTTTTACTTTTCGGATCAAAATAGATCAAAATGCTTTTGTAAGCTTATACAATAAAATAAACTGTCACTGAAATAAATCTGTCAGCTATCAGACGAGCGGTTTAGGGATGATCGTAACCCGAAGTTGGTTGCAATACAGATCAGCCAACCTGTATATATAAGACTATGCAAGACACTTTGCCCCACGTGCAAGTTTTCTTGTTTGTTTTAAAGCTGTAAGATAACCCCGGCATAACTCATTCGAGCGAAAACAATTTGGCATTAAAGGATTTTTGCTCGGAATACGTAAAGGTCCAAGTTTCGAACATTTGTTTGTCTGCACCTTCAAAAAGGGCCTCTTGTTAGGCTTTATACCCACAAGTTCTGACAATGCCCTCCACAAGTACTTATGAACCCACCGAAGATATAGTGGATGCATGCGTATGCATCAGCAGCATGACTATGAATGGTATTATCTGTAAACCACTCGTGTGCTCGCAGAAGCGTGAAAAACTAAAAAACAAGTACATAATTATAGTGAAACAACAACCGCGAATACTGTCAGTAGGCGTAGCAGCCGCACACAGCGCAAGCAAGCAAGTACTTAACTAATGTTTGTGGATATCATAACAGCATCAGGGATACAGGCACACAGAGGATACGGAAATTGAAGTCGAGTGGTGGGCGGTTGGTAACAATATCCGCATGTTACATTGGTATTACATAAATTTAATATTTTTTCTGGTTTGCGACCACAATGCAGAAATTAAAACGAAATGAATTTTGTGCTAATTAGCAATGAGCGAACAGCATATGTTTCATAAATGTGTTGGTGTATGAGAATACGTGGGCTTGTTTGCGTGTAACTACGGGTGTGTGTGTGTGTGATTTTGGTATCACATTTTAAATATTTAACGGAAGACAAGGTGTGCATTATGGTTAGCGCTTATTAATATCGGAGCGATAAATTCATTTTGATTTCACAATGTGCTGCACATTGCAAATTTATGCACATTTTCGCCTACAATCGCTTACCGCTAAGTACGTTATTTGCATCATTTTGGTTGCAAATCGCATTACCCACGAATTGGTTTGGCATTTAAGCCATTCGTCGCCCCTCCTCCAACCCATTGACTAGTCATATGTTGGTAGATTTTCATATAATGCATAATGATTTAATAGAAAATATTTGCAAATCTTAAATAGGTATTTTAATCCTTTGCTTGGTTACCCATGTAATATGCTATGCTGCTACAAGGAAAATATATAACATTTATTTATGGGAATAAATTTGGTTGACCATTTGTAATCTATGTTATATTGTTAAAAAGGGAAATTCCAGGCTTTGTGGTAGGGATTATACGCAAAAATACGAGTTACCTGTTTGCCACGGTGTAAAATATTATTAATTTTGGTTACTAAAATATAAGTTATATTTATTTTTTAAAATTAATTTATATAATTTTTTCCGTTAACGCCACTATCTCCAAACACGACTTGGCCTATAATTGCACTGATCATTTAGCTTCACTGCCAGATGGAAGAGTAAGTAAGTTAGTCCATATCAATGTCTCCATTCCAAAGTACCCTAAGTCTAAAAAGTGAATTTTACAGGAAATAAGTTCAAAGTTTTTTTTGCAATTTCTCAAAAACCGTATAAGATACAAATTTGTATATTTTTTTTTATTTTTTATTTTATATATAAAAAATTTTAGGTCAGCTGATGGCCTTAGCAGCCAATGCTACTTTTCCCTTTTTTTATCATACATTTACTGTATGATTAAAATAAACAATAAATAAATAAATAAATAAATTTTAGGTCTTAAAAATATGTTTATTGTAGATTTTGTTTGTATACCCTCCACCATTGGATGGAGGTATATTAACTTTGTCATTCCGTTTGTAACACATCGAAATATTGGTCTAAGACCCCATACAGTATATATATTCCGGGTCGTGGTGAAATTCTGAGTCGATTTGAGCATGTCCGTCCGTCCGTCTGTTGAAATCATGCTAACTTCCGAACGAAACAAGCTATCGACTTGAAACTTGGCACAAGTAGTTGTTATTGATGTAGGTCGGATGGTGTTGCAAATGGGCCATATCGGTCCACTTTTACGTATAGCCTCCATATAAACGGGCCCCCAAATTTGGCTTGCCGATCCTCTAAGAGAAGCAAATTTCATCCGATCCGGCTGAAATTTGGTACATGGTGTTGGTATATGGTCTCTAATAACCGTGCAAAAAGTGGTCCACATCGGTCCATAATTATATATAGCCCCCATATAAACCGATCCCCCGATTTGGCTTGCGAAGCCTCTAAGAGAAGCTAATTTCATCCGAACTGGCTGAAATTTGGTACATGTGTAAGTATATGGTCTCTAACAACCATGCAAAAATTGGTCCACATCTGGCTTGCGGAGCCTCTAAGAGAAGCAAATTTCATCCGATCCGGCTGAAATTTGGTATATGGTCTCTAACAATTATGCAAAAATTGGTTCACATCGGTTAATAATTATATATAGCCCCCATTTAAACCGATCCCCCGATTTGGCTTGCGGAGCCTCTAAGAGAAGCAAATTTCATCCGATCCGGCTGAAATTTGGTACATGGTGTTAATATATGGTGTCTAACAACCATGCAAAAATGTATCCACATCGGTCCATAATTATATATAGCCCCCATATAAACCGATCACCAGATTTGACCTCGGAGCCTCTGGGAAGACCAAAATTCAGCTGATTCAGTTGAAATTTGGTACGTGGTGTTAATATATGGCCTTAAACACCAATGCAAAAATTGTTCGAAATCGGTCCATATTATATATAGCCCCCATATAAACCGATCCCCAGATTTGAACTCCGGAGCCCCTTGGAAGAGCACAATTTATCCAATTCGGTTGAAATTTGGTACGTGATGTTAGTATATAGTATCCAACAACCATGCAGGAATTGGTTCATATCAGTCCATAATCATATATAGCCCCCATATAAACCGATCCCGAGATTTGGTTTTGGAGCCTCTTGGAGCAAATTTCATCCGAGTCAGTTGAAATTTGGTATATTGTGCTAGTATATGGCCGCTAACAACCATGCCTAACTAGGTCCATATCGGTCTATAGTTATATATAGCCCTCAGATAAATCGTTCCCAATCACACAAAAATGTTGTCTAATATATACCACGTATGGACTAACTAACAATTTAGAAAACGATGTTAAGAAGTTTTAAGATACCACAACCCAAGTAATTCGATTGTGGATGACAGTCTTTCGTAGAAGTTTCTACGCAATCCATGGTGGAGGGTACATAAAGGGTGATACGGTCAAAAGTTGGTCAAGGGAAAACGCGTGTAAATCGGTGAAATCGTTTAATTAAAAAATCAAATTAAATTTCTTTTTCAAGTTAATAAAATTCAGGAAAAATATTCAGTTAGGCTTTCGCTTTTCCAAATCCGAATTGCCGGGCCTCACGCTTGACACCTGCCATCAGATTTTGTACAGCCACCTTGTCCACCTTCTTCGCCGCAGAAAGCCAGTTTGCCTTGAACTGCTGCTCGTCCTTAGCAGTTTTTTTGGTCTTCTTTAGGTTCCGCTTGACAATAGCCCAGTATTTCTCAATTGGGCGGAGCTCTGGCGTGTTGGGAGGGTTCTTTTCCTTGGGAACCATCTGCACGTTGTTGGCGGAGTACCACTCCATGGCCTTTTTACCGTAATGGTAAGATGCCAAATCCGGCCAAAACAGTACGGAACAACCGTGTTTCTTCAGGAAAGGCAGCAGACGTTTATTCAAACACTCTTTCACGTAAATTTCTTGGTTGACAGTCCCGGAAGCTATGAAAATGCTGCTTTTCAAGGTACAGATGGCTTGCCAAACCAGACATTTCTTTGCGAACTTTGACAGTTTTATGTGCTTGAAAATATCTGCTACCTTTCCCCTTCCTTTTGCCGTATAAAACTCCTGTCCCAAAAGCTGCTTGTAGTCGGCTTTGACGTAGGTTTCGTTGTCAATTACCACGCAGTCAAACTTCGTCAGCATCGTCGTGTACAGCCTCCGGGATCGCGCTTTGGCCGTCGTATTTTGTTTATCATCGCGATTTGGAGTCACTACCTTCTTGTAAGTCGATAGTCCGGCTCGCTTTTTGGCTCGATGTACGGTTGTAGACGATACACCCAGCTTATCTGCGGCATCTCGGAGAGAGAGGATAGGGTTTCGCTTGAAACTACCGGCAACTCTCTTTCTCGTCTCAGTGGCTTCCGGTTTTCGATTTCCCCCCGATCCAGACTTCCTGGCTGTCGACAAACGTTCCCCAAACACTTTAATTACATTTGTAACGGTTGATTTGGCAACTTTTAGCGATTTTGCCAGCTTTGCGTGCGAGTAGCCCGGATTTTCGTGATGCGCGAGCAAAATTTTGATACGCTGCTCTTCTTGCTTGGACGGCATTTTGACAACTGAAGAGTGAATTCCAAAATCAAAATAGGAGCAGCATTCTACACACACACACACCTTCAAAATGAGGGGTGTTCAGGTTTTTTAAATGCAAAATTGAAAGAAATACGTCAAGTTTATATTGACCAAATTTTGACCGTATCACTCTTTATGATTCGGCCTGGACGAACTTACGGCCGTATATACTTGTTTAGTATGCATCAATTCAAAATAGTGATAATAGAACATGACTAAATATGACATAGACCGAACAAAGCTTTATTCCCTTTTTGGATTGGAAATTTTTAAAACTTTAGTCACAGGATGCGTACAATATTAACCATAACTTTTGATAGAAGTGTCCAATAAATTCGAACTTTTGAGAAGATACAATTCACATCGATCCGAATAAAAATCAATGAACTCCATCAAAAAATGCTAAGTCGACTTAGCGTACACTGGAATGAGGACATCGATATGTAGTAAATACCTATATAAGCCAATTCAGTTATGGAGGAGCTTTTATATACTTACACTGAAAAGAAAGCATGCCCGGTTCCAAGGATTTTGTGTTTACTTTAAAAATTTTGGTATTGATTCCGAGCCAAAGAAACGGAGAATACAAGTAAGGATACTTTTAAAACACAATTCGCTTTTAAAATTGAGATTTGTGTACTTGCTTCTAGGAAGCAAATTTTAATTTTTCGTTTTTTCAGTTTTTTTGTCTTCATATACTATCAAAGTCCTTTAAAAACGAGTTAACGACAACTTTATTTTCCAAATTCAGACTCGACTTTCATGTTTCAAGCAAAAACGTATTTAAAATAAAGTGTTGAAAAATATGTCCTATGTTACATTTGAACGATTTTTTGCTTTGTAGTCAAGATGCAAAAAGACAACAAATTTAAAGACAATTTCATTGATTTTAAGGAATATATCTGAATTATTTATAACAAATTCAGATATATTCCTTATATGGGGCTATATATAATTAAGGACCGATGTGGACCAATTTTTGCATGGTTGTTAGAGACCATATACACCATGTACCAAATTACAGTCGGATCGGATGAAATTTGCTTCTCTTAGAGGCTCCGCAAGCCAAATCGGGGGATCGGTTTATATGGGGGCTATATATAATTATGGACCGATGTGGACCAATTTTTGCATAGTTGTTAAAGACCATATACTTACACCATGTACCAAATTTCAGCCGGATCGGATGAAATATGCTTCTCTTAGAGGCTCCGCAAGCAGAATCTGGGGATCGGTTTATATGGGGGTCATATATATTTATGGACCGATGTGGACCTATTTTTGCATGGTTGTTGGAGACCATATGGTTGTTTGCATGGTTGTTAGAAGTTCACCAATGTGGTATCACAATGGACTGAATAGTCTAAGTGAGCCTGATACATCAGGCTGCCACCTAACTTAACCTAACCTAACCTAACACCATGTACCATATTTCAGCCGGATCGGATGAAATTTGCTTCTCTTGAGGATCCTCAAGCCAAATATGGGGGCTATACGTAAAAGTGGACCGATATAGCCCATTTGCAATACAATCCGACCTACATCAATAACAACAACTTTTGAATAGTTTCAAGTCGATAGCTTATTTCGTTCGGAAGTTAGCGAGCCAGAATATATATACCCGTGTAAAAATTGGTGGATCTAAATAGATATAAAAATGAATCCTAGAGCGAAATGGGCATTAATTCGTGACCACCATCAAAAACTGAATGAAATTAAATTACTCAGCATTATAGGTGAAATAAAGCTTTTATTTGTTTTTAAATTTCAATAAAAAATGTGGCTTTTGATACAAAATATTTTTAGTTTTTTTGTGGCTATTTTGTAGTTTTTCTCATCTGGGTTTTAGCTAATCTAGCTATTTTTGGTTAAACAATTCTGGCAAACTTTGAACAAAGGGGAATTTTATTTGTCAAAAATTGTCTTCCGGAGGAAAGTATTTTTTGTGGACAAGCATAAAATTTAGAAAACATGATTTAATAGAAATTTGTATTCTATGGTGGAGCATACAATTTAGAAAACATGGTTTAGTAGAACTTTGTATTCTATGGTGGAGGGTGCATACGATTCGGCCCGGCCGAACATTCTGCCGTATAGATGTACCTATTTTATCTAACATAGACTCCAAAAGGACTAACTTACAATGTAGAAGACAATGTTAAGAAGTTTAGACCTCCCCATCGGCAAATGTTTTAAATGTGGTATCACAATGGACTTAATAGTCTAAGTGAGCCTGAAACTTAATCGGGCTGACACTTTAACCTAACCTTCACCTAACCTATCGGCAAATGTTTTTACAACCTAAGTAATTCGATTCTGGATGACAATCTTTAGTAGCATATTGTACACAATCCATGGTGGAGGGTACCTATGATTCGACATGGCCCCATGCCGTATAGATTTGCTGATATATCATTTTAAATCGATAGTAAAAATAAGATACTAATTGAATCCATTGATGTGTGAGTTTCCAAAGTTCTTAAGATATCATTAGCTTTTAAAAACCCAACATCTACAAGAAATTCCCAGGCTAATAACTACGACCACCAAATCTTAACTTTTAATAGTTTGTCTTGACATTTCCTTGAACGAATGCTCCCAGTCATTGTAGTTCTGTGTGTGAGAAATGTAAAAGTCAGTTTCTGAAATTCTAACACAATGCGTTTTTTTCTGAATCCCAAGTGCAGCATTTTTGTCTTCACTTTCTGGCAAAGTTAGTTGACATTGCGATGATATGGCAATTTTCATAGTCTTGGACTGGTTGGTGATGATACTTCTATTTCAACTGCTTGCCAATGAGTGTTCTGCCAAGACGACAACGATGTCAATGTATTTCATTCGTACTTGACTCTGACTGGATTGCTGTCAGTGGCCGGCCAACTTTTTCCTGAATGTTTATCTAACTTGCAATGTGTCCCAAAGCCAGTGTTATGTGACCATTGAAATGACATCATTTTCTCTGCTATTTTGGCTAAAAAGTTTTTAGTTTTTCCTCCCTATTTTTGTGATATTCAAACGACAAACATATGGCATGGAAACTTTTGTCAAGTTCTCAATTAGTTCCCTAGTCGCGTTTGTTAAAAACTTTTAACTTTATTCTATATTTACCAGATAACAGATATATAAACTTTGAGAACATCCTATTACGTAGTTCGGGTATTTTTTCTGTATTTTGTGAAATTTCCATGAAATACGTACTACCAGCAGGATGCTACACACGGAAAAAAGAGTATTTAAGACAAAATTATTATACAAACCGGAATCGAAAAATAAGATTAAGGAATAGTAGTTATGTGAGAAGACGTGGCACAGTGGTGTTGGAAAATGGTTCAATTTGGTAGGAATAATTCTCGTATGTAATTTCCATAGGAACTTAACATAAATATTCAAATTGAATCATCTCATCCCGCCAGATCTTCACTAAAGTCTATGGAAAGTTGCATTAGCCAGCAATGAAACATATGTCTAGTCAGGCTTGTGGAGATTGGTATCTGTCATTTTCTTTTTAATAACTTAATAATATCAATTCCTTTCATCTTTATGTCCAATAAGCTTGTATTAAAATTGTAATAATATGTAAAGTAATTAATTTGGATCTTTTAAAAGTGGTTTAATGTGTTATCTGGGAGCCACCGTGGTGCAATGGTTATTTAGCATGCCCGCCTTGCACACACAAGGTCCTGGGTTCGATTCCTGCTTCGACCGAACACAAAAAAAGTTTTTCAGCGGTGGATTATCCCACCTCAGTAATGCTGGTGACATTTCTGAGGGTTTCAAAGTTTCTCTAAGTGGTTTCACTGCAATGTGGAACGCCGTTCGGACTCGGCTATAAAAATAAGGTCCCTTGTCATTGAGCTTAACATCGGGCAGCACTCAGTGATAAGAGAGAAGTTCACCAATGGGTATCACAATGGACTGAATAGTCTAAGTGAGCCTGATACATCGGGCTGCCACGTAACCTAACCTAATCCTAGAAGCAATATTTAGCCAAATCCAGATGTTCAGATAATTCGGTAAATAGTTATGCTCTCCACCATTGGATGGGGCCCGTCCATCTGTTGATATCACGCAAACTTCCAACTTCGACTTGAAACTTTGTACAAGTAGTTATTATTTATGAAGGACAGATGGTATTGTATATAAATGGCCTACAAGATTTGATTTGCTCTTACAATATAACATTCCATCCGATTCGGTTGAAATTTGGTACGCGATGTTTGTATATGGGCTCTAACAACCATGAAAAAATGGTTCATATGGTCCATATAAACCCATATCCAGATTTTAATTCTGGGACCTCTGAGGAGTAAACTTCATCCGATTAGGTTGATCGGTCCATATTGGTTCTTAATTAAATATACCCCATATAAGACTTGATTTCTGTAGCCTCCTTGAGGAAAAAATTTCATTCGATTCGATTGAAATTTGACTTTTAGTTACAACAATTTTGCAAACCTTGAGTTGCAATCTGCCAATAGACAGCTCTATCGTAAAGGTTGATATTTTTGAGGTTCCACGTACTCAGAACCAGGGCTGTGGAGTCGAGCCAATTTTGCTCGACTCCGACTCCAGCATTTTGCATCAGCTCGACTCCGACTCCGGAGTCGACTCTGGGTAATATAACTAAATCTAATTTTAATACCTCTAATTTGTAGTTCTATTGTGGGGGTACCGTAAGTGGATCGATATAAAGTATCGTATTTATTTATGTGTGCAAAAAAAGGTCTTAGTTGCACATTAGATGCCAATTGAACTCTATATTTCAAATTTAATGTTTAATAAATAAAATAATGAAATAAATACCCATCATAATATGAGAAGATACCAACAGTATATGTATTTGTGGACCCAAATTATTGATACTATCTCAAATCCTTTAAATTTATTGCGAGCTATATAAAGGTTTATATTCCTATATGCATGAATTTGAATCTGAATCGATTTAGACAAAATTGTATATACTTCTACACAATCTATGTACTTAAAATTTAAATCTAACGTTATGGGACGTAACAAAATGTTAACAAAAAATGCACGGAAAGTCTGAAGTCGGGCGGGCCGATTATAATATACTCTGCACAACTTTCTATTTAGATCTGCGTTTTGATAAAATCTCAAATCAGACTTCTACAAAATCTCGGGAAATATTTGGGAAATATTTATAATTGTTTAGACAATTTCGGAAAAATGCATTTATGATTCATTCATTCAAAAATTTGAAAATTTGAGTAATTTCTACAAGTTTTCGACTTAGCAGTGAGTATCAGTGAGCATACAATTTTGGAAAAATTTGTGTCTAGTAAATAAAATTTTCTACAGAAACAAAATTTTGACTAAATTTTCTATAGAAATCAAATTTTGACCAAATATATAGAAATAAAATTTTTAATAAAATTTTTATAGAAATAAAATTTGGCAAAATTTTTTATAGAAATAAAAGTTTGAAAAAATTATCAATAGAAATACAATTTAAAAAAAATTGTGTAGCAACCAAATTTTGCAAAATTTTCTATAGAAATAAAATTTTGCAAAATATTCTATAGAAACAAAATTTTGACTAAATTTTCTATAGAAATAAAATTTTGACTATATTCTATAGAGAAATAAAATTTTGATCAAATTTTCTAATACAAAAATCTATTACTATAAAATTTTGGCAAAATTTTCTATAGAAATAAAATTGTGACTTAAATTTTATAGAAATAAAATTATCAATGAAAATAAAATTTTGAAAAAATTTTTGTGTAACAAACAAAATTTTGCAAAATATTCTATAGAAACAAAATTTTGACTCAATTTTCTATAGAAATAACATTTTGACTAAATTTTCTATAGGAAAAAATATTTCTATAGTAATAAAATTTTGAATACATTTTTTATAGAAATAAAATTTTGACAAAATTTGCTATAGAAATAAAATTTTGACAATACCTATTATAGAAATAACATTTTGACAAAATTTTTTATAAAAAAAAAAAAAAACTTTGAAAAAATTTTCTGTCAATATTTCACATATGTATATGGCCTTAAAATAAAATAAAATAAAATAAAATAAAATAAAATAAAATAAAATAAAATAAAATAAAATAAAATTAAATAAAATTAAATAAAATAAAATAAAATTAAATAAAATTAAATAAAATAAAATAGAACAAAATAAAATAAAATAATTTCGATTGTTCGAAATATTTCAAATAAATTTATATGGGCATTAAAATGGATCGATACAGCTCATCTGCTAGTCTAACATTCTAGGAAACATAAAAAGATGGCCGTAATTGGAAGTTGATTTTCATTTACAATCATGCTGTACATTGACCGAATGAATAACGCAATGGAATCTAATTTGCGTAAAAACTTGCTTAGTTACAAAAAAGTGAAGTGTTTTAAAAACTTTGGTTTAGCCGGAGTCGGAGTCGAGCAAAATTTTTACGACTCCGACTCCAGCAAAATCTTCAGACTCCGACTCCGGCTCCACAGCCCTGCTCAGAACTTTTGAACATACGAGCGCTATAGGTTATTTTTTACAACTTTCAACGTGAATTAACTCAACAAATTTAATTCAATTTTTGGGGATGAAGTTCCGCCAAGGACCAGTGATGAATTCAACCGAGGTCGTATCGTAGTTCACTCCGTGGCGACTTTTTTAAAAGTCGTTGTACCTGAAACCATTGATGATGCGCGCCAACTGGTATTGCAAGATCATCGTAGGAACTCTCGTAAGATTGAGACACATTAGGCATTAGTGAGGGAACCACCGTGTTGCAATGGTTAGCATGCCCGCCTTGCATACAGGGTCGTAAGTTCAAACCCAGTTTCGATCAAGCATCAACAAGTTTTTCAGCGGTGGATTATCTCTCTCAGTAATGCTGGTGATATTCCTGCGTGTTTGCAAAGCTTATCTAAGTGGTTTCACCGCAATATGGAATGCCCTTCGGACTCGGCTATAAACAGGAGGTCCATTGTCATTGCGTTAAACTTAGAATCGCGCAATACTCAGTGATAAGAGAGAAGTTCACCACTGTGGTGTCACAATCAGGGCTGCCAATTTTTCCGATGTATCGGCATTTTGACGATTTTTTACACACAAAATGCACTATTCCGATTTTTTTCCGATTTTAATGATATCAACTAGGAGTTAAAGTTTTTACATTTTGGAGAAATTTTTGAAAATATTAAAATAAACTTAAAAATTTTTGGGAAAAAAAAATTCGGGAAAAAAATTGGGAAAAAAAAATTCGAGTTTCGAGTCAAAATTCGTACAAATATTCATGATTCTTCCAAACTCAACAGCAAACGCAGACATTTTTAAGCAAAAAACTAAAAATAGATGATACCTGGAGAATAATGTATGAAATATTCTGTTCAAAAAATAACCTGAAATGAAATAAAATTGTGCAATAGAAACGTTTACTAATTATGATGAAATTCTAGTACAGTATAAAAATAACCACATATAGACATATCTATCGGAAACACCATAAAAAATTACCTGTTTTGGAAAACACGGGACTCTTTAGTTTCAAAATATTTAAATTTTAAATAAAAATGTTAATAACAATATTTTAGAAAAATAATTTTTTTATACAAATATTACGAAATATTTTTGTTTAACCAGAAAATGATTTTTATAGTAATGTTATTTGCATACAAAAGTGAGTTCGTTATATATTTTTTATTATTGAAATGCATAGTTGTGTACATTAATTTTCTGTTTTGTATATGAAATAAATACTTTTGTTTTGTGTTCATATTGCGATTTTTTTTACGGTTTTTAAAATGCAAGTGCCGATTATGACGATTTTTCTTGAAATTTTATAGGCAGCCCTGGTCACAATGGACTGAATAGTGTAAGTAAGCCTGAAATATCGGGTTGCCACTATACCTAACATACATTCAATATTGTATGAACATTTAACCGTTAAAAAACAGTTGTTCGCGTTGGATCCCACATAAATTGTGAATTGCTCAAAATAATGCTTCTGTCTATTGGTCTAAAGAGATGCTCAAAAAATACGATCGTATATTCTCTCCAATACTCAAACATTACCCAAACAAACGTGGTCAGTATAACATATGTTAATAATCTTATGTAGTATTCAAACCAACTAATCACGGTAAACTGAGATTTCTATCAGCCTTTCTATATTTTAAATAAAAAGGGTCCATACACGCTCACAAAAAATCGCTTCTGTAACATATACTATCAAACATATTTTGCTTCAAGCATATACATTTTTGGCTATTGCCCAAACATTTATATGTTTGATCTCTTCCAATATATAATATGTTTGAAAGCATATTGGTCTAAACAATATATGTTTGGGTAGTCAATTTCCAAACATTTTGTATTTTTGCATCCAAATTCAATAATGTTGTCTTCCAAAAAACAATATGTTATTATGTGAACATATAATATGTTTGGAAGCATTTTGCACCCAAAAATATTATATGCTTAAAACAATTCTCCCAAACAATATTGTGCTCAAAATTTTATTTATTTATTTATATATTTACAATCATAATGAATTATGAAAATAAACAGGTAATATAGGTGATAACAACATAGGTTTTCGACCTGAATGCTCAAAATTTTGTTTCTGCCCAATTGTATATTCCCCCACATCTTTCTCACTTCCACGAGATTTTTTAGTTCTTAGCACCTTTTTCTGTAATACAAACATTGTAGAATTATTCAATTGCATGTTTTTTTATTTTAATTTTACCTTTTGCCGGACGGGGATTCGAACAGCGGACCACACAGTTTGTAAGGATCAAAGAAGTAGCTGATCAATTGCCCAAGGAAAAATAAAATGTTAATTTTGTAATAACAAGCAACAACCACCAACTTAATTCAATATCGCTCCCTGTTAAATAGCGCTCCAAGCTACTAAACACATATATGTTTATAGGCTATTTCTAAATTAATATATGTTTGCATCCAAGCATATTATATTTAAAAACATTTTATGTCCCAAACATAATATGTTCTAACATATTAACATATATGTCCCAAACATGTTATGCTAGTTTATGAACATTATATGCTTGCACTCAAAAATATTGTGTTTAAAAATTTGTGTTCCAAACATATAATGTTTATAGCCAAACATATGAAAAACAGTCTTTTTCATCCGTGTATCTACGACGTAAACCGAGCTTCAGATTGTGAAGCCATATTCTTAAAATTTGGCAAATTTTATTGTCTAGCACTATCAGTGTACTTTTTAAAATTTGTTTTAGTGTTAGTGATGTCATTTTCAAACCAGTTGAAATCAATTTCATAATTTTGCAGGGGTCTAAAATGTATGTTAAATAAATGTGAAACTTTTAATATAAATTATTAAGGAGAAAAAGTTCACAAAACTTTGAGTACATTTGAATTTAGTTATGAGAGATTTCTACTTAAAGTAGTTGTTGGCGAAAATATTCATTTTCCCAACGAAAAATTCAAGGAAAAATCATAAAATCATCATTCTTATAAAGCAGCAAAAGTCACCCACAAAATCATCAAATAACAAAAACTTCATCATCATCTTAAGCATACAAAACTTAATAATGAAGTTTTGTTTGCTTTGCTTAGCTGTCCACTTGACTAATCTGCATATGCAGTTTCATTTGCAGTGAGTGCATCCCCTGCCCCCTTCACTACAATGCGAATAGCCAGCAGCTTGTGCGTCGCCACCCACTCCTGATGTCAACACTCGCAGTCACTTACCTGCGCACGCATTATTCCTTTGCAGAACAACAACATCGTATACGGGAGCGCAGAATGTTAATAGGTGGATTCATACGCATATGAACAAACAAACATACATATGAACATTAGAATTGCATTGTACGTATATTTGTAAAAGGTTTTGAGAATGCAATTGCAGTATCTATGTGGTCAATGACTCCTTTTCAAAATCATATGTTCCGCTGAAATTTAAGTACATACATATCCATGTAGTTTGTTATGTATTTTTTTCTAGACGATAATTATTATTAGCTTTAAGGTTTCTTGCTATGAAAATTAATTTTAAATGAGCTCTTCTTGTCTAACCATCAAGGAATAAACAACATAAGTATCCTGAACATTGTACTAATTATTTAACTCTTTTTCTACAGCAAATAAATAAATCGTTGTAATATTTTTATTATTGAAAATCTTTGGTTTTTTATTCTTGTCATTTCAACTACGCAAGTTTTCTCAACATTTTATTGGTGCCGAAACCCGGGAATTTTCCTCGTTTGTTCATTTTAATTAAAAAAGAAAATTTTTGTGAATTTTTTTTTATTTTTTCTCGCGAAATTAGTGAACGGTTTTTCAAAAACAACTAACTTCAAAATAGTGAACACAAACGAAATTTTTCAATCGCTAATCAACATAATTTCTCACATAATAAATAATTATTCATTTATTAATCAATTGAAAATTATAAAAGTTCTAATTGGTGAATTTTTTTGTGATTTAGATTAACAATTTTTTTCCGCATTTGTGATTATAAAGTTTCGTTTTTGTGATTCCTTTGAAATTTATTCAATCGAAACTTTGCGTTATTTGAATCACTGACCGTTTTTACTGGCGAAAAAGGCTACAGTTGATTTTCAAATAAGACTTTATTTGTGCTTTTTAAATTTCATCCTTTGGTGTTGTGTGTGCAAGCATAACGATGTGTGATCTTTCTGCACTTATCAATGATCAACGACAATTATTAAATTTGTTGGTAAAATATCAAAGCCGTTTTGTGGTAAAACATTCCGCGGAGAAAACTCATGGTTATGTAAGCGCCTTGGCCCAAAGGATCGATGATATTTTTAATCGTTTTGAAGCGCAGCATGAAACTATAGTGGAACACGTGCGCGATAATTCGATAAATTCTAGCGAAGTTCCTTATCTTAACGATGATTTCTATCTCGACTTTTCCGAGACATATTTTACATTCAAAGGAATGCTTATCGATTCCTTCCCTGATCGCTCCGTATCACATTCGCCAATGGCTAGTACCTTCGTTGCCCCACATGGTCGCTCGGATACGACCATAATTTCTGAATCTAAACTTCCTAAAATATCGATTCCTAAATTCTCGGGAGAATATATTGAGTGGATTCCATTCCGCGACATATATTTTTCATTAGTTCATCAGAACGATTCGTTGAACAAAATTCAAAAATTTTATTATTTGCGAAGCACTTTAGAAGGCGAAGCTGCAAATCTAATTAAAAACATTTCAGCCACTGAGGCTAACTATGATTCAGCTTGGAAGATTTTGGAATCCAGATACCACAACAAACGAATGCTTGTTGGTAATTTAATTTCCAAATTATTCAATATTCCAAAATCAGAAGGCGATTTCCAATCAATTAAAACTTTGCTTGACTCCGCCCAAGAGTGTATTTCGTCTTTACAGAATCTTGATATTAACACCAAAACTTGGGATCCACTTCTTATCCATCTCTTGGTACAGAAGCTTGATATCCAATCACGCCGAGACTGGGAACAGTCTCTAAAATCTTCAACCGAAATTCCGCAGCTATCTGAACTTTTCTTATTCTTGGAAAGAACATTCCGTACGCTGGAATCCATAGCTGGCGAAACTACTAATTCTCCTAAAAATTTTCCCCCGCGGACTGACAAATACCAAAACTCGTCTCAGACAAAAAAGGCAACATTCCATTCTGGCCTTATCACTAAACCTGATTTGCCAATTTGTGTTTTTTGTGAGAAAAACCACAATCTTACCAAATGCTACAAATTTTTGGCTTTGCCACGAACTTCCAAAATTAATTTTCTGAACGATAAAAACATTTGCTTTAATTGTTTTATTGTTGGTCATAATCACGATAACTGCACTTCCATTTTTCGCTGTGCAACATGCCAACAACCTCATCATACAGTAATCCATCCTGAAGATCCTGTCAGTCCAATCCCAAATCCTCCCACTCAGGTAACTTCCCATAGCGCTCAGTCGTTTTCTAGTGTCCTGCTCTACACAATTAGACTTAACGTCAATACAAGCCGTGGTCGATTCCAACTGAGGGCTCTTCTTGATCCTGGCTCACAAGGCAGTCTCATCTCTGAGCAAACGGTGGAGAAGTTAGCTTTAACTAAAACTAGATCTAACTGCAGAGTGGTTGGAATTGGAAATCATCATGGAGATGTCTCAAAATTCACTGTAGAACTGAATTTAGTTCCACGAAATGAAAATTTTGGTTTTTCATGTACAGCTCTTGTTCTTCCCACAATCTCATCATATGCCCCTGATCCTTCATCTCAACAAATTTCATTACCTGAAATCGCAAGGAATAACTTAGCTGATCCATGGTTTTACAATTCTGATCCCATAGATCTAATCCTTGGGTCAGATATTTGTTCTGAAATTAAATTAGCTGGTCAATCATTTATCCATAAGGGACTATTCTTTCAGAACACTTGCTTCGGTTGGGTTTTCTCAGGATCTAGCGTATACTCACCTCCAAGGAGAATTCATATTCATAATACAAATATCATTCCTATACATTCACAACATTCCCAGAATACTAGCAGACATGGACATGAACATTATTTTCCGAACACTTTAAATTTTTATTCCAGCTTCAATTGGAATTCAAAATATTTACCAATACAAAATAGTCCCTAAACATCACAGCATGCCAAGATTTTCTTATATCCCTAACTTTTGCTTAAACATACAACTAAATTGAATTTGAAAATCTAATGTTTTTAAAAAATATTTAATATTTTGAAAATAACCTTTTTTGAAAATAATTTCCCTAGGCTTAAACTAAAACCTCTACTCAAAACATTTGTCAACAAAATAAAAAATCATAGCTTTTGCACTAATCTAAATTAATATCTATGCTTATTATCCTTTACTTTATACTTGCAGATACACTTTACTTATACATTCACTTTCATACATATAAACTTTTCTTCTATGGATAATTAATCAATAAATTTTCACAAGTATGGAGCCTACTGACAGCGCTGTGAGTCGGAGCATAGCGGAGGGAAACCTCGACTAAAATTCTTCCACCGATAGGCCGTATTTGTAGAAAATCTTCATCTGAAAACATTCGTTCTCCAGGGGGGAGAATGTTGGCGAAAATATTCATTTTCCCAACGAAAAATTCAAGGAAAAATCATAAAATCATCATTCTTATAAAGCAGCAAAAGTCACCCACAAAATCATCAAATAACAAAAACTTCATCATCATCTTAAGCATACAAAACTTAATAATGAAGTTTTGTTTGCTTTGCTTAGCTGTCCACTTGACTAATCTGCATATGCAGTTTCATTTGCAGTGAGTGCATCCCCTGCCCCCTTCACTACAATGCGAATAGCCAGCAGCTTGTGCGTCGCCACCCACTCCTGATGTCAACACTCGCAGTCACTTACCTGCGCACGCATTATTCCTTTGCAGAACAACAACATCGTATACGGGAGCGCAGAATGTTAATAGGTGGATTCATACGCATATGAACAAACAAACATACATATGAACATTAGAATTGCATTGTACGTATATTTGTAAAAGGTTTTGAGAATGCAATTGCAGTATCTATGTGGTCAATGACTCCTTTTCAAAATCATATGTTCCGCTGAAATTTAAGTACATACATATCCATGTAGTTTGTTATGTATTTTTTTCTAGACGATAATTATTATTAGCTTTAAGGTTTCTTGCTATGAAAATTAATTTTAAATGAGCTCTTCTTGTCTAACCATCAAGGAATAAACAACATAAGTATCCTGAACATTGTACTAATTATTTAACTCTTTTTCTACAGCAAATAAATAAATCGTTGTAATATTTTTATTATTGAAAATCTTTGGTTTTTTATTCTTGTCATTTCAACTACGCAAGTTTTCTCAACAGTAGTTAAAAATAATTAGCAAGTACCACCTTCATATGTTGATGAAAATATTCTATGAATGGGTAAAATTTTAGTTATAAATATTTAGGTCGCAATAGGTAAATTTTATTAAACAGAGATTGGCCGTAAGACAACTTTTTAGATTTTCAACTCTCGTAAAAAATGTAAAAAAGCCGCAAGCCATACAAGTCAAATAATAAGCGGAAATTATTTAGTCACAATCGACTACTAAAGATTGCGGATAGAACATCTTTAAAAAGTAAACGTGTATAATACCAAGCTGAAAAATGGTTGAACCATAAAATAATAAAATCGTCGTAATTCTCATCACTTAATCTGCATAAATGCAGGGTGGCAGACATGTATTACAACCAAGGTTAGGTTGCTATAATTTCTAAACCGCTCGTCTGACAGCTGACAGATTTATTCCACTGGCACATCATTTTATAATTTACAAGATCTAAAAGTATTTGTTTTTGAATCCAAGCGTGATAGTATGATTACTTTATATTTCGGTGGATAACCACAAGTTACTATCGTTGGAGCCCTCCAGCATTTAGATGTGAATAAATCTTTTGTTTCTCGTGTCATTGCTCGTTATCGCAGTGTTGCATCGGGTGCATAATTTGAGGTATTTTTACAATAGAATGGGGGTATATTAACTTGGTCATTCCGTTTGTAATACATCGAAATATTGCTCTAAGACCCCATAATGTATATATATTCTGGGTCGTGGTGAAATTCTGAGTCGATCTGAGCATGTCCGTCCGTCCGTCTTTTGAAATCACGCTAACTTCCGAACGAAACAAGCTATCGACTTGAAACTTGGCACAAGTAGTTGTTATTGATGTAGGTCGGATGGTATTGCAAATGGGCCATATCGGTCCACTTTTACGTATAGCCCCCATATAAAGGGACCCTCAGATTTGGCTTGTGTAGCCTCTAACAGAAGCATATTTCATCCGATCCGGCTGAAATTTTGTACATGGTGTTAGTATATGGTCTCTAACAACCATGCAAAAGTTGGTCCACATCGGTTCATAATTATATATAGCCCCCATATATGTTAAACCGATCCCCCCATTTGGCTTGCGGAGCCTCAAAGAGTACAAATTTCATCCGATCCGGCCGAAATTTGGTATTTGGTGTTGGTATATGGTCTCTAACAACCATGCAAAAATTGGTCCACATCGGTCCATAACTATATATATCCCCCATATAAACCGATCCCCCGATTTGGCTTGCGTAGCCTCTAAGAGAAGCAAATTTGGTACATGGTGTTGGTATATGGTATATAATAACTATGCAAAAATTGGTCCACATCGGCTAATAATTATATAGAGTCCCCATATAAACCGATCCCCCGATTTGGCTTGCGGAGCCTCTAAGAGAACCAAGTTTCATCCTATCCGGCTGAAATTTGGTACATGGTGTTAGTAATGGCAATGCAAAAATTGGTCCACATCGTTCCATAATTATATATAGCCTCCATATAAACCGATCACCAGATTTGACCTCCGGAGCCTCTTGGAAGACCAAAATTCATCTGATTCAGTTGAAATTTGGTACGTGGTGTTAATATATGGCCTCAAACACCAGTGCAAAAATTGGTCGAAATCGGTCCATACTTATATATAGCCCCCATATAAACTGATCCTCAGAAGCAAAATGCATCCGATCTGGTTGAAATTTGGTATGTAGTGATAGTATATGATATTTAACAGTCATGTCAAAAGTGGTCCATATCAGTCCATAATCATATATAGCCCCCATATAAACCGATCCCGAGATTTGGTTTTGGAGCCTCTTGGAGGAGCAAATTTCATCCGAGTCAGTTGAAATTTGGTACATTGTGCTAGTATATGACCATTAACAACCATACCTAACTAGGTCCATATCGGTCTATAGTTATATATAGCCCTCAGATAAATCGATCCCCAATCACACAAAAATTGGTCCATATCAAGTTCATAATTGTATATAGCCCCCATATAAGCGACCCCCATACTTCAATTCTGGCACTCTTGCACGTATGGATTAACTCACAATTTAGAAAACGATGTTAAGAAGTTTTAAGATACCACAACCCAATTAATTCGATTGTGGATGACAGTCTTTCGTAGAAGTTTCTACGCAATCCATTGTGGAGGGTACATAAGATTGGGCCTGGTCGAACTTACGGCCGTATATACTTGTTGATACTTAGCAGTGGCGATTCTACACGGATTTAGGATTTTAGTAATATTTTGTTACATTAGCAACCAATTTTGTTTTATCAACAACAATTTTGTTTCACATAAAATATTAATATTATTTTGTGTGTAGGATATGACTACAATATTGAAAAATTAAATTTGATCAATTCTGTGAAAATTATGGGTATTCTGGCCATATTTGCCTAAATCGGAGGAATATATAAATGGGGGCTTTATCCAACTCTGAACCAATTTCAATTAAATTCGTCGAACTTAAATTCTCTATTTTTATTCTCTGTGTAAAATTCCAAGTCAATTGGTAGTCATTTCTAAATCTTTGAAAATCTAGAGGTATTTTGGGACCACAAAGATGTGTGCTAAAAAAGGTGAGTACCGGTCCATGTTTTGGTATAACCCCCATATAGAACGATCTCCCAATTTTATTTTTTGGGCTTATAAAAACCGTAGTTTTTATCCAATTTGCCTCAAATTGGAAATCTAGCGGTATTTTGGGACCGTAAAAGGTATACTGAAAATGATGAGTATAGGTTCATGTTTTGATATAGCCCCCATATAGACCAATCTCCCGATTTTGCCTCTTGGGCTTATAGAAACCGTAGTTTTTATCCAATTTGCATGAAATTTGAAATCTAGAATTATTTTAGGACCATAAAGAGGTGTGCCAAAAAGGGTGAGCACCGGTCAATGTTTTAGTATAGCTTACATATCGACCGATCTCCCGATTTTACTTTTTGAGCTTGTAGAAACCGTAGTTGTTGTTCAATTTGCCTGAAATTGAAAATCTGGAGGTTTTAAGGACTATAAATAGGTCTGCAAGAAATGATTTTTGTTTTTGGGATTCTAGAAACCGTAGTTTTTATTCACTTTGTATGTAATTTTAATTCTAGAATTATTTTAGGGCCATAAAGAGGTGTGTCGAAAGTGGTGAGTATCGGTCCATATTTTAGTATAGAATATAGGCCGAATTCACTTCTTGAGGGAATATAAGGTGCATTGATCATGAAAAATGCTTGAAACTGATTTTACTTTTCGTAATCATTTAAATAATTTAGGTAAAAATCTACAGATTTTAGATTTAAAATCAAGGCGTTATTTCATCATTTTCTTGCACACTTCCAAGAGATGTTTATGATTCCTCTAAAACTCAAAGAAAAATGGTTCTTATAAATCCAAAATCTGATATAGTCTTCATAGATAAAATCTTTACATTTATCTTCGGGAAGTGTGCTAGTTGAACTGCTCTGCTTGAGAGAATATCTGTCATCAAACCCCCCTAAAATTTGAAAGGAAACTATAATATTTGATTCATGGTGGTGGGTATTTAAGATTCGGCCCGGCCGAACTTACCGTATATACTTGTTTTTAAATAAATTACAAACATACATGCTTATTTATATTGTAACACAATTATATTTAAGAAATTTTGTTGCAAGAAAACAAATGTTTTGAAACTGGAATTAACTATTTGGAGCCCTGCTTAGGGCTCGTTTGCACAGCGCAAACATTTTTTTGTTTGAACAAATTATGGAAATATATATGTTTGAAGTAGAATATGTTTGGAAGTATATGTTACAGAGGCGATTTTTTTTTTTTTTTGAATGTGCACATACAAAAAAGTAAACTGTTTCATGGGAAAAATGAACTACCTCGTGCGAAAATTGAAATAAATTTTACTCCACATTTTGAAATTTCCGCAAAGAGTTGTGAAAACCAGGAAAATTTACTGCTCTGGTGTACTTTTTAATTGCAAATCACGAATGTCTAAGGTCACTGAACTTTATACTCACGTTAGGTTAGGTTAGGTGGCAGCCCGATGTATCAGGTTCACTAGCAGGAATCGAACCCACGACCTTGTGTATGCAAGGCGAGCATGCTAACCATTGCACCACTGTGGCTTATACTCACGTTACGTTCATGAAATGTTTGAGACATACTTACAAAATGGTCCATAATTATATATAGCCCTTATATAAATCGATCCCCACATTTGAAATCCGGAGTCTCTTGGAGGAGCATTCATCCGATCTGGTTGCAACTTAGTACGTGGTGTTAGTATATGGTCTCTAAGAACCATGCAAAAATTGGTCCATATCGGTTCATAATTATATATAGCCCCCATATAAACCGATTGCCAGATTTGACCTCCGGAGCCTCTTGAAGGAGCAAAATTCATCCGATCCGCTTGAAATTTGGTACATTTCGCTAGTGTATGGTCGATAACAACCATACCAAAATTGGTCCGTATCACGATTGCCACTCGAGCCAAAAATAATCTGCCAAAATTTTATTGCCAAAGAAAATTTTGTCACAATTTTATATTTCTATAGAAAATTTTGTAAAAATTTTATTTCTATAGAAAATTTTGTCAAAATTTTATTTCTATACAAAATTTTGTAAAATATAATTTCTATGCGAGTACAAAATTTTGTCAAAAATGTATTTCTATAGAAAATTTTGTCAACATTTTATTTCTATAGAAAATTTTTGTAAGAGTTTTATTTCTGTAGAAAATTTTATCAAAATGTTATTTCTATAGAAAATTTATGAAGCTTTTCATAGTTGGAGAGGAATATTTTACAAAATCTTCCAAAACATCAAGAATTCGTTTAATCTACAAAACAGTAAAAAATCTGCCATTTTTGTAGACTCGTGTTCATAATTGTATATAGCCCCCATGTAAAGCAACCCCGATATTTCGATTCTGGGTTTATAATTATCGCACAAAAGTTCATATAGGTTCGTAATTATTTCTTCCCTATATATTCCGGTCAAGAAATAAATATAAACGTATTTAATCGACCTTTCTTTTGTCTACTATATATCCCGCATGGACTAACTTACAATTTAGAAGATGATGTTAAGAAGTTTTAAGATGCTTTGCCATCGGCCGCAACCCAAGTAATTTAATTGTGAATGACCGTCATTAGTAGAAGTTTCTATCCAATCCAGGATGGAGGGTACATAAGATTCGGCCTGACCGAACTTACGGCCGTATATACTTGTTTTTTCATTCATAATAATAAATACTATTTTAGGAAGTAATTAGAATGTCATGCCGTGGTGTTATATTAGGTTCATATCACAAACATTTGTATATATGTTTTGATGCATCGTGGCCGTTGTGGCTGAGTGTGCTATGGCGTTCTGTTATGGTGCCAACAGACCCAGGTTCAACCTGCGGTGGAAGCGAAGAAGTTTTTCAATTAGTAGAATTTAGATAATAAGAAAATAAAAGTGTAAAAAAATACTGATAACAATAAAAATGGAAAAATTTGTATTTTTTAGTTTTTTTTAATTTCTTCATCCAAATGAACTTCAAGGGCACAACTTCTAAAGCGATGCAAAGGATCCACAAATGCAGTACATCTGTCCTATGACAAGCTCTTGTAGAATTCATTCGAGATGATCCAATTTTGCATTACTTTCGGATCACAAATTGGGGATCCAAACTACTTTTTTGGAAGCTCTTTTTTTGCTGGGTTATTATAACCCCATTATAACCCTCCCTCAATTCTGGTCGGGATATATTTTAAATTGTTCACCCTAATCAATAGTTATTATTCACTTTAAAAGGATATTACAGATTACGTTTGTCATTCTATTAAAGACTAAAGATACAAGCTTTTGTAGCATACGTATTTGTGAAACGCATACCTCGTATCACAGAATAAACTACAACTATTCGGCAACTTCAATTTGTTGTTATTTGGAAAATCCGCATAAACCACCCAGGTATCTATGTCTATGTAATTATGCGGCACTGTCCGTTATTTTAAAATAAAATACAATGCACAGCACTCCCTTGACCATATTCAACAACCGAACCATATCAGGCCACTGGATTTGATGATGCCACACACAAAAACGGCCGTCATGCAAGTTGAGCTGGACTCAGTGTATGTGATAGCCTCATGTAGGATAATAGTTGTTGATCGTGGACTACATTTTCAAATCGACACCTTAATTTCTAATAGGCTAAGTCGTAAATGATGACTGGTGAAATAAAGAGGAAATTGAAATTGTTATACCATTTAATTTATATGATTATTCACTGAATTTGTTTGAACGTGCATAGGTTATTAATGCAATTTTTTGAATGATACTTAGTCGATTTAGCATACTCCACTCAAATAGACTTTAGCCTAGACATAGGGTCAGCTATATACAATGGAGATTTGGCTTGTAAGGCATTTTCCCCATTAAACGTTGCACACCTTAACACGCCATTGAGAGTGATTTCGTTCCATATGGCACCAAAACAACGGTAGGGACATATTCTCGCGCACAGTTTCCAATGTAATTATGAAGTAAGACTGACTGACCCAATCAAATGTGGTTAACACATGCTAACGTGGAATCTGTATTATTTGCAAGCCCACCTGTTTTACTGGCGATGTGTTTGTGGTTAAGGACTTTAAAAATTAAAATCAAGAGAATGCAATTTTACTCAGACGATGTAGTGAAAATTCATTTGGTTTTGAAAGAGAAAATCATTATTTTTAATGTAAGTCTATGGGAAATTCCAATATATATGGTACGAGGGTTGCCTTTATTATTTTAGAACAAAAACTAATATTCATTAGTCGCTTTATTGTTTATCAAAACATTCCTCATTATTATACCCTTCACCACTACTGTGGTACAGGGTATAATAAGTTTGTGCATTTGTATGTAACGCCAAGAAGGCAAAGTCTGAGACCCATCGTTTAGTATACCGATCGTCTTAGAATTAAATTCTGAGTCGATTTAGCGATGTCCGTCTGTCTGTCGGTCTGTCTGTCTGTCTGTCTGTCTGTCTGTCTGTCTGTCCGTCTGTCTGTCTGTCTGTTGATGTATTTTTGTGTGCAAAGTACAGCTCGCAGTTTTAGTCCGATTGTCCTAAAATTTGGTACAGGGTCCTGTTTCGGCTCAAAGACGATCCCTATTGATTTTGGAAAAAATCGGTTCAGATTTAGATATAGCTGTCATATATATTTTTCACCGATCTGCTCATAATTGGCGTGTATATCAACCGATCTTCCTCAAATTCCGTACATCCGAATATTTTATAAGTCTCGAAAAACTTGCAAAATATCAGCCAAATCGGATCAGATTTAGATATAGCTCCCATATATAGCTTTCGCCCGATTTACACTCATTTGCCCACAGAGGCCAATTTTTTGCTCCGATTTAGTTGAAATTTTGCACAGGGAGTAGAATTAGCATTGTAGCTATGCGTGTCAAATTTGGTTGAAATCGGTTCAGATTTAGATATAGCTCCCATATATAGCTTTCGCCCGATTTACACTCAAATGACCACAGAGGCCAATTTTTTGCTCCGATTTAGTTGAAATTTTGCACAGGGAGTAGAATTAGCATTGTAGCTATGCGTGCCAAATTTGGTTGAAATCGGTTCAGATTTAGATATATCTCCCATATATAGCTTTCGCCCGATTTACACTCATATGACCGTAGAGGCCAATTTTTAACACCGATTTAGTTGAAATTTTACACAGAGAGTAGAATTAGCATTGTAGCTATGCGTGCCAAATTTGGTTGAAATCGGTTCAGATTTATATATAGCTCCCATATATATGTTTTTCAGATTTCGACAAAAATGGTCAAAATACCAACATTTTCCTTCTAAAATCGCCACTGCTTAGTCTAAAAGTTGTAAAAATGACTCTAATTTTCCTAAACTTCTAATACACATATATCGAGCTATAAATCATAAATAAACTTTTTCGAAGTTTCCTTAAAATTGCTTCAGATTTAAACGTTTCCCATATTTTTTTACTAACATTGTGTTCCACCCTACACTGAAAAAAAAGCATACTCGGTTCCAAAGATTTTGTCTTTACTTTAAAAAATTTGGTATTGATTCCGAGCCAAAGAAGCGGAGAATACAAGTAAGGATACTTTTATGACACAATTCTCTTTTAAATTTAGGTTTTGTGTACTTGCTTCTTGGAAGCAAATTTAAATTTTTCGCTTTCTCAGCTTTCTTCTTCATATGCTATCAAAGTCCTTTAAAAACGAGTTAACGGCAACTTTATTTTCTAAATTAAGACTCGACTTCCAGTAGAAATTATGCTATGTTTGAAGTAAAAAACTTCCTTAAAATAAAGTTTTGAAAAACATGTCCTATATTTGAACGATTTTTTGCTTCGTAGTCAAGATGCAAAAAGACAACAAATTTAAAGACAATTTCATTAAATTTAAAGAATTTTTCTAAATTATTAAAGTCAAGTTGACCTTAGCGTATAAATTTTTTCTTTCATGTTAAGATAACCAGTTTTAAGTCAAATCACTTAATTATAAGGACAATTCGACTTTATTGAAAAGTTTATCGACTTTTGGAGAAGGAAAATAACTTTATTTTAGAGAAATGCGTCTTCTATGCTAAGCAAATTTTGTATTCGTATTTTAAAGACATGAAATCTTTGACCTCACGACAATATTTTTTTCTTTTTTGACTCTATAGATTTTGTAGAAGTCTATCAAATTCTTCCAGATCGAGTGATATTAAAATGTATGTATTTGGGACAAACCTTTATATCAGGGTTGGCCTGTCGCAAACTGTGACTTTTGCGACATACATTTGCGACGGTATAATACGTATGTCGCAAAAGTCGTAAACCTACTGTATAAAACCTAATTTTGAATAGAAGAAATCCTGAACATTTTTTAATTTAGTTTGACAGCATTCGCTGTGAGTTTCTGCAGAAATTTATTTATTTATTCATTTATTTAATCAACCAACGCCCTATAGGACAACATGTTGATAGAATTTAGTACAATTCAGGAAAAATTGACTTAAAACTAACTATTAAACCTATACTAGCACACAATCTTTTAATAAAAATTAAGTATTATATACAAAAGATTGATACAGCAAGAAAATCGATTGTCAGTATGATGGTCCTAGACAGATCATTCCATGTCTGAGAAATACAAAAGTAATTTGCGCTTGAATAATGAAGGATTAATTGAAAAATTTTTCAGGTGATGTGGCAGCGAATTCCATAATCTTGCCACTCGCACCGAGTATGACCGTTCAAGTACAAAATGGGAGAAATGCTCTATAAGAACTTGAGTATTTCTACTGGTGGACAAAAATGTGATAGAATTCACAAGATACAACGGAAGACCATACTTAACAATGCAGAAGAAGATATATATACACCTAAAACGTAAAAAATTCTCAAACGAACAACCTAAAAACTGCGATGAAAAATGTGTAAATTTGTGAAAGTTTTCCCACGGTCAAGCCTATTTTCTTAGGTGGTATCGAAATTCCCGTTGGTGAGTGTGCAAAATACCTTGGGGTTATATTGGACAGGAGACTGAACTTAAAGCTAAGAAAGGTTGAGAAAATCCACGGTACTCTTGCAAAATGCAATAGGGAAAATGTGGGGACTAAAACCGAAAAATGTGGACATTCCTAAGAATTGAAACTTCTTCGCACATACCATCGTCTTGGATATCATCGAATTCGCTGCCTAGCTGACGCAACTAAAGTATTTTGAGTTTGCGACTTTTGTTACTTTTTCTACATTTACGACGCGTATGTGACGTTTACGACGTTTACAACTTTGCGACAGTCGCAAACCTAAAAAAGTTTGATACAGACCATCTCTGCTTTATATATAGCCCCCAACACATTTGACGGATGTGATATGGTATCGAAAATTTAGATCTACAAAGTGGTGCAGGGTATAATATAGTCGGCCCCGCCCGACTTTAGACTTTCCTTACTGGTTTTTCCATGCGTTTGAACCAATTGTCGAAGCACTTTTGCCCCACAATCAGAGTGAATTTCCAAAACTTGCATTGTCAACGTCTGCTGCCAAGTCAGGACTATACAACGGATGAACCATAAAATCAATGTTTTGAGTGCCCATAAATTCAGTTATTTGGGCCGATGTGTAAGAGCTCGCATTATTGTGGTGAAGAGTGCCAAATATAATCTACCAAAATTTTATTAAAAATCTACCAAATATAAAATTTTTTACTTCTATAGAAAGTTTTGTCAAAATGTAACTTTTAAAGAAAATTTTGTCAAAATGTAACTTATATAGAAAATTTGTTTAAATTATTATAAAGGGTGGTTAAATTGTAAGGGCCGATGTTGAATGTGAACCACACCTAAACGCCAAGTTTTTTTCCGAATTTTATTTGACATTTCTCTATTTCAGACTTACTCAATTTGAACCATGGAGAGATACAACAGTGGATGATCAATTTTCGAAGAAAATCATCTTCAGTGATGAGGCACATTTTCACCTCAGTGGATTCGTCAATAAATAGAATTGCCGCATTTGGGCGTATGAGAATCCAAGAGTGATTGTCGAAAAACCAATGCACCCACAAAGAGTGATTGTTTGGTGCAGTTTATGGGCTGGCGGCATCATCGGGCCGTATTTTTTCCAAAATGAGGCCGGTCAGGCAGTTACTGTGAATGGTGTTCGCTATGATAACGAACTTTTTATGGCCCAAATTGGAAGATATGGATGTGGACAATATGTGGTTTCAGCAGGGCGGTGCCACTTGCCACACAGCTAACGAAACAAAGGCTCTTTTGCGCAGCAAATTCAATGGCCGTGTTATCTCACGTAATGGGGATGTCAATTGGCCGCCAAGATCATGTGATTTGACACCGTTGGGCTTTTTTCTTTGGGGTTATTTGAAAGAAAAGGTGTACGTCGATAAGCCAGCAGCAATAAAGGATGGTAAAGGATGAGAGGTAAATGATGAGATAATTCGTCACATTAACGGCATAGAACCTCCATTTTGCCTCAGCGTCATCGAAAATTTGGACCATCGGATGAAGGTGTGCCACCGAGGTCGCGGCGCCCATTTGGCCGATATTTTGTTCCATACATAATTGAGTAATACCAATATATCTTAAAATAAAAAATTAAACATAAAAATACAATAATTTCCTAAATAGTTTGTGTTTTATTCAAAATCAACATCGGCCCTTGAAATTTTAACCACCCTGTATATAATGTTATCAAAATTTGAACTTCTATAAAAATTGTGTCAAAATTTTATTTTTAAACAATTTATTTCTATAAAAAATCTTAACTCTTAGTTGAAGAGGTATATTTTGCAAAATCTACCAAAACTTCATTAATTATACCAATCTACAGAAAAAAATCTACCTGATCTACAGAAAAGAATCTACCTGTTATGGTAGAATTCCGCCAACTTTGGCAATTGTGGTTGGTTTTCTTGGAAGATGCATGGCAATAAAATGATTGTATACCACTGAGAATTGACTGTTCTGCTTTGTAGTATGAGGCTGAGAGCCACCATTGAGCAATGGTTAGCATGCCCGAACCACTTGTGGTGGGTTCAACCCCAGTTTCGATCGAACACCAACAAATTTTTCAGCGGTGGATTATACCCTCTCAGTAATGCTGGTGACATTTTTGAGTATTTCAACGCTTATCTAAATCGTTTCACCGCACTGTGAAACTCCGTTCGGACTCGGCTATAAAAAGGAGGTCCCTTGTCATTGAGCTTAACATGGAATCGGGCAGCACTAAGTGAAAAGAGAGAAGTTCACCAATGTGGTAGGAGCCACCGTGGTGCAATGGTTAGCAGGCCCGCCTTGCATACACGAGGTCGTTGGTTCGATTCCTGCTTCGACCGAACACCAAAAATTTTTCAGCGGTGGATTATCCCACCTCAGTAATGCTGGTGACATTTGTGAGGGTTTCAAAGCTTCTCTAAGTGGCTTCACTGCAATGTAGAACGCCGTTCGGACTCGGCTATAAAAAGGAGGTCCCTTGTCATTGAGATTAACATGGAATCGGGCAGCACTCAATGATAAGGAGAAGTTCACCAATGTGGTATTAAAATGGACTGAATAGTCTAAGTGAGCCTGAGACATCGGGCTGCCACGTAACCTAACCTAACCTACCCTCTCAGCAATGTTGGTGACATTTTTGAGTATTTCAACGCTTATCTAAATCGTTTCACCGCACTGTGAAACGCCGTTCGGACTCGGCGTTATAAAAAGTAGGTCCCTTGTCATTGAGATAAACATAGAAAGTAAATATGGACTGAAAAGTCTAAGTGAGACTGAAATATCGGGCTCATCTTGAAACACTCATATAGTCGACTGCTGTTTACTTTCGGTCTCATGTACGTAAATCCAGAATTCATTACCTGTCAACTGCACACGAATCTTTTTTGAGCGGTCAAATGTTGACTCAATATTGAATGTATGCTGGTCCTCCTAATGTCCAAGGCTACTCTTACCTCATTAATCGCATTAATTTTTTTGGGCGGGATGAATCGTTTAAATTGATGTAAACAACACAAAAATGGCGCTTATATCAAAGCGTTCTGAGTACGTATAACCTCAAAAAAGTCAAGCTTTACGATAGAGCTGCCAGTTGGCAGATTACAATACCACGATTTCCCGATCCCGAAATATAAAAGGCAATATTTCGGCATTGAACGAGGTCTTATCGAATTATCCAGCGCAGAAGTCGAATTTCAAATTTCAAAAGCATCGTATGCAATTTGCTCCACCAGTACGTTTCGAAAATAAAATCTGGAGATCGGTTTATATGGAGGCTATTTAAAGTTCTGGACCGATATCAACCAATTTTTGTATGGTGCACCGTTGTAAGAAGGCATGTAATGAAATAACGTAAAAAAATTAAACCGGACCTGTTGAAATTTACTACTCCAAGTGGCTCTGGAAGAAGTGTTGGAAATGTAACGAGTATTGGATTACAAGTACTCGTTACTGACTAATTTTTTGAGTACTCGTTACTAGTAAATGAGTACTCAATATCTCCAATGCCTGTTTTTATACCCAGCGGCACACTGTGGAACAGGGAATTATAAGTTAGGTTAGGTTAGGTTAGGTTAGGTTAGATGGCAGCCCGATGTATCAGGCTCACGTAGACTATTCAGTCCATTGTGATACCACATTGGTGAACTTCTCTCTTATCACTGAGTTCTGCCCGATTCCATGTTAAGCTCAATGAAAAGGGACCTCCTTTTTATAGCCGAGTCCGAACGGTGTTCCACATTGCAGTGAAACCACTTAGAGAAGCTTTGAAACCCTCAGAAATGTCACCAGCATTACTGACAAGCGTTAGAATCCATTAAAAATTATAACAAATTATAAACAATATTTATTTGACAAAATATCACAGATTTTTTTTAATTTACATCCAAAACATTGAATTCGGATCACACCTAAAGAAGTGATGCAAATTCAGTGCAACGGCTGTTGAAATGGAGGACTTCCATCCTATGACAAGCCCATGTTAAATTCATCGCTTCTGAGTCAATTTTGCACCACTTCCGGATCCAAAAAGAACATTTTCATTACTTTTTTGGCGACGCTTTTTTTGCTGGGTTACAATTAAGAAGACGGTGTTAAGAAGTTGTAAGATACCTGGCCATCGGTGAGGATTACCATAATCCAATCTTTAGTAGAAATTTCTACGCGATCCATGGTGGAGGGTACATAAGATTCGGCCTGGCCGAACTTACGGCCGTATATACTTGTTTTTAATTAAAATTTCATTGTTTTAAAGAAATTTGTCCTTAATATTTTGTAAATTACGTATCCTAAAATTTAGGTTGCGTAATCTTTAATGTCACATAAATAGTTTTTTCGGTGTATGGGGTGGTTTAGGATATACTATAGTCGGTCCCAGGGATCCGGAGCGGAGCGGAGCGGAGCAAGCCCTTTTTTTGCCGGAGCGGGAGCGGAGCGGGAGCGGCATTTCTAAAATCCGGAGCGGGAGCGGAGCGGTTTCCAAATGAAAAACCGCTCCGCTCCGAATAAAATATTACTTGAATGAAATGTGTAACTTTGAAATTACACTGTGTAGGTAATTTCAAATATAGCTAGTACTTAGCGTAGTGTGAGTAAACGTTTAAAATGTACGATATGTATTTTTGTACGTACGTACATTGGGAAAAACACAACGTGTCTTTTAGTAATTGTTTTCAAAAACGGCAAATGTCAAAATATATCTCTAGTATGAGTTGTAAAAGTAACAACAGTACTTTCGATCAATTTCATCCCGTATTACTACAAAGATGTTTGTAATGAACGTCAAATAAATGCAATTAAATGATCTTATTTATATTTAATTTTTTAGTTTTCTACACTGAAAAAAATATTGTCGTGAAGTCAAAGATTTCATGTCCTTAGAATACGAATCCAAATTTTGCTTAACATGGAAGACGCATTTCTCTAAACTTTTTAATGAAGTTGTAATGTCCTTATAATTAAGTGATTTTACTTAAAAGTGTGTATCATAACATGAAAGATAAAATTTTTGAGGTAAGGTCAACGTGACTTTAATAATTAAGAAAAATTCTTTTTTTCAGTGTAAGGACATTCATTTTTGCTTTACTATTGTACTATATCCTAGCATTCTCTTATTTCTGATATTGGTTCTCGAAAATTTAATTAAAATTATGGATAGTTTCAATTTTGGTTGAAAAATGTGCGCATATACATTTATTTTAATTTTTTTCTCACATTGACTTGATTTCTATTATTGCATGTTATCTACTTTTTTGAGGACGAACATTTCTTAAAAACGCTGTTCGAAAATGTATTTTTGCAATAAAAGGGAAAAAAGCGAAATTAGGTAACACTAGATCTGAGTAAGAATATTCGTAGGTATACCACGGACTGATTTCGATGGAGGTTGTTGCAAACATAAACACACACACATTACAACTATAACAAAACCTCTTCTCTACGTCTGTTGCAAAACAAAAAAAAAACTTTCGGACAGTAGTTACTTCTACTCTGTGTATAGACTTTCAACTCCAATCAGCGTTGCCGCTTTGGTCCGATCGGACCAAAATTGGTCCAAAAAATTTCTAATTTTTAAATTTGGTCCGATGGTCGGACCCAACAGTATTTGGTCCATTTTCATAAATTTGGTTTCTATCACATATTAAATAGTAGATGGTGCACCGCAAAGAATATTGTCGGGAGGCCAAATATTTCACATGCGTAAAATATGAATACTAATTTTGCTTAGAATAGAAAACGTATTTCTCTGAAATAAAGTTTTTTCCTTGTCTAAAAGTCTCTAAACTTTTCAATGAAGTCTGTTTGTCCTTATAGCTAAGCGATTCGACATAAAAATGTGTATCCTAACATGAATGAAAGTTCGTTTCGTCAAAATGGATTTAATATTTCTGAAAAAATCTTCAAAATTAATAAAATGTTTCAACACATTGTTTTAAAGTCATTATACCCTAAACCACATAGTGGTTAGGGTATAATAAGTTTGATCTGCCAAAAAATGTGCCTACCAGAAATATTGATTTTAGTCCCAATAAAGTATATACCGATTGACTCAGAATCACCTCCTGAGTCGATTTAGCGCTTGGTGTCCGTCCGTCCGTCTGTCCATGTATTTGTTGTTCACAGGATTCCGGTCGCAATTATTAACCGATTTTGATGAAGTTTGGTACAGGGAGTTTTTTTGGGCACAAGGACGAACGCTATTGAATTTGGAATAAATCGGATCAAATTTAGATATAGCTCCCATATATATGTATTGCTCGATTTCGACAAATGGGGTCACGTTGCACTTTT
This sequence comes from Haematobia irritans, assembly GCF_050003625.1. Taxonomy (NCBI): domain Eukaryota; kingdom Metazoa; phylum Arthropoda; class Insecta; order Diptera; family Muscidae; genus Haematobia; species Haematobia irritans. Next base: position 166,981,013 of record NC_134397.1, on the reverse strand, counting down.
TTACTAACCGATCGCCGTCAAATTTAGCACAAAATAATCTTTTGTATCACCCTTTATGTCTGAAAATGTCATCGAAATCGGTTCAGATTTAGATATAGGTACCATATATATGTATCGCCCGATTTTTCTAAATAAAACAAGTAAGGAAAGTCTAAAGTCGGGCGGGGCCGACTATATTATACCCTGCACCACTTTGTAGATCTAAATTTTCGATACCATATCACATCTGTCAAATGTGTTGGGGGCTATATATAAAGGTTTGTCCAAAATATATACATTTAAATATCACTCGATCTGGACAGAATTTGATAGACTTCTACAAAATCTATAGACTCAAAATTTAAGTCGGCTAATGCTCTAGGGTGGAACACAATGTTAGTAAAAAAATATGGGAAACATTTAAATCTGAAGCAATTTTAAGGAAACTTCGCAAACGTTTATTAATGATTTATCGCTCGATATATATGTATTAGAAGTTTAGGAAAATTAGAGCAATTTTTACAACTTTTCGACTAAGCAGTGGCGATTTTACAAGGAAAATGTTGGTATTTTGACCATTTTTGTCGAAATCAGAAAAACATATATATGAGAGCTGTCTGAACCGATTTAAACCAAATTTGGCACGCAGAGCTACAATGCTAATTCTACTCCATGTGTAAAATTTCAACTAAATCGGAGTTAAAAATTGTCCTCTGTGGTCATATGAGTGTAAATCGGGCGAAAGCTATATATGGGAGAAATATCTAAATCTGAACCGATTTCAACCAAATTTGACAGGCATAGCTACAATGCTAATTCTACTCCCTGTGGAAAATTTCAACTAAATCGGAGTTAAAAATTGGCCTCTGTGGTCATATGAGTGTTAATCGGCCGAAAGCTATATGTGGGAGCTATATCTAAATCTGAATAAAATTTGGCATACTTAACTACACTACTAATTGTACCCCTAGTGCAAAATTTCAACCTAATTGGGATAAAACTCTAGCTTCTGGGGCCATATAAGTCCATATCGGGCGGAATATATATATATGGGAGCTATATCTAAATCTGAACCGATTTCTTCCAAAATCAATAGGGTTCTGTTCTGAGCCAAAGCACATACTTGTGTCAAATTTGAAGTCGATTGGACTAAAACTGCGACCTAGACTTTGATTACAAAAATGTGTTCACGGACAGACGGACATCACTATATCGACTCAAGAGCCCACCCTGAGCATTTTTGCCAAAGACACCATGTGTCTATCTCGTCTCCTTCTGGGTGTTGCAAACATATGCACTAACTTATAATACCCTGTTCCACAGTGTGGAGCAGGGTATAATAAAACTCAATTGAACAAATAATACAATATTTGTTGCAAACATATGCACTAACTTATAATACCCTGTTCCACAGTGTGGAGCAGGGTATAATAAAACTCAATTGAACAAATAATACAATATTTGTACTATTATTTTCTCGAAGAGGAGCGGAGCGGAGCGATTTTTTTTCTCGGAGCGGAGCGGTTTTTTTTTCTCCGGAGCGGGAGCGGAGCGGGAGCGGAGCGGGAGCGGAGCGGAGCGAAAAAAATGGACCGCTCCGGATCCCTGGTCGGTCCCAAAAGACTTTCTTCTTTACACACTTGTTTAAAACAATTCTGTCACTGATGGAGGATGTTGCATTTTATACACATGAAGAAAGCAAATCTGGAGATCGGTGGACTATATCATATTCATCGATTAATTATTATGTACACTGAAAAAAATACTTGTTTTTAATTAAAATTTCATTGTTTTAAAGAAATTTGTCCTTAATATTTTGTAAATTACGCATCCTAAAATTTAGGTTGCGTAATCTTTAATATGACGTAAATATTTTTTCGGTGTATGGGGTGGTTTAGGATATACTATAGTCGGTCCCAAAAGACTTTCTGTGTAAATACACACTTGTTTAAAACAATTCTGTCACTACTGGAGGATGTTGCATTTTATACACATGAAAAAAGCAAATCTGGAGATCGGTGGACTATATCATATTCATCGATTAATTATTATGTACACTAAAAAAAATATTTACGTGATATTAAAGATTATGCAACCTTAATTTTAGGATGCGAAATTTACAAAATATTAAGGACGGATTTCTTTAAAATAATGAAATTTTAATTAAAATAAAGTTTCAAAAATGTTTTCATTAAATTTTGGACACAAGTTTTGTAAATGTGCGTCCCTCCGTTAAAGTCGTATGTCTTTGAACAAATGCAAATTTTCATTAAAGTAAAGAAACACATTTTTGATTTAAAGAAATTGCCCTTTAATTAACTGAAATATTGAAACTTTAGATTTAAGATAAAAACGCTTCAAATATAGGCTAAGACTTATTTATTTAGCGTCTTTGGTTTAAAGTTTTTTTTGGAATTAAGAAAACATTTTTTACTTTGAAGTATCCGTTATAATTTTAATTTTTAAATTGGTCTTTGAAAGAGAATGAAAATTTGATAAATAAGATCTGTATCCTAATTTCAATTTTATTGGTCCTATATTTAAAGCCAGATAGGTCGCTAAAAATTACTTTTTTAATTTTTTTTTAAAGAAGCCGCATCTTTGGCTCGGAGTCAATACCAAAATCCTTAAGGGAAGGTCAACATCTTTGGATCCAAGTAAACTTTTTTTTGAGTGTATGTACACTGTTTTGAGTTTTTTTAGCGTAACAAATTTTGCCCTCTTTTCAGTTATTTGTATGAAGAAAATTAAATTTTTGGACCACAATAGAATTCAATTATTTTCATGCATTGTCTTTAATATAATTTTTCTGGAGTTTCTGAAAAAAAAATAATAAAAATGTTTTACAAAAAGAGCTTGGAACCAAAAGCCACCGAATTCGAAAGAAATAAAAAAACACAGTTATACAATAGCAGTAGTTAGCTCCTGAACCTGGATGGATGGACGGTTGGCTCGTTGGTTTGTTGGTTGCTTAATGGCAAGAGGTCATTATTATGTGTTAGATGCTCCTTTTTTCGGGGTATAATTAGAAAGTGATTTGCTTGCAGGTATTATATTAATTTTATGTTGCCATTAAATGTTGAGGTTGTTCTTCCTCAGGTTTTTGTTCGCATTTTCATCGTTTGCAACAGTGTGAAAACACCCTCGGAACATTTAACAAAAGATTAATATTAAATCCAGTTTTTGTGTGAATGACTTTGGCGGCGCTTTCATTTGAGAGAGGACAAAAAAAAAAACGAATATTCTTTGAAGTCCTTCTGTCCGTAGAAATTTGTGTGAGTGCCATGGGTTCAAATTTTAATGTTTCCCGTTTGTCTTTTGAAGGGGTGTTTTTTTCGGGGGGCAATATAAATTTTTTACAAGCATTGTCACCTCCTTCACCGTTTTTTTCTGCGTTAAATACTTGGTGGGTTTAATGGCTTTTGTTCACAATGCTTTCCCTCTTTTGCTGAGAATCAACAAAAAAATTCGTGGTTTTTAGTTCAAACCCTTTCCTTGGCGAACAACAATGACGCTAACAACCTTGACTGCACGTTCCATCCACTTTTAGGAATATTTCCACCCAGTTTTGTTTTAATGTAGCCATTATTCATGAAAATTATTATTGTACAGTTTTTTTTTTTTGTGGAACGTTGTATAAATTGTTTTTAATGAGTTATGTGTGAGGATGCAGACAAAAATCTTTTTGGTTGACCCTTTTAAGATTCTTCGCTGGCTGAAGTGGGCTTCGTAATTGGAGACCAAATACTTTGAAACGGTATTTAAATAATTGGAGTTCTTTGTTCGGCTTCTTTTTAAATAAAGGCAAAAAATGTATATAAAAACCATTTTAAATTGGTCGATATAAAACAATTGTTATATTCATATGCCCTTTACCATTCTGTCTATACTTAATTGAAAATCTCTTCAATTTATCACAGTGATGCTAATGGAAGCATGATATGTTCGGTATGACCGATCCATACAAAGAAGCCACATAGGCAAAGCGATGAACTTAGATTTCTAAAGGCAGTTTCTTGGCGAAAATAACTGATACGTTAGATCAGGTATCGAAAAACGTGGATATCTCATTTTATTTTTTTACGTACGGGAATAAACATAAGTCATTCGGTGCTCAGTCAGGACTATACGGCGGATGACCCATCAAATCGATAACTTGAGAACTCAAAAATGCAGCTATTTGTGCCCATGTATGAGAGCTCCAATAGCCATGGTGACAAGTGATCCGTCTTCGGCTGTAGATTTTCTTGATTTCTTGAAGACAACTGACAAACAATTGATTATGTACCATTCAGAATTGACTGTTCTTCGTAGTTCTAGGGATACGATTGCGACACATCCAGTTTTCTCAGTAATGCCTAAAGTTTTTGGGGGTGGTCACGAATTATCGTCCTTTTCGCTCTAGGACGTTTAGTTTAGGAGATATCGCAAAAGAAGCTTTTCACATAAAAATTTAAATTTTTTTTTAGGTTTTGGGTGGATTTTTCAACTTTTTGGGGGGTGGTCATTTTATCTTTTTACGTACGGGATTAAACATAAGTCATCCGGTGCTCAGTCAGGACTATACGGCGGTTGACCCATCAAATCGATAACTTGAGAACTCAAAAATGCAGCTGTTTGTGCCGATGTATGAGAGCTCCAATAGCCATGGTGACGAGTGATCCGTCTACGGCTACAGGTTTTCCTGATTTCTTGAAGACAACTGACAAACAATTGATTATGTACCATTCAGAATTGACTGTCCTTCGTAGTTCTAGGGATATGATTGCGACACGTCCAGTTTTATCAGTAATGCCTAAATGTGTCCCAATCTCATATTAGGTCCCTTGACAGTCTGGCAGTATTAGTTGGCGCATAGCATCAATGTTTTCCGTAACAACAACTGATTTTGGACGACCATCAGGAAATTTGTCTTGGAGTGAACTACGACCTCCGTTGAATACACCATACCATCGATGAACGCTGGTGCTTGACGGAGCTTCATCACTAAAAATTGAATTAAGTTCATCTGCACTGACGAAAAACACTGTTTTTCATATGTTTGGGTGTAAAAATTATATATTTGGAACACAAATTTTTTAAAACAATATTTTTAAGAGCATTTAGCTCACGTATGTCAAAATGTTCTGAGTTCATCTGCACTGACGAAGAACACTGTTTTTCATATGTTTGGGTGTAAAAATTATATATTTGGAACACAAATTGTTTAAAACAATATTTTTAAGAGCATTTTAGCTCACGTATGTCAAAATGTTCTGAGTACGTATAACCTCAAAAATATCAAACTTTGCGATAGGAAGAAAAGTGATCGAAATCAACACCGCAGTGGTAGGAAAAATTCTTGTGCTGATGATATGTTGAAAGCCCAGTTTGGACTAAAGTCATTGCAGTTCCAAAAAGTGAAAGAGTTCACCGCTGCACAAAAAAAGTTAAACTGGAAAGAGCCAAGGAGTTGCTTGACATGTAACCGAATTTGGTTTTCTCCGATGAGAAACCATTCTAAGTTGAGCAGTTTGTGAACAAACAAAATGATCGGGTTTACTAACCAAAGAGGTCAACTGAAAATTGACACCTACGATCGGGCACCACAACTCAATTGCCGTCGTTGGTAGTGCACCCTAAAAAAATCGCTTCTGTAACATATACCCCAAACACATTTTGCTTCAAGCATATATATTTTCAGAATTGGTCCAAACAAAATATTGTTTGTATTGTTCAAACATATCATGTTTCACGTTTGGGCATAAGCTGGTAGAAAAAATTTTTAATGAAATTTTCTTTGTGTGGATATATTTTTAAGGCGCCAAATGGTTACTTCCATTATTTTACTTGCAGCATACTTTCTAGGTCTCTCTTTCTAAGCGCATATATGTTTATAGGCTATTTCTAAATTAATATATATTTGCGTCTGCATATTATATTTACAAACAATTTATGTCCCAAACGTTATATGTTCTAACATATTAAGATATATGTCCCAAACATGTTATGCTAGTTTATGAACATTATATGCTTGCACTTAAAAATATTGTGTTAAAAAATTTGAGTTCCAAACATATAATTTTTACACCCAAACATATGAAAAACAGTCTTTTTCGTCCGTGTGGTGTGTGTCGCCGAAAGTGCAGATTCATCGACCATGGAGTCAAAATAAATGCCGAATAACAACGAAATGTCCTAAACAGCGTTGCCAGAATTGTTTCACCAAAAACCGCTAGATTTGCCCAAAAAAATAGCTAAAAAAAGCTAAAAAATAGCTAGAAAAAAACTAAATTTTTTTGTATCAAAAGTCACATTTTTGATTGAAATTATCAAACTTAAAGGCTTTATTTAACTTAAAATGCATATTATTTTCATTTTAATTCCACTTCTGTGAGACTGTAACAATATCTAAGGCATATTAGCTCTGTTTGCGTATTCGATACATTTTGATTACTATCACAAATTTTTTCCTTCGTTTTGTGGGAGCTACCTTCCCAACACCTCTATTTTATTTACTTGTTATTTTAAAATATTAAATAATCTAAGCATGCTTTGGATTTGGTAAAAAAAATGATTTGTAAATTTTTTTAAATAAAATTTTAGTTTGGTTTTGAAATTGTGAGAAATTCGAAATACATTACTTTTATTTAAATTGTAGAAAATACCTACAGTTTACATTTCCCAGTAAAAACATTTTCATTTTCTTCAAGTGCTTTAAAAACGTGCTAACGCAAACTTAAATTTCCAAATTCATACTCGACTTCAAGTAGAAATTATTGAATGTATACGTTTTTAAAATAAAGTGTTGAAAAACATTTTCTATTTTTGAATGCTATTTTGGTTTGTGGTTAAGATGAAAAAACTCCTCACATTTAAAGACTATTTCATTAATTCTTCCTTCTTTCATGAAAACATACCCATTTTAAATTGAGTCACTTAATTATAAGTACAAAACGACTTTATCGTCTTTTGGACAAGGAAAACAGTTTATATAAGAGAAATTCACAAATGCTATTATAACCAAAATTCTCGTTCGTATTTTAAGGAGATGAAATCTTTGGCCTCACGACAATATTTTTTCAGTACACAAAGCAATTCACATCTACTATTTTAATTTAGTAATATCGCAATAACTTTAGAATATTATAATAACATAAAAAGGATAAATGAGTCAAATGCTAATATTCCCAATAATTTACTGACAGTTTATCTAACAAATTTGTATGGTAATAGTAGATTTAAAGTTTACGATAACTTTTATGAATATGATGAAAAAACTTTACAACAAAAATGCCCGAATAATGGCTGGAATCATTATTAATGTTTCAACTGAACTTTGAAATATGTGGAAACCCTTATTCTTGCAGCAAGGCTGAGATAAAAACGCCGTTTTATCCATATTTCAATAGAAACATGTCGAAAATAAAAAAAGCCAAAAATAGCTAAAAGGGTCATGAAAAAAAGCCAGAAAAAAAGCTAAAAGCTAAATGCATTTTTTTCCCGCTAAACATCTTCAAAAAAAGCCAAACCTAGCGGGAAAAAAGCTAAATTGGCAACGCTTGTCCTAAAGCAGTATTGACGCCCTGGGTATACTGAAAAAATATTTACGTCGTATTAAAGATTACGCAACCCAAATTTTACGATGGTCAATTTACACAAAACTAAGGAGAGTTTTTTTTTAAGTAATGAAATTTCTATTAAAAGAGAGTCTATAGTCTTTGCTTAAATTTTTATACCCTCCACCATAGGATGGGGGGTATATTAACTTTGTCATTCCGTTGGTAACACTATCTAGCTATGTCCATCCGTCTGTGGAAATCACGCTAACTCCGAACGAAACAAGCTATCGATTTGAAACTTGGCAAAAGTAGTTGTTATAGATGTAGGTCGGGTGGTATTGCAAATCGTTTACGTATAGCCCCCATATAAACCAATCACCAGATTTTATCTCCAGAGCCTCTTGCAAGAGCAAATTTCATCCGATCCGATTCAAATTTGGTACGTGGTGTTAGTATTTGGTCTTGAACAACCATGCAAAAATTGTTTCATATCGGTCCATTATTATATATAGCCCCCATATAAATCGATCCCCAGATTTGACCTTCGGAGCCTCTTGGAGGAGCAAAATTCATCTGATTCGGTTGAAATTTGGTACATTGCGCTAGTATATGGCTGCTAATAACCAGGCCAAACTTCGTCCAAATCGGTCTATAGTTATATATAGCCCCAAATAAACCTATCCCCAATCCCACGAATATTGGTCCATATCGGTACATTAGTATATATAGCTCCGTATAAAGCGACCCCATATTTCAATTCTGGCTCTCTAATTACCGCGCAGAAGTTCATATCGGATTGTAATTATTTGTAGACTTCCCTCTACATACCGGTCACGAATTGAATTGTATACACTAAAAAAAATATTATCGTGAGGCCAAAGATTTCATGTCCTTAAAATACGAATGCAAATTTTGCTTAGCATAAAAGACGCATTTCTCTAATATAAAGTTTTTTTCCTTGTCCAAAAGTCGATTAACTTTTCAATGAAGTCGTATGTCCTTATTATTAAGTGATTTGACTTCATAATGGGTATCATAACATGACAGAAAAAATGTTTGGGCTAAGGTCAACATAACTTTAATAATTCAGAAAAATTATTTAAATTTAATGAATTTGTCTTTAAATTTGTTTTCTTTTTGCATCTTGACTACAAAGCAAAATATCGTTCAAATATAGGACATGTTTTTCAACATTTTATTTTAAAGACTTTTTTTACTTGAAACATAGCATAATTTCTACGGGAAGTCGAGTCTTAATTTAGAAAATAAAGTTGCCGTTAACTCATTTTTAAAGAACTTTGATAGCATATGAAGAAAAAAAGCTGAAAAAAACGAAAAATTAAAATTTGCTTCCTAGAAGCAGGTACACAAAACCCAAATTTAAAAGAAAAATGTATCTTAAAAGTATCATTACTTGTATTCCCCGCTTCTTTGGCTCGGAATCAATACAATACAATTTTTAAAGTAAAGACAAAATCTTTGGAACCGGACATGCTTTTTTTCAGTGTAAATAATTCGATTGTGGATGACTGTCTGTAGTAGAAGCTTCTACGCAGTCCATGGTGGAGGGTACATAAGATTCGGCCTGGTCGAACTTACGGCCGTATATACTTGTTTTTATTAAATTTAGGACACATTTTGGAAATTTGCGTCCCTCCTTTTAAGTATGTCTTTGAACTAAGCCAAATTCCCTTAAAGTACAGAAAAACATTTTTGATTTAAAGAAATCGTGTTTAAATTAACCCAAATATTTAAACTTTCAAATATAGGCTAAGACTAATTTTGCTGATTTTGTATATTTGGTTTAAAGCTTTTTGGAATGAAGAAAACATTTTTCAATTTGAAGTATCTGTTATAATTTGGATTTTTAAATTAAATTGTTTGTACGTGAATAGTTTTATGAAAATTCGATAAATGAAATCGGTATCCTACTTTTAGTTTTATTGATCCTAGATTTAAAGCTACTTAGGTCCTTAAAAAGTGTATTTATTTTAAAGAAGCCTCATTTCTGGCTTGGAATCAGTACCAAAATCCTTAAGGATTGGCCAAAATCTTTGGATCTAATTTTTTGTTTAGTGTAGACAAACATTTTGATATTGGACATTCCAACAGGCCTCAACAGCATCGCATTCAGCACGCGTGAACTAATGATGCATTAATCAAGAGGTCACTCGCTTCATTTCTACTGCACAATGGTCATCCAAATTTCCGGATCTAAATGCTACAAAATCGTAACATTTGTTTGTTTCTTTTTTTTTATCAAGCACAACAAGATTTAGATCTTATAAATTAAAGTACATGAATTATATGATATAGTTTTGATGCTATTCACACATTAATATAAATAAAAATGTAAAATGAATATATGTATAATAGTTAATTAAAGATTCCAATTAATATAAAAGACAATTAAGTAAATTAATAAATTAATTTAAAAAAAATAAATAAATAAATATGTATATGTATTTCTGAAATTTGGAATTTCGTGTTGTTTTCTACTGTGTGCTAATTTGTTCATATTTTTAAAATTCTTTAAATATTCTGCCAAATTTATTTTCGCCTTTCTCAAATTAATCCTCAATGCCATAATTTACTTATTTGAAAGTGTTTTCTTTTCTCGTAATAATTATGGAAATTAATATCTGAAAAAAAAATACGAAACGTCTAATGCAATATTTATCAATTTTCCTACGGTAAACTTATTGAAAAATCCAACATCCAGAGATGTAGGTGCTTAATAAAAAATTCCAATATACAAAACATATATCAAACCTGTAAAGAACCCCGCTATTCAACAATTAAGTGGGGTGTAGTATCGATAAAGAATAACCCCAAATTGATAAAAATATTATGTGGTTTTTTTCAAATTTTCTCACCAGAAATATAGAGAGGGGAAGAACCACCGCTGAAAAGCTTTTTGGTGTTCGGTCGAAACTGGATTGAGCACACTACCATTTGTATGCAAGGAGGGTATGCTAACGATTACACCACGGTGGCTCCTATCATGGTAATGGGTGTATAATTTGTGTACAATTCCGATCTCCATTACGATGTTATCACGTTACAGCCTTCAATGATGGACCTATCCTTATAAAATTTCGCACAGATTCAACTTTTGTGTGCAAGAAGGTTAAGTTCGGATATGGATTAGATCGGTTCAGGTAGTGATATAGCCGCATATAAACCGACCCTTGATTTTATATTTTGGAAAATTTTAATCGATATATCTGATTTGAAAATCTCAACGTCTTTTAGCTCGCGTATAGACCGATCTCCCAATTTCAAATGTGAGAATTGGAAGTTCCCACATTTTCCCCATTAAATGCCATAGAAATAAACATACATCTATATAATTCAATCATCCTAATAATAATAATCCATACCTATGCCTATTACTACCATTTCTAAATTCTCTTTTTGCCACTTGATGGACAGCTCTAGGATTGCCACATCCTACGATTGTGTTTACATGTTTCAACCATAGTTATTGCAAATGTCAGATGAGTGATATAAAAAACAATGCAAATAAACATGGAACATAAAAAAACGACAGATAGAAATAAACAGAACTGCACGTTTCCGTGAGATGGAGTGTTTGTTAATAAAAGCAACTTTATTTGTAAAGAAAACGAATGTCAAAATAGAAAACAAATTAACATTGGGTGTGAAGGAAATGCCAAACACAATAAAAACTCAAATGAAATAAGTCAAGAGAGAAATTAGAAAGCAAATATGACGTGATACTTGATTATATTAGAATATTTATAACAAATTGGGAGAAATCCTAAATAAGTACACAAGTATTGAAGATCTAAATTTGGGAGATCGATTTAAATAGGAGTTTCAATAACTATGAAATGTACCTTCCAGTATACATGCACGGAAAAAATACTGTTTTTCATGTGTTTGGGTGTAACAATTATATGTTTGGAACTCAAATTTTTTGCACACAATATTTTTGAGTGCAAGCATATAATGTTCATAAACTAGCATAACATGTTTGGGACATATATGTTAATATGTTAGAACATATTATGTTTGGGATATAAAGTGCTTGTAAATATAATATGTTTGGATGCAAACATATGTTAATTTAGAAATAGCCTATAAACATATATCGGTTTAGAAAGATAGACCTAGAGAGTATGCTGCAAGGAAAATAATGGAAGTAACCAATTGGCGCCTTAAAAAATTATATACACAAAGAAAATGTCATTAAATTTTTTTTCTACCAGAGTATGCGTAAGGTGAAACATAATATGTTTGAACAGTACAAACAATATTTTGATTGCACCAATCCTGAAAATATATATGTTCGAAGCAAAATGTGTTTGGGGTATATGTTACAGAAGCGATTTTTTTTGAGGGTGTGGAGGAGTTACAACAGACAGCAACTTGAACATATACAGAGAATCAGTTTCAGAATGTGGTCTACCCGTTTCGATAGCGAAATATTTATTTTTGTTCGATAGAAATAAGATTTTCTTGTATTTATGATACATGCGTTAGCCACCCCGAACACATGAATCCTATAATTGCAGATCTTTATGATCCCTTTTGAATTTGCCAATGTCATAGTCCTCTTAGATCTTCATAATCCCATTGACCCACGCGCTAAATGTCATGCACTTATGAATGCCACAGTTATAAAGGTCACAAACATCCTAGATGTCCACGCGCTACATTTCGGTTTATGCTCTCGATTTCTACGGCGCTGTCTGGCTTGTGTACTTATCAAGGTCACAGTTACCAGACGGTTTCCTTAAATTTATGATGCGGTCACCCCCAGTTTTGTAGCATATTCGAAGACAATTTCAGAACACCAAAATTTTTTTTCCCGTGCACCCTACTATCCCCCGAAATACAATTTATTGTGCTGTGTCGTCATTTGAAGTCCGATCGAAAAGAAACGCATATCGTTGTTCGTGGTTGATCAGGGGCTATATTTCGTGCATTGGTCATTTTTGACTCCGACGTCAAATTTGATTTTTAATTTTTATACCCTAAACCACATCGTGGTCAGGGTATAATAAGTTTGATCGGCCAAAAAATGTGCCTACCAGAAATATTGATTTTACACCCCATAAAATATATACCGATCGACTCAGAATCACCTCCTGAGTCGATCTAGCGCTTGGTGTCCGTCCGTCCGTCTGTCCATGTATTTGTTGTTCCGGTCGCAATTATTAACCGATTTTGATGAAATTTGGTACAGGGAGTTTTTTGGCACACGGACGAACGCTATTGAATTTGGAAGAAATCGGATCAAATTTAGATATAGCTCTCATATATATGTATCGCCCGATTTCGACAAATGGGGTCACGTTGCGCGTTTTTTCAAACGGATCGTCACCAAATTTGGCAAAAGGTAATCTTTTCCATCGCCCTTCAAGTCTGCAAAATTTCATTCAAATCGGTTCAGATTTAGATATAGCTCTCATATATATGTATCGCCCGATTTTCCCAAATTTGGCCACAAAACCTTTATTTATCAACCGATCTTACTCAAAGTTGGCTAAATATAATCTTCTATAGCACTAACTATATGTGCGAAAAATCATCGAAATCGGTTTAGATTTAGCTATAGCTCCCATATATATGTACCGCCCGATTTTTCTAAATTTGTCCATAAATCCCTTAGTTATCAACCGATCTTACCCAAATTTGGCTAAATGTAGTCTTCTATAGCACTAACTATATGTGCAAAAAATCATCGAAATCGGTTCAGATTTAGATATAGCTCCCATATATATGTATAGCCCGATTTTCCCAAATTTGGCCATAGAACCCTTATTTATTAACCGATCTTACTAAAAGTTGGCTGTATCCAGTCCTCTATAGTACTAACTATATGTGCAAAATTTCATCGAAATCGGTTCAGATGTAGATATAGCTCCCATATATGTATCACCCGATTTTGAAAAATTCGCCCCTAATAACCTTATGTTTGACCATACAGGCCTCATTTCTTAACTGATCTTACTCAAATCTTGCACAAGGTAACCTTTTGTGGTATTAATCAAACCCGCAAAATATTATGCAAATTGGTTCAGATTTAGATATAGCTTCCATATATATGCATAGCTCGATTTTCCCATATTTGACCATAGTACACTTATTTATTAACCAATGTTACTCAAATTTCAAATTTTGATGTACTAGCCGATCGTATTTATACGTACTTGTAGCTTTTACATAAGAATATTGCTCGATTTTTACAAATTTTGATTTATTACCCACACTAATTTAACGATTTTCTCTTTTTTTAATAATGGGCTCAATATTAGTGGCATACTAACTCCGTAGGTGCAATATCAACACAGCCAGTGTTGCTAGAAGTAGGGGAAATTCCCTATATGTAAACTTTATTCCTGTAGAGAATTTTGTCAACATTTTATTTCTATAGAACATTTTGTCAAAAGTGTATTTCTATAGAAATTTTTTTCAAAATATTATTTCTATAAAAAATTTTCTCAAAACTTTATTTCTATGGAATTTTTTCTCAAATTTTATTTCTATAGAATTTATTGTCAAAATTTTATTTCTATAGAAAAATTTCTCACAAAAATTTGTTTATAGAAACTTTTTCCAAAATTTTTTTTTATAGAGATTTAACAAAAAAGATTACTAATTTGGGTAGAATTCTACCAACTGTGCCAACCGTGGTGGTAATACCAATTTATATTCTAAGTTTTATACGTTGCATATTCATGTTTTAAGATAATAAAGTACTTAGAACCATCTTTGTTTTGTAAAATTTTTTTAAATTTAACGAAAAATATAGTAGGGAAAATTGTTTGGGAATGTATGGGAAAGTAGGGAACTTTTTTTGTCCTTGTAGGGTAAACCGAACATTTTCCGTGGCAACATTGACTATGAGCTATAGTCAGATTGACACAAAGCACCCATAGACATGTACCCCTTAATTTTCTTAAATATACAACTGCGGTTTATCTCCCAGACCTATATGTTACACCACAAATGCTTATGATTACTAATTCTGTAATGGTGGTTTAGGGTATGATATAGTCGGCCCCGCCCGACTTTCTACTTTACTTACTTGTTTAATTTCGCTTCATATACCCCTATCATGTCCATTAGATAGGGTCACGAAAAAAAGTTGATGCGGTCACAGCCCAGGTTTGTAGCATATTCGAAAACAATTTCAGAACACCCAAACTTTTTTTCCGTGCACCCTACGACCCCCCGAAATACAATTTATTGTGTTGTGTCGTCATTTGAAGTCCGATCGAAGAGAAACGCATATCGTTGTTCGTGGTTGATCAGGGGCTATATTTCGTGCATTGGTCATTTTTGACTCCGACGTCACAATTGATTTTTAATTTTTTTATTTCGCTTCGTATACCCCTATGATGCTCAATTCCGATAACCATTATAAAGATCTTAACAAAATATGAAACTTTTGCTTTTGAAGTATTTACTTATATTCATAAACAAAAACGTTACAGAGATTTTAAAAAATCAATAGGTCACCCTACACACCACCAAATAGTTTTTGCTGTGTTGTCATGATGTCCGATCGAAACCACATGTGCACTTATAAAGGCCACAGTTACCCTATATCTTCACAACCCCTTGGCCGGTGTAATCCTCAAGATCACCATCACACATTGCCTGTAGACTTCACCAATCCGCGCCAATTTTTGCTGGTTTGGTGTACCTTCTAGAGCTGCAAAACTATTGATAGTCGCTCCATTCGATATTTTCAATAGTTTCGATAATATCGGATTTACCCAACAACTAATATGTTATTTTTGGACATGGAACATTTTTGTCGCAAAAATTTTGTTTTCTCGAAAGGTTGACGACATCAGATACATAATTTCTTTTATGTATCTTTATAACATAAGGTCCACGATTTCAGCACCGATATGTTAATGGAAATTATTGGCATTAGAGAACAATCAAATATATTTTTACGTTCAGGATTTGATCCGTAAGTTTCAGGTGTCAACTGGAGTTTCCTGGTATATATTGTATGGAGACAATAATTTGCCACGAAATACAAATACCGTTTCATTTTTGCAGATATTGCTCTATTTCGTGCAAAGCCGCAAACTTCAGGAAAAATAATCCTATTTTTAAGGAATATATCTATAGACATTAATATAAATTGGAATTTTTCCAGTTTGGTTTATTTTAACCTATAGTAATACATCGTTTTTTTGATGATTTGAATTTCTTCGATAGTTTCGCTATTGGAAAATAAATATCGATAGTGCCCAAAAAAATAAAACTATCGATACTCTCGATAGTGCTATCGATAGTTTTGCAGCTCTAGTACCTTCATCATGTGCATTTACCAAGGTCACAGTCAACATCGATTTTTTCTGTTTTTATTTGAGTTGTGCACTTGCACACAATGTTGCCAGTATTTTTCTCGCTCTTGTCTCCAAACTGGTACCCTTTCGTACCCAAATCCCCGATTTCAACAAAACTTCCCCACAAAAAAATAAATTTTGGAAAAGTTTTTATGAAACATAACATAATTAAATTTTAGTAGCAATTCCTTTGTCAGTTCTTTTTATACCCTGCTCCACACTGTGGAACAGGGTATTATAAGTTAGTGCATATGTTTGCAACACCCAGAAGGAGACGAGATAGACACATGGTGTCTTTGGCAAAAATGCTCAGGGTGGGCTCTTGAGTCGATATAGCGATGTCCGTCTGTCCGTGAACACATTTTTGTAATCAAAGTCTAGGTCGCAGTTTTAGTCCAATCGACTTCAAATTTGGCACAAGTATGGTTTTTTTGGCTCAGAATAGATCCCTATTGATTTTGGTTCAGATTTATATATAGCTCCCAAATATATATTTCGCCCGATATGGACTTATATGGCCCCAGAAGCCAGAGTTTTACCCTAATTTGCTTAAAATTTTGTACAAGAAGAACTATTAGTACTATAGTCAAGTGTGCCAAATTTTATTGAACTCGGTTCAGATTTAGATATAGCCCCATATATATCTTTCGCCCGATATGGACTAATACGGTCCCAGAAGCTAGAGTTTTACCCCAATTTGGTTGAAATTTTGCACTAGGGGTACAATTAGTAGTGTAGTCAAGTATGCCAAATTTTATTGAAATCGATTCAGATTTAGATATAGCTCTCATATATAGCTTTCGGCCGATTTACACTCATATGTCCACAGAGGCCAATTTTTAACTCCGATTTAGTTGAAATTTTGCACAGGGAGTAGAATTAGCATTGTTGCTATGCGTGCCAAATTTGGTTGAAATCGGTTCAGATTTAGATATAGCTCCCATATATAGCTTTCGCCCAATTTACACTCATATGACCACAGAGGCCAATTTTTAACTCCGATTTAGTTGAAATTTTGCACAGGGAGTAGAATTAGCATTGTTGCTATGCGTGCCCAATTTCGTTGAAATCGGTTCAGATTTAGATATAGATATATATGTTTTTCTGATTTCGACAAAAATGGTTAAAATACCAGTCCAGATCGAGTGATATTTAAATGTATGTATTTGGGACAAACATTTATATATAGCCCCCAACACAGTTGACGGATGTGATATGGTATCGAAAATTTAGATATACAAAGTGGTGCAGGGTATAATATAGTCGGCCCCGCCCGACTTTAGACTTTCCTTACTTGTTTATCTTGTATTTACTATAAGATCAAAATAAGTAATAAATAAAGGAAATAAGCTTTGCTGTAGAAAATCAGTGAAACTTAAAAAAAAAAATTAAAAAAAAAACAATAAAATCAAGTTTTCGAAACACAAAACCAGGAGACCGGTGATCGTCTTCCAAATGCTCGAAAAATACAAGTATATACGGCCGTAAGTTCGGCCAGGCCGAATCTTATGCACCCTCCAACATGGATTGAGTAGAAACTTCTACTTAAGACTGTCATGGAATATAGTGAAGTGTAAAAATAATTACCAACGGATATGAAGTTTTGCGTGGTAATTAAGAGCCGAATTGAAATATGGAGGTCGCTTTATAAGGGGGCTATATAGAATCATGAACCAATATGGAGCGATTTTTGTGTGATTGGGGATAGGTTTATCTGGAGACTATATATAACTATAGACCGATATGGACCAACTAAATACTTAGACCACGTACAAAATTTCAACCGGATCGGATGAAATTTACTCCTCCAAGAGGCTCCGGACATCAAATCCGTGGATCGGTTTTAATGCGGACTATATATAATTGGACCGATATGGCGAATTTTGGCATGGTTTTTAAAGACTAAATACTTAGACCACGTACCCAATTTCAACCTGATCGGACGAAATTTACTCCACCACGAGGCACCAGAGGTCAAATCTGGGGATCGGTTTAAATGGGGACTATATAATTACGAAGCGATATGGACCAATTTTTCCATGATTGATGCAAACCATATACTACCACCACGTACAAAATTTCAACCAGATCGGATGAATTTTGCTACTCCAATAGTCTCCGGAGTTCAAATCTGGGGATCGGTTTATATAGGGGCTATTTATAATTATGGACCGATATGGACCAATTTTTGCATGGGTGTTAAAGGTCTTAAACTAACACTACAAACAAAATTTCAAACAGATCGGATGAATTTTGCTCCTCCAATAGGCTCCGGAGATCAAATCTGGCGATTGGTTTTTTTGGCAGCTATATACAATTATAAACCGATATGGATACGTTTTTGTGTGATTTTTAGAGACCATATACTTACACCACGTACCAAATTTCAACCGGATCGGATGTATTTTGCTCCTCCAAGAGGCTCCGGAGGTCAAATCTGGGGATCGGTTTATATGGGGGTTATATACAGGTTGGCTGAAAAGTCCCCGGTCTAACAAAGAAAAACACATTTTTTTTTGTCAAAATTCGTTTTTATTGTTCAACAAGTTCCCTTCAAGAGCTATACAACGATTATAACGACCTTCCAATATTTTGATACCATTTTGGTAGTACTCCTTCGGTTTTGCTTCAAAATAGGCCTCAGTTTCGGCGATTACCTCTTCATTTTTTCTCTGCGGGCATCCTTTTGAGGTCTGAGAACAAGAAAAAGTCGCTGGGGGCCAGATCTGGAGAATACGGTGGGTAGGGAAGCAATTCGAAGCCCAATTCATCAATTTTTGCCATCGTTCTCAATGACTTGTGGCACAGTGCGTTGTCTTGGTGGAACAACACTTTTTTCTTCTTCATATGGGGCCGTTTTGCCGCGATTTCGACCTTCAAACGCTCCAATAATGCCATATAATAGTCACTGTTGATGGTTTTTCCCTTCTCAAGATAATCGATAAAAATTATTCCATGCGCATCCCAAAAACAGAGGCCATTACTTTGCCAGCGGACTTTTGAGTCTGCCCATGCTTCGCAGATAGTTCACCGGTCGCTGTCCACTCAGCCGACTGTTGATTGGACTCAGGAGTGTAGTGATGGAGCCATGTTTCATCCATTGTCACATACGTAAACGTGGTCCGATATGGCCCATTTAAAATACCATCCGATCTACATCAATGCCAAGTTTTAAGTCGATAGCATGTTTCGGTCAGAAGTTAGTTAACTTTCAATTAATTTTTTCATAAAAAACGTAACTATTTTCAATTAGTTTCATTGATTGTTTGAAATAAATTTTTAGTGAAAAATTAAAAAAGAAATCTCCACCACCTTTTTAATTGACTTAGACTTCCGAGTTTGATTAAAAAGTTAATTGTATCAATTAATTTTTTAAATAAAAAAATTTTAAATTTTCAATCATTGACTTAATTAACTTAATGTTTCTATCTTGATTAAAAAGTTAATTGTATCAATTAATTTATTAATTGAAAACATTTTCAACTTCAACCAAATTTTTGATTGGAAATATTTTAATGATATATATTTCTGTGTAGGAACCAAATTTTAAATTATTCTTCTTGTCAATTTTTTTTCATGTGCTATCAAAAACCTTTAAAAATGTGTTAACGACAACATAAGTATTCAAGTTCAGACTCGATTTCAAGTAGGAATTAAGCTAGGTTTCAAGTGAAAAAGTCTTTTAAATGTAGTGATGAAAAGCACGTCATATTCTTGACGGTTTTTTTGCTTTGTAGTCATGAAACAAAAATTCAGCAAATTTAATGACGATCTCATTAATTTTGAAGCATTTTGTCGGCATTTTTAAAGCCAAGTTGACCTTAGTCAAAGAAATTTTTCTTTCAAGTAAACATTTCTAATTTAAAGTCGAATTATTTAAGAACCATACGAAGTTCATTATGGTTGCATTATTGGTAAAATTTAAAAATTTTAAGATATTCTAAACTATTGTGTGGGAGACCCAAATTTAGCAAATCTTTATGGTTCATTTACGTATAATTTTTCTCCCGCTTTTAGTGCATTTAACTATCATACGCAAAAAAAAACTATTACAGTCAAGAAAAAATTCTCAAAACATAAAAATTTAATTAAATAAAATCGAATTAAATTGGTTTTAGTACCATATAGGTTTCAATTTTTTTTAGTGCGAAAACAATCTAATATCTATTACTCCTATGGTTTCCTATCGTATGGATTCATGTTAATGCAACCGTTGTAAACAGAGTTATCACAGAATATTTAAGGACTTCTAATAAAATCAAATTCTTTATGAATATGCATCATGATTGGATTCTTATCTTTGAAGTAATGAATATTAAGCGGAGGAAGGGATCAAATAAAAACTCTCAAAATGGATACCACTCATAATTTGAAGAATTTATACAATCTATCAAGTAATAATGTTCAAATGTTCATAACTGTATTTTATCTTTATTACCACATTTCTCTCATTCCGTTGTATCTTCCAAATACGTTATACGTACGTGTCCATTCTCATCGCATTTGCTTCTGTTTTATGGCCCATACTGACTGTGACTGTGTGAATACGTTTGATTATGTACGTGTATCTGTATTCGAATATGAATACGAATGGTGAATGGAGTTTATGGACACCATCACAGGTATTCCAGACTGACTACCTGTACATTCACATCTTTCGGTACGTGATTAATTATGGCCATAAATTGTGTAAAAATTTCTATAAATTTTACACATCAAAACTTTACCAAAAAATGGAAAATTACTACATTGTCTGTGTGTGTGTTTTTTTTTTTTTTTTGCCAAGGAAGCTTTTTCGAAAAGGTCATTATGCTACAATTATTTATGATCATGTAAAGTGAAACTGAAGAGAAAGGACATATCGTATAACCACAGTTAGGGATGCAAAATATGACAAGGGTATCGAAGAAGAAGACGGAGGACGGACGGACGGTCGACGATTGACGGCGACCATGAAGAAAGGTAATGGAAATATAAACCTTAAGCACATACCCCTTCCATGTCTTTGGCCCAAACACAAACATATCATCTTAGTTGACTTTTCCCATATTTGAAAATCTCCCCAATTATTATAACAAATGGCTATCGTATAACAGGGTGATAACTTGATGTGGACTTCCATTTTTCGTTTGACATGACATTTGACAAAGCACTTCAATATTTTCCAATGACAAATTTCATAATAGTTATGTTCGTCGATAAGGATATGGCACCTTAACATATATGATATATGCGGCAAGAGATTGGTACGTATAATAAACTTCAATGATATACTCAAAAAGAAGGCGATATTTTAATGTAAGAGGCAAACAGTATTGGGTCAAACAAGATCTGGGGTTGGTAGCTAATTTCAAATTCAAATAAGATGAAATTTTTTTTATTAAAAGACTTTGTTAAATGCTACTTTTAAAGCTCCTAATCATAAATAAAATGGAAATTTTAAAAGTTAAACTAACGATGACCATCTGTGTTTCCGCCTGCCTACGCGTAAAAAACTAATTCCTTCATTTCAGACGAAATTTTAAAACAATCATCGTTTACCATTAGCAGGAAGTATGTTTGGAAGAAAAGTATAAACGTTTTATAATAAACTTTGACTCTTTTACATGACGTTTTCACCTTTAATAAAGAGTAACATTTTTTTTAATTTGCTGACTATACTTAAAAAAAAACATTTGCTTGGATCCAAAGATTTTGACCTTCCTTTAAGGATTTTGGTATTGATTCCGAGCCAAAGATGCGACATCTTTAAAATAAAGACATTTTTAGCGATCTATCTAGCCTTAAGACTAAGATCAATAAAATTAAAATTAGGATTTCATGTTGTCGAATTTTTATTCTCTTTTCCTGGTATATTAATAACGTTATTCATGTACAAATAAATAGCAGCTTAAAAATCCAAATTATAACAAAGACTTAAAAGCAAAATGTTTTCTTAAATTAAAACAAGAAAAAACAAAATTTAAAGCAAAAATGCAAAATCCTCAAAATAATTGTTAGTGTATATTTGAAGCGTTTTTATCCTAAATGTACAAACTATCAATATTTTACGATTTCTATAAATCAAAAATATGTCTTTATTTTAAGGAAAATTAGCCTTAGTTCAAAGGCATACAACTTTAACGGTGGGACGAAAATTTCCACAATTTGTTTTCATTATTTTAAAGAAATTTGTCCTTAATATTGAGTAAGTTCTGCATCCTTTAATTTAGGATGCGTAGATTACCCAAATATTTGTTCAGTGTAGTTTAACCGTCCCTCATATTTTTTTCACTTCCAAATTGATTTTATAAATTTTTCAAATTTTACCTTTCGTCCAGAAAAGAACCGCGGACCATACAGTTTTTTTTAAGCGAATGAACTATCCAGTAGGTCAACAACTATATACGGCCGTAAGTTCGGCCAGGCCGAATCTTATGTACCCTCCACCATGGATTGCGTAGAAATTTCTACTAAAGATCGTCATCCACAATCGAATTACTTGGGTTGCGGTAATACTTGCCGATGCCAAGGTATCTTAAATCTTCCTGACACCGTCTTCTATATTGTAGGTTAGTCCATATGTGGTATACGAGTATATTAATCTAAAAAAAAGCAATTTTGTTGGTTTGTACTTCAATCATATTTGTTGTTTAGATTGCAGCTTAAAACCATTGCGTTGATTAAACTACAAGAGTAGCTTAACCAACAGAGGAAAAGGACAGAACCATAAAATCTTGGTAGATTATTTTTGACTCGAATGGCAAACATGATTATGAACCGATATGGACAAATTTTTGTGTGATTGGGGGTCATAAATAACTATAGACCTATATAGACCAATTTTTCGTCCAGAAAAGAACCGCGGACCATACAGTTTTTTTAAGCGAATGAACTATCCAGTAGGTCAACAACTATATACGGCCGTAAGTTCGGACAGGCCGAAGCTTATGTACCCTCCACCATGGATTGCGTAGAAAATTCTACTGAAGACTGTCATCCACAATCGAATTACTTGGGTTGCGGTAACACTTGCCGATGGCAAGGTATCTTAAAACTTCCTAACACCGTAATATATATGACATAGTCCATACGTGGTATATATTAAACTAAAAAAGGCAGATTAAATATAAAATAAAATTTTGACAAAATAAAATTTTGACAACATTTTCTATAGAAGTAAAATTTGGAAAAAAAAATTCTATAGAAATAAAATTTTGAAAAAATTTTCTATAGAAATAAAATTTTGACAAAATTTTCTATAGAACCATGATTATGAACCGGATAAAATTTTAACAAAATTTTCTATAGAAATAAAATGTTGACAAAATTTTCTATAGAAATAAAATTTTGACAAAATTTTCTATAGAAATGAAATTTGACAAAATTTTCTATAGAAATAAAATTTTGACAAAATTTTCTATAGAAATAAAATTTTGAAAAAATTTTCTATAAAAAATTTTAGTAGATTATTTTTGGCTCGAGTGGCAACCATGATTATGAACCGATATGAACCAATTTTTGTGTTTAATGGAGGACGGCTATATATAACTATAGACCGATATGGACCAATTTTGGCATAGTTATTAGCGTTGCAAATTTCAACCGGATCGGATGAATTTTGCTCGTCCAAGAGGCTCCGGAGGACAAATCTGGGGATCGATTTATAGGGGGCTATATATAATTATGGACCGATATGGACCAATTCTTGCATGGTTGTTAGAGACCATAAACTAACACCACGTACCAAATTTCAACCGGATCGGATAACTTTTGCTCATCTAAGAGACTCCGGAAGTCAAATCTGGGGATCGCTTTATATGGGGGCTATATATAATTATGGGCCGATGTTGACCAATTTTTCCATGGTCATTAGAGACCATATACCAGCACCATGTACCAAATTTCAGCCGGATCGGATGAAATTTGCTTCTCTTAGAGGCTCCGCAAGCCAAATCGGGGGATCGGTTTATATGGGGGCTATATATAATTATGGACCGATGTGGACCAATTTTTGGATGGTTGTTAGAGACCATATACCAACACCATGTACCAAATTTCAGCCCTATCGGATGAAATGTGCTTCTCTTAGAGGGTCTGAAAGCCAAATTTTGGGGTCTCTTAATATGGGGGCTATACGTAAAAGTGGACCGATATGGCCCATTTGCAATACTATCCGACCTACATCAATAACAACTACTTGTGCCAAGTTTCAAGTCGATAGCTTGTTTCGTTCGGAAGTTAGCGTGATTTCAACAGACGGACGGACGGACGGACATGCTCAGATCGACTCAGAATTTCACCACGACCCAGAATATATATATACTTCATGGGGTCTTAGAGCAATATTTCGATGTGTTACAAACGGAATGACAAAGTTAATATACCCCCATCTTATGGTGGAGGGTATAAAAACATATTTTACCATCTTATTGTAACTTAAAATCTAGGGAGCCACCGTGGTGCAATGGTTACCATGTCCACCTAGCATACACATGGTCGTGGGTTCGATTCCTGCTACGACCTAACACCAAAAAGTTTTTCAGCGGTGCATTATCCCACCTAAGTAATGCTGGTGACATTTCTGAGGGTTTCAAAGCTTCACTAAGTGATTTCACTGGAATGTGGAACGCCATTCGGACTCGGCTATAAAAAGGAGGTCCCTTGTCATTGAGCTTAACATGGAATCGGGAGAACTCAGTGATAAGAAAGAAGTTCACCAATGTGGTATCACAATGGACTGAATAGTCTAAGTGAGCCTGATACATCGGGCTGCCACAAAACCTAACCTAACCTAACGGGAGTATAAAGTACAATGACCTTAGACATTCGTGAATTGCAATTAAAAAGTACACCAGGGCAGTAAGTTTTCCTGGTTTTCACAACTCTGGCAAAGTAATGACCTCTGTTTCTTGGGATGCGCATGGAATAATTTTTATCGATTATCTTGAGATGGGAAAAACCATCGACAGTGACTATTATATGGCGTTATTGGAGCGTTTGAAGGTCGAAATCGCGGCAAAACGGCTCCATATGAAGAAGAAAAAAGTGTTGCTCCACCAAGACAACGCACCGTGCCACAAGTCATTGAGAACGATGACAAAAATTCATGAATTGGGCTTCGAATTGCTTCCCCACCCACCGTATTCTGTAGATCTGGCCCCAGCGACTTTTTCTTGTTCGCAGACCTTAAAAGGATGCTCGCAGGGAAAAAATTTGGCTGCAACGAAGAGGTGATCGCCGAAACTGAGGCCTATTTTGAGGCAAAACCGAAGAAGTACTACCAAAATGGTATCAACAAATTGGAAGGTCGTTATAATCGTTGTATCGCTGTTGAAGGGAACTATGTTGAATAATAAAAACGAATTTTGACAAAAAAAAATGTGTTTTTCTTTGTTAGACCGGGGACTTATCAGCCAACTTGTTATTTAAGCTTCGGCCGTGTCGAACTTAACTCTGCTCTTACTTGTTTCGTTTAAGATTCTGCATGGCCGAACGTTCGGCCAACATACTCGTTTTTATTTTTTCTAACATACTTCGACAGTCTCGCATTCACCCGTGGAAAAAAACTAAAATAATAATCCCATTTGGCCCGCGCAATATTTTTGCATGAAGCAGTGGAGCGGAGCACTCCTTATTGAACCACCATCGTATCGTTCACACTAAATATAATTTGAAACATTTTTCCCATAATAATCTACTTGTCAATTTGTGAGTTTTACAAAGTTTCCAAATATAAAGCAAGTGCATGGTAACTCAATCTATGATTGGGGTATGAATAACGGGATTTCCTACTTCACAAAAAACCCAAAATGAACCGAAAAAATTCGCTTCCATATTAAGTTTGAACTAATCAATGGAATTTCACGTATACAACATTAAACATGCAATCAGTTCTTATGCTTCAACGAACGAACGAACGAATTAACCAACAAACAAACACACCCACACATGTGGATGTACACACCCCCAAAAACATCCGCTAACTGTGGTAGTGCACATATTTCCTTCTTTAATTTTCCGATCAATAATTTTGAAAACTCATTTCCTAATATGTTCTGACATAAATTCATTAAAACCTCAGCTAATTCATGACGCGAACATAACATCTAATTTCCATCACATTTGTAGACATTCCATGAGCATTCTTGACACATGAATACATCTGCCATAGTCATTGCACGATTATATTTGCATTTCCTAAACATGACATAGATTGCAATCGTACAGAGTACCGAGTTCTATAGTAGGACACATATATATGTTGGCTGAATGAGAGTGGCATCGATAGTTGCTTAAGCTTGTGACCCAATGAATAGCGCTGCATATCCTTAAATCATATTTGACATAATTACTTTCGGGTATTGATTTGAAAATTCGTAGCATACACTCCCAAAAAAGTGTTGACAAAAAAGTAGTGATAATGTTCTTTTTGGATCGGGAAGTGGAGTAAAATTGGCAAAAGTTATAAATTTAACATAGGATAGGGAGTGTATTAAAATTTTTAAATATTGGTCTAAGACCCCAACAAGTAAGGAAAGTCTAAAGTCGGGCGGGGCCGACTATATTATACCCTGCACCACTTTGTAGATCTAAATTTTGGATACCATATCACATCCGTCAAATGTGTTGGGTGCTATCTATATATAAAGGTTTGTCCCAAATACATACATTTAAATATCACTCGATTTGGACGGAATTTGATAGACTTTTACAAAATCTATAGACTCAAAATTTAAGTTGGCTAATGTACTAGGGTGGAACACAATTTTAGTAAAAAAATATGGAAAACATTTAAATCTGAAGCAATTTTAAAGAAACTTCGCAAAAGTTTATTTATGATTTATCGCTCGATATATATGTATTAGAAGTTTAGGAAAATTAGAGTCATTTTTGCAACTTTTCGAATAAGCAGTGGCGATTTTACAAGGAAAATGTTGGTATTTGGACCATTTTTGTCGAAATCAAGAAAACATATATATGGGAGCTATATCTAAATCTGAACCGATTTCAACCAATTTTGGCACGCATATCTACAATGCTAATTCTACTCCCTGTGCAAAATTTCAACTAAATCGGAGCAAAAATTGGCCTCTGTGGTCATATGAGTGTAAATCGGGCGAAAGCTATATATGGGAGCTATATCTAAATCTGAACCGATTTCAACCAAATTTGGCACGCATAGCTACAATACTAACTCTACTCCCTGTGCAAAATTTCAACCATATTGGGCCAAAACTCTGGGTTTTAGGACCATATTAGTCCATATCGGGCGAAAGATATATATGGGAGCTATATCTAAATCTGAACCGATTTCAATCAAATTTTTCACACTTGACTATACTACTAATTGTACTCCTACTACAAAATTTCAACCAAATTCGGCCAAAAATCTGGCTTCTGGGGCAATGTAAGTCCATATCGGGCGAAAGATATATATGGGAGCTATAACTAAATCTGAACCGATTTCTTCCAAAATCAATAGGGTTCTATTCTGACCCAAATTAGGAACATGTGCCAAATTTGAAGACGATTGGACTTAAATTGCGACCTAGACTTTGATCACAAAAATGTGTTCACAGACAGACGGACAGACGGACATGGTTATATCGACTCAGGGACCCACCCTGAGCATTATTGCTAAAGACACCATGTGTCTATCTCGTCTCCTTCTGGGTGTTACAAACATATGCACTAACTTATAATACCTTGTTCCACAGTGTGGCGCAGGGTATAAAAAGTATACTCCGGGTCATGTTGAATTTCTGAGTCGACCTAGCGATATCCGTCCGTCTGTGGATATCACGCTAACATCCGAACGAAACAATCTATCGATTTGAAACTTGGCATAAGTAGTTGTTATTGATGTAGGTCGGATGGTATTGCAACTAGACTACATCGGACCACGTTTACGTATGGTTCCCATATAAACCGACCCCCACAATTGGCTTGCGTAGCAAATTTCATCTGATAGGTTAGGTTAGGTGGCAGCCCGATGTATCAGGCTCACTTAGACTATTCAGTCCATTGCGATACCACATTGATGAACTTCTCTCTTATCACTGAGTGCTGGCCGATTCCATGTTAAGCTCTATGACAAGGGACCTCCTTTTTATAGCCGAGTCCGAACGGCGTTCCACATTGCAGTGAAACCACTTAGAGAAGCTTTAAAACCCTCAGAAATGTCACCAGCATTACTGAGGTGGGATAATCCACCGCTGAAAAAACTTTTTGGTGTTCGGTCGAAGCAGGAATCGAATCCACGACCTTGTGTATGCAAGGCGGGCATGCTAACTATTGCACCACGGTGGCTCCCAAATTTCATCTGGTACGAATGACATTTGTTACGTGGTGTTTGTATATGACCTCTAACACCCAAGCTAAAATTAGTCCATATCGATCCCCAGATTTGACCTCCGGAGCCTCTTGGAAGAGCAAATTTACTGAAGGATCAAATTTCATCCGATTCATCTGAAATTTTGTACGTTGTGTTCGTATATGGTCGATAACACCCATGTCAAAAGTGGTCCATATGGGTCCATAGTCATATATAGCCCCCACATTCATCGATCCCCAGATTTTACTACTTCCTGGATCAGCAAATTTAATTTGATCTTGGTAAAATTTGGTACTAATCACACAAAAATTGGACCATATATTTAGGTTCATAATTGTATATAGCCCCCATATAAACATTCATATTTCACTTCTGCCTCTCTTTTGCCGCACAAAAATTCATACTGGTCAAGAACTGAATTACGTATTTGATCTGATATTTTCAGTGTAATATACAGTGGCGTGCATGAGTACATAATTATTTTTTTTTCAATTCTAAACGAATAAAAAAGCAGCAATAAAGAAACTTAAAATAATTTTATTTTTCCTTTATTCCTTCTTCAATTCTAAATAAAACAACAAAACACTCAAAACAAAAAGTAAAGAATACAGAGAGATAAATAAACATAACAAAAAACTCGCATGTACTCAATTTTGCAGTTTTCTATACCGGTTTCAGTTGGAACATTTTCTAGTACTTGGTCCATAACCCTTTATTTTTTAATACCATTTTTATACATTTTGGCATACTTATGGACTAACTTCCAACTTAGAAGGCGATATTAAAGAGTTTTAAGACACCTTGACATCGGCAAGTATTACCACAACCCACGTAATTCGATTGTGGCTGACAGCATTTTGAAGAAGTTTCTACGCAACCCCTGGTGGAGGGTACATAAGATTGGCCTGGCCGAACTAACGGCCGTATATACTTGTTTATTATGTGAAAAAACAAAAACTGTGAAAAAAAATCT
Organism: Haematobia irritans; assembly: GCF_050003625.1. Lineage (NCBI taxonomy): Eukaryota > Metazoa > Arthropoda > Insecta > Diptera > Muscidae > Haematobia > Haematobia irritans. The sequence goes on along the minus strand of NC_134397.1, from coordinate 166,951,862 downwards.
CTCCGATTTACTTGAAATTGACAGAGGTTATGAAGGTTATGAAATTTATATTGGTTTTCTCATTTTTTGACATGTAGTCTCTACACAAAAATCCCCTAGTTGATTTTTCGATATTTGGTCGGGGATGACGACCTCCTCTTCTTTGTGATAGTGAAAAGTCTAAATTCTTTCGATTTACTTGGAGTTTATAGGCACCACGTGAAGGTGAAGGTGTTATGTTGATATCTTTCGTCAACTCTCCCGATTTCCATCTCTATTTCTTTCTCTATACTCTCTCTGTCGCTTTGAATAAAATATCACAACATATGTGTGTTTAGTCGAAATTTGTAAATTTATATATGTTTGCATTCACACATATGATTTCTATGAAACATTCATGCCCCAAACATATTATATTCTAACATATTAACATAGATGTCCCAAACATTTAGTGTTAGTTTAGGAATATTACATGTTTGCACTTAAATATATTATGTTTTAAAATTGTGCCGGAAACACATTTTGTTTATATCGGAACATATGAAAAACATATAAATCTAAAATTTTCGTAAAACTAAATGGAATAAAACTACAACATTCCACATTGGCTTTAAAACAGGATAATTCTTTAACCGTCTGCTTTTATTTACTTTTTGAAGAATAAATGCATTTTCATTTTAAGCACATTTTGTTTCAAAACCCGAGATTTGCTCAATGTTTGGTTGAACTCACACCGGAAAAAAGATGATAACGTTTTTAACCATATTGCTAAAAACTACGGAAATCTTAGAATTTCAGCGGAATATATTAATTATATTAAAATAAAATATGAAAGCAGTATAATTTGTCACTATATGGACTACATATAATTATGGACCGATATGGATAAATTTTTGCATGGTTGTTAGGGACTATATACTAACACCACGTGCCAAATTTCAACCAGATCGGACGAATTTTTCTCCTCCAAGAGGATCCGAAGGTCAAATCTGGGGATCGGTTTATATGGGGCTTATATATAATTATGGACCGATACGGGCCAATTTGTGCATGCTTATGTACCCTCCACCATGGATTGCGTAGAAACTTCTAAAGACTGTCGACCACAATCGAATCCACAATAACGCTTGCAGAGGGCAAGGTATCTTAAAAACTTTTAACACCGTCTTCTAAATTGTAAGTAAGTCCATACGTGGTATATATTAAATTAGAAAAAAGCCGATTAACTACGTATATAATTCAGTTTGACAACATTTTCTATAGAAATAAAATTTGCCACAATTTTCTATAGAAACACAATTTTGACAAATTTTTTTTATAGAAATAAAATTTTGACAACATTTTCTATAGAAATAAAATTTTGATAAAATTTTCTATAGAAATAAAATTTTTGTAGATTATTTTTTGGCGCGAGTGGGAACCATGATTATGAACCGATATGGACCAATTTTTGTGTGATTAGGGATAACTCTAGACCGATATGGACCACTTTTTGCATGGATGTTAGAGGCCATATACTAACACCACATTGCACATTTGAACCGGATCGGATGAATTTTGCTCCTCCAAGAGGCTCCGGAGTTCAAATCTGGAGAACGGTTTATATGGGGGCTATATATAGTTATGGACCGTTATGGACCAATTCTGACACGGTTGTTAGGGACCATATACCAATACCATGTACCAAATTTCAACCGGATCGGATGGAATTTGCTTCTCTTTGAGGCTCGGCAAGCCAAATCTGGGGATCGGTTTATATGGGGGCTATATATAATTATGGTCCGATGTGAACCAATTTTTGCATGGTTGTTAGAGACCATATACCAAAACCAGTTGCCAAATTTCAGCAACATCGGATGAAATTTGCTTCTCTTTGAGGCTCCGAAAGCCAAATCTGGGGATAGGTTTATATGGGGGCTATATATAATTATGGACCAATGTGCACCAATTTATGCATGGTTGTTAGAGACCATATACCAACTCCATGTACCAAATTTCAGCCGGATCGGGTTAAATATGATTCTCTTAGAGGCTCAGCAAACCAAATCTGAGGTTCCGTTTATATGGGGGCTATACGTAAAAGGGGACCGATATGGTCCATTTTCAATAGCACCCGGCCTACATCAATAACAAGTACTTGTGCCAAGTTTCAAGTCGAGAGCTTGTTTCGTTCGGAAGTTAGCGTGACGGACGAATGGACGGACATGCTTAGATCGACTCAGAATTTCACCACGACCAAGAATATATATACTTTATGGGGTCTTAGAGCAATATTTTGATGTGTTACAAACGGAATGACAAAGTTAATATGCCCCCCCCATCCTATGGTGGAAGGTATAATGAAATAAATCGTCATTTTTGTTTTTTTTTTTTTTTTGGTTCAAGGGAAGAGTATAATTTATTGGATTACACGTTAAAATTGGAGTTATTTAGATATAGTTATTATTTTTATTTAAAGCAATTATCGAAGTGGGCCTGAAATAAAACGAGGTACTTCTTAACTTATATATGACTTTTGAAAGAGTGCAATTTCGTTGGGTTTGACAAGTGCCCATGTCCACGTTTGTTTATCCTAATAATTATACCTACGTGTGGAACATCGAAGATCCATGGTCAATGTCAGAAACATTCTTATTCTGGTATGACGTAAAAACTTTGGCACTATTTTAATAAATTTTAAAAATTTAAAGACGAAATAATGCTACTACTCATATTGGTACCATTCGTACATAACTACGATGACTTTGAAACATATTCATTGGAAAATTACTATTGGGGATTTTCGAAGGTTTATGTTTTTCAAATATCGATCACAAACAAAGCCAAGCCATTCATAAATGTATGGCAGGCTGGCGGAAATGTTTGGCAAAGTTGATTGGGCCTTTTTTTGCCCCTCCTCCCATTTTATTACGATTATAAAAGCCTCTCGTAGTATTACACGGAATTACAGGCACTCACAGCTGATGTTGTTGGCGAATTATGATGGCGTATTCAAACAACTATGGATGGTGGCGCTCTCAAAATTTTTATTGCTACAACATAATAACTTAATTATACTTTGTATTTTTCGAAATAACAATTTATGGAAATGCCATGCCGGCCATATTTGCTGCCGTTGCAATTTTTCGCGAATTTCCATCCATGTCCATCCATATCAAGTTGCATGTTATAATTTTTCAAAAAATGGCGCTATTCTGCATAACTGCCAGGCCATGAAGTTGTATTGGGCATACATACATACATAGTTTGTTGTGTTTGGGATATTTAGAGGCAAATTAAAAACTTTTAATTTTGCCAAGGCAAAACAATAACATCATTACAAAAAGCCATATATGACACGAAACCAATATTTTTCAATAAAGTTCGTTTTTTTAAGTAGGCACGATTAATGGAGCTTATTATTAAATTTTACTGGCCTAATGTTCCACATACGTTGTCGTTTTAAGGATGGTCTTTTAGAGTGCATGATGAAAATGAGGAGCAGGTTTATAGGTTTTGAAAGGTCGAAGTCTAAAACAAGATGGGCCGACTATACTGAAACTACTGAAAAATAATCAAATAATATGTCACTGTCCTGCTTGTTTAAGGCAAAAAGTTAAACAAAACGGTGGAGAGAATATTCGGCTCTTGGCCCCGCATGGAAACTAAGCGCCGCAGAGCGAAGCGGAGATTAAATCGCGATCACACCGAATAAATCGAAAATTCCATTCAAATCCTAAAACAACTAAATGTTTAAATTAAAAACTTATTTTGCTCATATCTCCTAAACTAAGAGTCCTAGCGCGAAAAAAAACTCAACATGCTAAATTTCTCTGGCTTATTCGTAACCACCCATTTTTAACCAAATCTTCCAAACTTAGCTTCGTAGAGCGAAACGGAGGCTAATTTAACAAATATAAATTTTTACATGAAAAACTTCTTTTTGCTCCTATCTCATAAACTAAGCGCCATAGAGCCAAATGGAGGTTAATTCGTGATCAACCCAAAAAATCGAAAATTCCATCCAAGCCCTCACAAACTTTAATAATTTTATACGAAAAACTTTTTTTGCTTATATGTGCTCAACTAAGCTCCGTAGAGCGAAACAGAGATTACTTTGTGATCACGCAAAAAAAAATCGAAAATTCCATCTTACTTCTGAAAAAATTTTAATTTTTATATGAAAAACTTTTTGCTCATTAAATTAAATTAACAATTAAACGGCATAGAGCAAAAATTTTGAGAATTCCACCCAAGTCCTACCAAAATATAATTTTTTATATGAAAAATTTATTTTTATTTCGTGAACTAAGAACTAAATCGAGGTTAATTCGTGATCACACCCAATATTAAAAATTCTATCCAAATACTAAAAAAAAAACAAGTATATACGGCCGTAAGTTCGGCCAGGCCGAATCTTATGTACCCTCCACCATGGATTGCGTAGGAACTTCTACTAAAGGCTGTCATCCACAAACGAATTACTTGGGTTGCGATAACACTTGCCGATGGCAAGGTATCGTAAAACTTTTTAACACTGTCTGCTAAATTGTAAGTTAGTCCATAAGGGGTATTTATTAAACAAAAAAAAAAAGGCCGATTAAATACGTATATAATTCAGTTTGACAAAATTTTCTATAGAAATAAAATTTTGACAAAATTTTCTATAGAAATAAAAACTTGACAAAATTTTCTATAGAAATAAAATGTTGACAAAATTTTCTATGGAAGTAAAATGTTGACAAAATTTTCTACAGCAATAAAATTTGGACAAAATTTTCTATAGAAATAAAATGTTGACAAAATTTTCTATAGAAATAAAATGTTGACAAAATGTTCTATAGAAATAAAATGTTGACAAAATTGTCTATAGAAATAAAATGTTGACAAAATTTTCTATAGAAATAAAATTTTGACAAAATTTTCTATGGAAATAAAATGTTGACAAAATTTTCTATAGAAATAAAATGTTGACAAAATGTTCTATAGAAATAAAATGTTGACAAAATTTTCTATAGAAATAAAATTTTGACAAAATGTTCTATAGAAATAAACTTTTTACAAAACTTTCTATAGAAATGAAATTTTGACAAAACTTTCTATAGTAATAAAATTTGACAATTTTTACATGGCTGTTAGAGGCCATATACTAACGAAATGTACCAAATTTCAACCGCATCGGATGACTTTTGCTCCTCCAAGAGGCTCCGGATGTCAAATCTGGGGATCGGTTTATATGGGAGCTATATATAATTATGGACCGATAGGGACCAGTTTTTGCATGGTTGTTAGCGACCATATACTAACACCACATACCAAATTTCAATCGGGTAGGATGAAGTTTGCTCCTCCAAGAGGCTCCGGAGGTCAAATCTGGGGATCGGTTTATATGGGAGCTATATATATTTATGAACCGATATGGACCAATTTTTGCATGCTTGTTAGAGACCGTATACTAACATCAGGTATCCAATTTCAAACGGATCGGATGAATTTTGCCCCTCCAAGAGGCTCCGGAGGTCAAATCTGGGGATCGGTTTATATGGGAGCTATATATAATTATGGACCGATAGGGACCAGTTTTTGCATGGTTGTTAGAGACCATATACTAACACCACATACCAAATTTCAATCGGGTAGGATGAAGTTTGCTCCTCCAAGAGGATCCGGAGGTCAAATCTGGGGATCGGTTTATATGGGAGCTATATATATTTATGGACCGATATGGACCAATTTTTGCATGGTTGTTAGAGACCGTATACTAACATCAGGTACCAAATTTCAACCGGATCGGATGAATTTTCCCCCTCCAAGAGGCTCCGGAGGTCAAATCTGGGGATCGGTTTATATGGGGGCTATATATAATTATGGACCGATATAGACCAATTTTTGCATGGTTGTTAGAGACCGTATACTTAGACCACGTACCAAATTTCAACCGGATCGGATGAATTTTGCTGCTCCGGAAGGCTCCGCAAGCCAAATTTGGGGATCGGTTTATATGGGGGCTATACATAAACGTGGGCCGATATGGCCCATTTTCAATACCATCCGACCTACATCAATAACAACTACTTGTGCCAAGTTTCAAGTCGATAGCTAGTTTCGTTCGGAAGTTAGCGTGATTTCCACAGACGGACGGACAGCCGGACAGACGGACAGACGGACGGACGGACGGACATGCTTAGATCGACTCAGAATTTCACCACGACCCAGAATATATATACTTTATGGGGTCTTAGAGCAATATTTCGATGTGTTACAAACGGAATGACAAAGTTAATATACCCCCATCCTATGATGGAGGGTGTAACAAGTAAGTAAAGTAGAAAGTCGGGCGGGGCCGAATATCATACCCTAAACCACCATTACAGAATTAGTACTCATAAGCATTTGGGTAACATATAGGTCTGGGAGATAAACCGCAGTTGGATATTTAAGAAAATTAAGGTTTACATGTCTATGGGTGCTTTGTGTCAATCTGACTATAGCTCTTAGTCAATGTTGCCAGGGAAAATGTTCGGTTTACCCTACAAGGACAAAAAAAGTTCCCTACTTTCCCATACATTCCCAAACAATTTTCCCTACTATATTTTTCGTTAAATTTTAAAAATTTTACAAAACAAAAATGGTTCTAAGTAGTTTATTATCTTAGAACATGAATATGCAACGTATATAACTTAGAATATAAATTTGTATTACCACCACGGTTGCCACAGTTGGTAGAAATCTACCCAAATAGTAATCTTTTTTGTTAAAAATCTATAAAAATAAAATTTTGGAAAAAGTTTCTATAAACAAATTTTTGTGAGAAATTTTTCTATAGAAATTAAATTTTGACAATAAATTCTATAGAAATAAAATTTTGAGAAAAAATTCCACAGAAATAAAATGCTGAGAAAATTTTTTATAGAAATAATATTTTGAAAAAAAAATTCTATAGAAATACAATTTTGACAAAATGTTCTATATAAATAAAATGTTGACAAAATTCTCTACAGGAATAAAGTTTACCACACATTGTTAAAGATCAAGCCTTGCCGGCTTCTAATTTCTTCCTCTAGAGCCACCAAAATGTAAAAACTATTACAAAATGTGTTGAGTGAAAATGTCCTACATTGTGGCCCTACGTCCCTACAAGACGCTATATATTAGAAAACCCCTACTTATAGGGAATTTCCCCTACTTCTAGCAACACTGACTGTGTTGATATTGCACCTACGGAGTTAGTATGCCACTAATATTGAGCCCATTATTAAAAAAGAGAAAATCGTTAAATTAGTGTGGGTAATAAATACAAATTTGTAAAAATCGAGCAATATTCTTATGTAAAAGCTACAAGTACGTATAAGTACGATCGGCTAGTACATCAAAATTTGAAATTTGAGTAACATTGGTTAATAAATAAAAGTACTATGGCCAAATTTGGGAAAATCGAGCGATGCATATATATGGAAGCTATATCTAAATCTGAACCAATTTGCATAATATTTTGCGGGTTTGATTAATACCACAAAAGGTTAACTTGTACAAGATTTGAGTAAGATCAGTTAAGAAATGAGGCCTGTATGGTCAAACATAAGGTTATTAGGGGCGAATTTTTCAAAATCGGGTTATACATATATGGGAGCTATATCTACATCTAAACCGATTTCGATGAAATTTTGCACATATAGTTAGTACTATAGAGGACTGGATCTAGCCAACTTTTAGTAAGATCGGTTAATAAATAAGGGTTCTATGGCCAAATTTGGGAAAACCGGGCTATACATATATATGGGAGCTATATCTAAATCTGAACCGATTTCGATGATTTTTTGCACATATAGTTAGTGCTATAGAAGACTACATTTAGCCAAATTTGAGTAAGATCGGTTGATAAATAAGAAAAATCGGGCGATTCATATATATGAGAGCTATATCTAAATCTGAACCGATTTGGATGAAATTTTACAGACTTGAAGGGCGATAGAAAAGATTACCTTTTGCCAAATTTGGTGACGATCCGTTTCAAAAAACGTGCAACGTGACCCATTTGTCGAAATCGGGCAATACATATATATGGGAGCTATATCTAAATTTAATCCGATTTCTTCCAAATTCAATAGCGTTCGTCCTTGTGCCCAAAAAACTCCCTGTACCAAATTTCATCAAAATCGGTTAATAACTGCGACCGGAATCCTGTGAACAACAAATACATGGACAGACGGACGAACGGACGGACACCAAGCGCTAGATCGACTCAAGAGGTGATTCTGAGTCGATCGGTATATATTTTATGGGGTCTAAAATCAATATTTCTGGTAGACACATTTTTTGGCCGATCAAATTTATTATACCCTGACCACTATGTGGTTTAGGGTATAAGTATTTAGTTTTGCAATCAACGTCAATTAAATTTTTAATTGAACCAATAAAAAAATGAATTGAAATTTACACATGAAATCAATTAAGTTTTTAATCAACTATTTTTTGTGCCCAATTGAAACCGTAATTGAAGCTTTTTGTGACATTTAAATTAAACAATTGGATTAATTATTTTATTAATTATAATTAATTTTCTGTGTTTTTAAAACTTGACTTTAACATTAGTAATACAAAATTTTTTTTCATGTATAGATACCCATTTTTAAGTCGAATCACCTAACTGTAAGGACAAAACGACGTCAACGAAAATCTTATCGACTTTTGGACAAGGAAAAAAACTTTATATCAGAGAAATGCGTCGTCTATGCTAAGTAAAATTCGTATTCGTATTTTAAGAACATGAAATCTTTGGCCTCACGAAAATGTTTTTTTTTCAGTGTTATTCGTGGTTAACACCAAAAAATGGAAAATTCTTTCCAAACGCTGAAAAAAAAATTTTTTTGACGTGAAAAGCTTATTTTGTTTGTATATCTTGGACTAAACATCATAGAGGGAAACGTAGGTTCATTTGAATACTTAATGGAGATGAAGACCATTTACGGAAAACAGTCGCCAACATTCTGAAAAACGTGACAAACACTGCAATGAAAATCTCTTGCCCCCTTCAGTAAGCTAGTTTAATTCAAAACCACTTTTGAAAAAAAAACTCTATACGAACTTAATTTTTACAAACCCATTTGATAATAATCCGAACACATACATACATACTCGTGGCTGTTAAATTATAAAAATGTTATGGGTATTTAATGAAACCTGTAATTACAAATATAAATGTGACTTTGTGCCTGTTGTTCCTTTTGAAAACTTTAACAATTTTCCAACCCATATCAAAGCACAAACAATCCGTTAAAGAACATTCGAAATGACATTTAATTGATGTAAGTAGCTAGGTGGGAAATCTTTGAGTGAAATTGTCAGTGTGAATGACAAGACTCTCTTTCTCTTTTGATCCTTCTATTTGTTTTTCATGTGGAATATATCAATTTGTTCCTCGCTAGATTTGCGCCATTGCATGTTCCTGGAAATACTACACACTTCATTTCAGTTTGATAAATGCACCGGCTTCAACTTTCACGTGTCGACTAACAAATGTTTCTCCATGTAACTTCAAATCAAAAATTTCTGACGAACTTTTCTTGGCATGCTATCGCTATCTAATGGTAGACGAGGCGAAAGGAGATGTATAAGTTGCTTGATTTGTGCAGTAAATTGATTGAAGTACAGTGCAGTAATATTTCCCTTAGCTTTCATGTTGATTTTTGACTTCTTGATAAGTTCTATTAAAATGGCTTGAAAGTGTGAGTGAGGGAGTGTGTGTGTGTTACTTTTATGGTTTGCCAATTTCCCCCCCCCCCTCCAATTAACAACTTTGAAAGTCATAAATACCATCATGCATGTCTTAACTGCGCAATTTATGTTCCTTCACTTGGTTAGATGTAAAACATAAATTGCAGTGTACATAATTATGACTATTAAACGGAAACTAATAACTATGAAAAATAGTTCGAAAAAGAACCCCATAAGCTACTGCAAAAAAGAAAACTTTTTTTAGTTGAGAACTTTTTCTGCACTGGCTGGCGGAAAGTCATATTGAGTTTACCATATGCTTTGTAATGTTTTTGAAATTACAAATATTTAAAATTGCCCTGGGTCACAATGTACACTACATCTGGATTAATTCTTCAAGTATAGTTGTGGCTATTGAATCAAAGGTTTCTTTAAAAAATCAATCGCAGCCGACTTTGTAATTCCCTACACCAATGATATGATTAAAGTGAAGTGAGCACCAATTTTCGCATTTTTTTCAAATTTTAGACAAACATATAACGTTTCCATTTTTATACCCTTCACCACTACTGTGGTACAGGGTATAATAAGTTTATGCATTTGTATGTAACGCCAAGAAGGAGTAATCATAGACCAACCTTTTAGTATACGGATCGACTTAGAATTAAATTCTGAGTCGATTTAGCGATGTCTGTCTGTCTGTCCGTCTGTCTGTCTGTCTGTTGATGTATTTTTGTGTGCAAAGTACAGCTCGCAGTTTTAGTCCGATTGTCCTAAAATTTGGTATACGGTCCTGTTTCGGCTCAAAGACGATCCCTATTGATTTTGAAAAAAAACAATAGGTTCAGATTTAGATATAGCTGCCATATATATTTTTCACCGATCTGGTCATAATTGGCGTGTATATCAACCGATCTTCCTCAAATTCCGTACATCCGAATATTTTATGAGTCTCGAAAAACTTGCAAAATACCAGCCAAATCGGTTCAGATTTAGATATAGCTCCCATATATAGCTTTCGCCCGATTTACACTCAATTGCCCACAGAGGCCAATTTTTAACTCCGATTTAGTTGAAATTTTGCACAGGGAGTAGAATTAGCGTTGTAGCTATGCGTGCCAAATTTGGTTGAAATCGGTTCAGATTTGGATATATCTCCCATATATAGCTTTCGCCCGATTTACACTCATATGACCACAGAGGCCAATTTTTAACTCCGATTTAGTTGAAATTTTGCACAGGGAGTAGAATTAGAGTTGTAGCTATGCGTGCCAAATTTGGTTGACATCGGTTCAGATTTAGATATAGCTCCCATATATATGTTTTTCTGATTTCGACAAAAATGGTCAAAATACCAACATTTTCCTTGTTAAATTGCCACTGCTTAGTCGAATAGTTGTAAAAATGACTCTAATTTTCCTAAACTTCTAATACATATATATCGAGCGATAAATCATAAATAAACTTTTGCGAAGTTTCCTTAAAATTGCTTCAGATTTAAATGTTTCCCATATTTATTTTTTACTAACATTGTGTTCCACCCTAGTGCATTAGCCGACATAAATATTGAGTCTATAGATTTTGTAGAGGTCTATCAAATTCTGTCCAGATCGAGTGATATTTAAATGTATGTATTTGGGACAAACCTTCATATATAGCCCCGAACACGTTTGACGAATGTGATATGGTATCGAAAATTTAGATCTACTAAGTGGTGCAGGGTATAATATAGTCGGCCCCGCCCGACTTTAGACTTTCCTTACTTGTTTTCGTTATAAGGATGTTTGTTTGGAAGAAGGGTATATAGCTTTTGCGATAAATCTTGATTCCTTTACAGGATGTAAAATCAACTTCATGAAGTTTAACTCAAAAAAACTTGTTTTAGTTTTCTGGCTAATTGTATCTTCCCTCACATCTTTCTCACTTCCTCGAGGTTTATTTGAAATTATTTGATTTTATAAATTTGTTAAATTTCACCTTACGCCTAGACAGAGAATCGAACCGCCGACCATACAGTTTGTAAGCCAACACACTATACACTGGGCTACGTAGCTTTTCTTGTCATCAACAGACAATTTTCGCTATAGCCATCTGCGCACAAGCAACGCATACAGTCAAGCAGTTATATTTACAAAGCATACTTTTCGGCGCCGACGAGCCGACGTAAAGAAACTTTATTTAACAGAAACATACCTTTAGTTGGCCACAGTGAAGCAGTGGTTAGCATAGGTTATGCACCACGGTGGCTCCCTTAGCGTTAGTTTAATGCGTTACTCTAACTACGTTTTTTTTTCGGTGTTGTTTAGGGCACATTGTGTATAAAATTCAACCAGATCAGACGAAATTTGCTCTTCCATAAGACTCCGGAGGGATCGATTTATATGGGGGCTACATATAATTATGAATCGATACGGACCAATTTTTGCATGGTTGTTAGAGAACATATACTAACATCACATACCAAATTTCACACAGATCGGGTAAATTTTGCTTTTCCACGAGATTGGTTTATATGGGAGCTATATGTAAAAGTGGTCCCATTTGCAAAGCCATGCGACCTATATCAATAACATTACAGTGAAACCGCTTCTCTAAGTAGCTTGACTGCAATGTGGAACGCCATTCGGACTCGGCTATAAAAAGGAGGACCCTTGACATTGAGCTGAACATAGAATCGAGCAGCACTCAGTGATAAGAAAGAATTTCACCACTGTGGTAACACAATGGACTGAATAGTCTAAATGAGCCTGAAATATCGGAATGTCACTATAACTAACTTAACCTAACCTACATCAATAACAACTACTTGTGCTAAGTTAGAAGTGAATAGCTTGTTTCGTTCGGAAGTTACCGTGATTTCAACAGACGGATGGACATATATTGCTAAATCGACTCAAATTTTCACCACGACCCAAAATATTTATATACCTTATGGTGTCTAAGACCAATATTTCGATGTGTTACACACGGAATGAAAAAGTTAGTATACCCGCCATCCTATGGTGGTTGGTATAAAAGGTCTGGCAAGAAAATCGGGGTGGGGTAGTTACCTTTCCCCAACCACATATCGAAAAACCATGTACACTGCATCTCCCAAGTTTCCTATAAATGTCAAGTAAATCAGGGAGTGTCTTTTAAACAAACATCTGGTACAGCTACTTTATTTTAAAAATTTAAACTTTTCCGGATTACGTGAAATTTACAGACGACGTGGGGAGAGACTACTATGTTATAGTGGGGTACCTCATGTTTTGATATCTGATCGGTGAGGGGGACCTTCTTTTTCCCTGCTTTTTGAAAATTGAACCAAAGTTCTTCGATTCTCTCGAAAATTTCAGGGAAGGTTGGATGTGGTGTCTAGACGGTCGGAGAGGTTTTGACGTTAATATGAGGTACATGCTTTTGTAATATTTGGCCCTGCAGGGGGCCTCCCCCTTGCCCGGTTTTTGAAAATTGAACTTAAATTCTCAGATTTCCTTGAAATATTTAGAAAAGAAAAACTTGAAGAAAAGTTCAGAGCTTTTTTCCTGAAATTTCTGGGAAATTTAGGTTTGCCTCTGGAGCAAATGAATATAGGGATAACTAATCTTCTTTGTGCGATTTTTTTTTTTTGAAAAGTGGAAGTTTTTCTTATTTATTTGACTTGAAAACAAAGAATTTTTATGCCGTTGAAATAGGTCACCTCCCACGGATTATACACAGGAGAAAGAACAAGTATATATGCCCTTTAGTTCGGCCAGGCCGAAGCTTATGTACCCTGCACCATGTATTGCGTAGAAACTTCTACGAAAGACTGTCATCCACAATCGAATTACTTCGGTTGCGGTAACGCTTGTCGATGGCAAGGTATCTTAAAACCTCCTAACACCGTCTTCTAAATTATAAGTAAGTCCATATGTGGTATATATTAAATTAAAAATGACCGATTAAATACGTACATATATAATTCAGTTTGACAAAATTTTCTATAGAAATAAAACTTTGGCAACATTTTTTATAGAAATAAAATTTTGACAAAATTTTCTATAGAAATAAAATGTTGACAAAATTTTCTATAGAAATAAAATTTTGACAAAATTTTCTATAGAAATGAAATTTTAACAAAATTTTCTATAGAAGTAAAATTTTAACAAAATTTTCTATAGAAATAAAATTTGAACAAAATTTTCTATAGAAATAAAGTTTTGACAAAATTTTGTATAGAAATAAAATTTTGGTACATTATTTTTGGCTCGAATGGCAACCATGATTATGAACCGATATGGACCAATTTTTGTGTGATTGGGGATCGACCGATATGGACCAATTTTGGTATGGTTGTTATGGGCCATATACTAACACCACGTTCCAAATTTGAACAAGATCGGATGAATTTTGCTTCCCTAAAATGCTCCGGAGGTCAAATCTGGGGATCGGTTAATTATGAACCGATTTGGACCAAGTTTTGCATGGCTGTTAGAGACCATATACTTACACCACGTACCAAATTTCAACCGGATCAGGTGAATTTGGCTCCTCCAAGAGGTTCCGGAGTTTAAATCTAAGGATCGATATATATGGGGGCTATATATAATTAGTGACCGATATGGACCAATTCTGGCACGGTTGTTAGAAATCATATATTAACACCATGTTCCAAATTTCAACCGGATCGAATGAAATTTGCTTATCTTAGAGGCTCCGCAAGCCAAATCTGGGGATCGGTTTATATGGAGGCTATATATAATTATGGACCGATGTGGACCAATTTTTGCATGGTTGTTAGAGACCATATACCAACACCACGTACCATATTTCAGCCGGATCGGATGAGGCTCCGCAAGCCAAATCTGGGGATCGGTTTATATGGGGGCTATATATAATTATGAACGGATTTCGACCAATTTTTGCGTGGTTGTTAGAGACCATATACCAACACCATGTACCAAATTTCAGCCAGATCGGATGAAATATGCTTCTCTTAGAGGCTCCGCAAACCAAATCCGAGGGTCGGTTTATATGCGGGCTATACGTAAAAGTGGACCGATATGGCCCATTTGCAATACCATCCCAGAGTATATATACTTTATGGAGTCTTAGAGCGATATTTCGATGTGTTAAAAACGGAATAACAAAGTTAATATACCCCCCATCCTATGGTGGAGGGTATAAAAAGGCGTACTTAATTTTTTTGTCCCTGGAACAATGCTACTTCGAATTCATTCATTTCCCAATTCATATTTTTATTAAATTTTATAGCAGGAAAAGAGGAAAATTTTGCCTACAAGCTTATTGTATTTGTCGTCTCGGAAAAATGTTTCCGGTGTGGTTATATTTATACACTAATAGTGCTATGGGTGACAACACTTGAAGAGAAATAAATCAGAGTTTTCCGTCCGGCATCCTTGTAAGTTTCGATGACTTTATCTACTTTCTTAACCTAAAAAACTGTGATCAAGTTCACCAATAAATTGAAATCGTATGCAGTGCATTTCGAAAATACCTTAAAATTCGAAATTGTTTCATGCTTATCCTGCGAAATATTCTGTATAGGGTATGGTTGAGTTAGTTAGCCCAAAATGTTTCTTCAAATTTTTGTCTACAAAAAATCAGGAAATCGCAGCGATGAGGGTCGGATTCGGATGTTATAGCCGTGAAAGACATAAAATCCCCAAGAAGCAAAGCTTAAAGAAATTATCTTTCAACCTAACCTGAAGTACATATTAATGTCATAGAAATGTGAAATATATAGAGAATTCAAATTTTTTAACATTTCCATTTTTGAACGAAAGTCATTTCACGTTCTTTAAAACGGTTATAACGAACTACAAATATAACGAACTAAAAATCTCGGTCCCTACAAGTATGTTATAACCGTGTTCGACAGTATATATTTAATTTCAACCAGATTAACCAAATATATTTCCTTTCATGTAGATATTAATGAAGTCATTCCAGCGATGTATGTGGTTTCCTATGGCGTCTCATTAGCAATCAACCATAACACCGATTTTCTCATGTACCCGCAATGTATGGACGTCCATTTACTCATTCACCAAATCTGATGTCATAAAACACCTTGTCTTTATTTTGATCCAGTATAATCAATAAAACAAAAAATTCTCATACACGCATTCAATGGAAGTACTTCAAATTCTTTGGAAAAACAACGATTTGGATATACACACACACAAGCAAACAAAGCAATACATATATGTATTGCTGATGAACATTTACACACATATAGATCAAAACCCATACAGGTGGATATATTCTTCTAAACACGCACACATGTAACATATAGCCAAAGTGACGGATGTATGTGTACATGGAAGAAAAAGTGTGTTAACATTTTATTTCTATAGAAAATTTGTCAAAATTTTATTTCTATAGAAAATTTTGCCAACATTTTATTTCTACAGAAAATTTTGTCAAAATTTTATTTCTACACAAAATTTTATGAAAATTTTATTTCTATAGAAAATTTTGCAAAAATTTTATTTCTACAGAACATTTTGTCAAAATTTTATTTCTAAAGAAAAAATTTTCCAAAATTTTATTTCTATAGAAAATTTTGCCAAAAATTATATTTCTATAGAAAATTTTGTCAAAATTTTATTTGTATGGAATTTTTTTCCAAAATTTTATTTCTACATAAAATTTTGTCAAAATTTTATTTCTATAGAAAATTTTGCAAGAATTTTATTTCTATAGAAAATTTTGCAAGAATTTTATTTCTACAGAACATTTTGTCAAAATTTTATTTCTAAAGAAAAATTTTTCCAAAATTTTATTTCTATAGAAAATTTTGCCAAAAATTATATTTCTATATAAAATTTTGTCAAAATTTTATTTCGATGGAAATTTTTTCCAAAATTTTATTTCTATAGAAAATTTTGCCAAATTTAATTCAATAATTTTTTGCCAAAATTTATTTCAATAATTTTTTTCCAAACTTTATTTATATATAAAATATTGTCAAAATTTTATTTCTATAGAAAATTTGAAGAAGCACATGAAGAAAAAGGCTGAAATAAATTAAAATTTGTTTCCCAGAATCAAGTACGCAAAACTTAAATTTAAAAGAGAATTGTGTCTTAAATGTGTCCTTACATCAATTCTCCGATTATTTAGCTCGATGTTAATATCAAACTCATTAGTGTAAAGACAAAATCTTTGGAACTGGGCATGCTTTTTGTTTTGGTGTAGAATCGGGCAGCACTCATTGTTAACAGGTTGGCTGATAAGTCCCCGGTCTAACAAAGAAAAACACATTTTTTTGTCAAAATTCGTGTTTATTATTCAACATAGTTCCCTTCAAGAGCGATACAACGATTATAACGAACTTTCAATTTTTTGATACCATTTTGGTAGTACTCCTTCGGTTTTGCCTCAAACTAGGCCTCAGTTTCGGCGATCACCTCTTCATTGCAGCCAAATGTTTTCCCTGCGAGCATCCTTTTCAGGTCTGGGAACAAGAAAAAGTCGCTAGAGGCCAGATCTGGAGAATACGGTGGGTGGGAAAGCAATTCGAAGCCCAATTCATGAATTTTTGCCATCGTTCTCAATGACTTGTGGCACGGTGCGTTGTCTTGGTGGAACAACACATTTTTATACCCTCCACCATAGGATGGGAGGTATATTAACTTTGTCATTCCGTTTGTAACACATCGAAATATTGCTCTAAGACCCCGTAAAGTATATATATTCTGGGTCGTGGTGAAATTCTGAGTCGATCTGAGCATGTCCGTCCGTCCGTCCGTCCGTCCGTCAGTTGAAATCACGCTAACTTCCGAACGAAACAAGCTATGGACTTGAAACTTGGCGCAAGTAGTTGTTATTGATGTAGGTCGGACGGTATTGCAAATGGGCCATATCGGTCCACTTTTACGTATAGCCCCCATATAAACGGACCCCCAAATTTGGCTTGCGAGGCCTCTTGGAGAAGCAAATTTCATCCGATCTGGCTGAAATTTGGTACATGGTATTAGTATGTGGTCTCTAACAACCATGCACAAATTGGTCAACATCGGTCCATAATTATATATAGCCCCCATATAAACCGATCCCCCGATTTGGCTTGCGAGGCCTCTAAGAGAAGCAAATTTCATCCGATCCGGCTGAAATTTGGTACATGGTGTTAGTATATGGTCTCTAACAACCATGCAAAAATTGGTCCACATCGGTCCATAATTATATATAGCCCCCATATAAACCGATCACCAGATTTGACCTCCGGAGCCTCTTGGAAGACCAAAATTCATCTGATTCAGTTGAAATTTGGTACGTGGTGTTAATATATGTCCTCAAACTCCCATGCAAAAATTGATCGAAATTGGTCCATAATTATATATAGGCCCCATATAAACCGATCCCCAGATTTGACCTTCAGAGCCCCTTGGAAGACCAAAATTCTTCCCATTCGGTTGAAATTTGGGACGTGATGTTAGTATATGGTATCCAACAACCATGCAGGAATTGGTTCCTATCAGCCCATAATTATATATAGCTCCCATATAAACCGATCCCCAGATATGACCTCCGGTGCCTTTTGGAGAAGCAAAATTCATCCGATCTGCTTGAAATTTGGTACGTGGTGATATTGTATGATATTTAACAACCATGCCAAAAGTGGTCCATATCAGTCCATAATCATATATAGCCTCATATAAACCGATCCCGATATTTGGTTTTGGTGCCTCTTGGAGGAGCAAATTTCATCCGAGTGAGTTAAAATTTGATACATTGTGCTAGTATATGGTCGTTAACAACCATGCCTAACTAGGTCCATATCGGTCTATGGTTATATATATCCCTCAGAAAAATCGATTTCCAATCACACAAAAATTGGTCCATATCAAGTTCATAATTGTATATAGCCCCCATATAAGTGACCCCCATATTTCAATTCTGGCTCTCTACGTACCGTGCAAAAAGTCCATATCGATTCGTAATTATTTGTAGACTTAACTATACATAACTTTTTTGTCTAATATATACCACGTATGGACTAACTCACAATTTAGAAAACGATGTTAAGAAGTTTTAAGATACCACAACCCAAGTATTTCGATTGTGGATGACAGTCTTTCGTAGAAATTTCCACGCAATCCATGGTGGAGGATACATAATATTCGGCCTGGCCGAACTTACGGCCGTATATACTTGTTCTTCTTCATATGGGACCGTTTTGCCGCGATTTCGACCTTCAAACGCTCCAATAACGCCATATAATAGTCACTGTTGATGGTTTTTCCCTTCTCAAGATAATCAATAAAAATTATTCCATGCGCATCCCAAAAAACAGAGACCATTACTTTGCCAGCAGACTTTTGAGTCTTTCCACGCTTCACCGGTCGCTGTCCACTCAGCCGACTGTCGATTGTACTCAGGAGTGTAGTGATGGAGCCATGTTTCATCCATTGTCACATATCGACGGAAAAATTCGGGTGTATTACGAGTTAACAGCTGCAAATACCGCTCAGAATCATCAACACGTTGTTTTTGGTCAAATGTGAGCTCGCGCGGCACCCATTTTGCACAGAGCTTCCGCATATCCAAATATTGATGAATGATATGACCAACACGTTCCTTTGATATCTTTAAGGCCTCTGCTCGATCAACTTCATTTTACGGTCATTCAAAATCATTTTGTGGATTTTTTGATGTTTTCGTCAGTAACCACCTCTTTCGGGCGTCCACTGCGTTCACCGTCCTCCGTGCTCATTTCACCGCGCTTGAATTTTGCATACCAATCAATTATTGTTGATTTCCCTGGGGCAGAGTCCGGAAACTCATTATCAAGCCAAGTTTTTGCTTCCACCGTATTTTTTCCCTTCAGAAAACAGTATTTTATCAAAACACGAAATTCCTTTTTTTCCATTTTTTTTCACAATAACAAAAGTTGCTTCACAAAAGACGCTCTATCTCACAAACTAATTGACTTACAGACGTCAAATTTTGACACGAATCATATGAAGGTTGGTACTATATAAAAATAATATGAATTTAATACTAGCGACGCCTTCTATGTGTCAGACCGGGGACTTATCAGCCAACCTGTTAATATAGAAGTTGACCATTGTGGTATCACAAAGGACTTTATAGTCTAAGTGCCTTTGACAGTATTAAAATTTCCTCCCTAACGAAATTTTAATACTTTCAGAAGCACTTTGGGATACCTTTGTGATACAACAATGGTATCACTATTATTTTTTTGAGTGCAGAAGAAAATAAAATCATCACCGCATTTCCTCTCACAATTCTCGTAAACTGCTTAGTGTCGTAAAAAAAGGCTTCACCTTTTCTTCTTTCCCCAAAGGAGTCATTTACGTTTGAGCGCAATCAATTATCCCAAAAACTTATCACAAAATCGTAGCACATAATCGAGATAGCAGCATCCATTGAATTTTCGTAGGTGTGATGTTCGATTGTGAGAGTTCGTATGATTCGACGAACGTATGTTAATGTGTGTGTGTAACAGCGTATGAATGTATGGGAGTATGTTGCCGACATTAAGTTCATTATCATCAGAAATCGTTCGCATTAGTTATGCTCATGCTTTCAGTAGCAGTAGCAGTAGCGGTAGCAGCAGCACTCGCACCACCATCACCATCAACAAAAGTCGTAAAAGAGAAAATCTCACCGAAAAATCCTAATGAGCTTATATTGATTATATAATTCAACCGGTAGAACAGCATTATCATTATCAACAATAACAACAACAACAACCACACCACTACCAAAACAGATACGAAAGGCCAACAATAACAACTAGAAGCATAAAAGGTAGGATTGCCATCAAAAGCAATAGCGATAGAATCGTTTTGGGAAATGTGGCTTAATTAATCCAATTGAAAGCATAAAACTAAAAAGAACTTATAGAACTAAAAGGGAAAAACCTTATCCGAAGGTCAATAAAGATTTAGTTTTTTTTTTTTTTGTAAACTCTCAGCCATATAGTTTAGCATGAAAATTGTTGAAATTTTAAAAGGAAAAGCATTTTAAGAAACTTTTTATTTACTTCTACAGAGGGGGGCAAGGTATGGAAATATTTATGAGAGATATCAAGACTTCTTTTTACGCATATTTTGTAATAAGGCGGCCGCTCCCACACCTCAAGCGACATATCGCCCAAAATGATATTCGGGGGTTATGAGCAGTTATATATTTCTCCTCCATCGCGGTCATAAGTCCCATAAAAAACTTTGGGTGTTATGACCCTTTATTCAATAAGAGAATATTTATACCCTGCGCCACACTGCGGAACAGGGTATTATAAGTTAGTGCATATGTTTGTAACACGCAGAAGGAGACGAGATAGCCACATGGTGTCTTTAGCAAAAATGCTCAGGGTGGGCTCCTGAGTCGATATAGCCATGTCCGACTGTCCGTCTGTCGTTGAACACATTTTTGTAATCAAAGTCTAGGTCGCAGTTTTAGTCCAATCGATGATTTACACTCACACAGTGACCACAGGGAGTAGAATTAGCATTGTAGCTATGCGTGCCAAATTTGGTTGAAATCGGTTCAGATTTAGATATAGCTCCCATATATAGCTTTCGCACGATTTACACTCATATGACCACAGAGGCCAATTTTTCGCTCCGATTTAGTTGAAATTTTGCACAGGGAGTAGAATTAGCATTGTAGCTATGCGTGCCAAATTTGGTTGAAATCGGTTCAGATTTAGATATAGCTCCCATATATATTTTTTTCTGATTTCGACAAAAATGGTCAAAATACTAACATTTCCCTTGTAAAATCGCCACTGTTTAGTCGAAAAGTTGTAAAAATGACTCTAATTTTCCTAAACTTCTAATACATATATATCGAGCGATAAATCATAAATAAAGTTTTGCGAAGTTTCCTTAAAATTGCTTCAGATTTGAATGTTTCCCATATTTTTATACCCACCACCATAAAGGGTGATACGGTCAAAATTTGGTCAATATAAACTTGACGTATTTCTTTCAATTTTGCATTCAAAAAACCTGAACACCCCACATTTTGAAGGTGTGTGTGTGTAAAATGTTGCTCCTATTTTGATTTTGGAATTCACTCTTCAGTTGTCAAAATGCCGTCCAAGCAAGAAAAGCCGCGTATCACAATTTTGCTCGCGCATCGCGAAAATCCGAGCTACTCGCACGCAAAGCTGGCAAAATCACTACAAGTTGCCAAATCAACCGCTACAAATGTAATTAAAGTGTTTGGGGAACGTTTGTCGACAGCCAGGAAGTCTGGATCGGGGGGAAATCGAAAACCGGAAGCCGCTGAGACGACAAAGAGAGTTGCCGGTAGTTTCAAGCGAAACCCTAACCTCTCTCTCCGAGATGCCGCAAATAAGCTCGGTGTATCGTCTACAATCGTGCATCGACCCAAAAAACCAGCCGGACTATCGACTTACAAGAAGGTAGTGACTCCAAATCGCGATGATAAACAAAATACGACGGCCAAAGCGCGATCCCCGACGATGCTGACGAAGTTTGACTGCGTGGTAATGGACGACGAAACCTACGTCAAAGCCGACTACAAGCAGCTTCCGCGACAGGAGTTTTATACGGCAAAAGGAAGGGGAAAGGTAGCAGATATTTTCAAGCACATAAAACTGTCAAAGTTCGCAAAGAAATATCTGGTTTGGCAAGCCATGTGGCTTGAAAAGCAGCATTTTCATAGCTTCCGGGACTGTCAACCAAGAAGTTTACGTGAAAGAGTGTTTGAATAAACGTCTGCTGCCTTTCCCGAAGAAACACGGTTGTTCCGTACTGTTTTGGCCGGATTTGGCATCTTGCCATTACGGTAAAAAGGCCATGGGGTGGTACGCCGCCAACAACGTGCAGGTGCGGCGAAGAAGGTGGACAAGGTGGCTGTACAAAATCTGATGAAATCGAAAGCCTAACTGAATATTTTTCCTCAATTTTATACTAATTGAACTTGAAAAAGAAATTTAATTTGATTTTTTAAATAAACGATTTCACCGATTTACACGCGTTTTCCCTTGACCAAATTTTGACCGTATCACCCTTTATAATAAGTTTGTCATTCCGTTTGTAATACATCGAAATATCGATTTCCGACTATATAAAGTATATATATTCTTGATCAGGGAGAAATTCTAAGACGATATAACGATGTCTCTCTGTCTGTTTGTTGTAACCACGCTACAGTCTTCAATAATGAAGCAATCGTGTTGAAATTTTGCACAAACTCGTCTTTTGTCTGCAGGCAGGTCAAGTTCGAAGATGGGCTATATCGGTCCATGTTTTGATATAGTCCCCATATAAAACGACCTCCCGATTTGGGGTCTTGGGCTTATAGAAACCGTAGTTTTTATCCAATTTGTCTGAAATTGGAAATCTAGTATTTTAGGACCATAAAGAGGTGTGCCGAAAATGGTGAGTATCGGTCCATATTTTGGTATAGCCCCCATATAGACCGATTTCCCGATTTTACTTCTTGGGCTTCTAGAATCCGAAGTTTTTATCCTATTTGCCTGAAATTGGAAATCTAGAGTTATTTTCGGGTCATAAAGAGGTGTGCCGAAAACGGTGAGTATCGTTCCATATTTTAGTATAGCCCCCATAAGAACGATCTCCCGATTTAACTCCTTGGGTTTCTAGAAACCGTAGTTTTTATCTGATTTGCCTGAAATTGTAAATATTTTGGTATTTTAGGCTCACAAAAACGTGTATCGGATTAAGTTGTTATCGGTCCATTTGGTAATGCCTCCATAAAGACCGACTTCACTTCTTGAGGGTGTAGAAGGCGCACTGATCATGAAAATTGCTTGAAACTCAATGTAAAATTTCAAGATTTTACTTCTACAGATTTAAGATTTCAAATCAAGACGTTATTTTATAATTTTGGACCAATTTGCACACTTACAAGAGATGTTAATGATTCCTCTAAAACTCAAACAAAAATGGTTCTTAATATTTGGTTCATGGTGGTGGGTATTTAAGATTCGGCCCGGCCGAACTTAGTGCTGTATATACTTGTTTGTTTTTAGTTTGTCTTTATGAAATTGTTTTTACATCCTGGAAAAGAATAAACGTTTATCACAAAAAGTATATACTTTTCTTCCAAATACACTTCTTTACTGCGAAAAGCAAATGAGAAATGGGAGGAAAGAATTATTTTTTTGCGTGTAGCTCCCATATAAACCGATCCCCATATTTCAATTCTGGCTCTCTAATTACCGCACAAAACTTCTTGTACGTTCGTATTTATTTGTAGACTTACCTATATACCATATACCGGTCAAGGACTAAATTATATACGTATTTAATCTGTTTTTTTATACCCTCCACCATAGGATGGGGGTATATTAACTTTGTGATTCCGTTTGTAACACATCGAAATATTGCTCTAAGACCCCATAAAGTATATATATTCTGGGTCGTGGTGAAATTCTGAGTTGATCTAAGCATGTCCGTCCGTCCGTCTGTTGAAATCACGCTAACTTCCGAACGAAACAAGCTATCGACTTGAAACTTGGCACAAGTAGTTTTTATTGATGTAGGTCGGATGGTATTGCAAATGGGCCATATCGGACCACCTTTACGTATAGCCCCCATATAAACCGACCCTCAGATTTGGCTTGCCCCTTGGTGGAGCAAAATTCATTCCATCCGGTTGAAATTTGGTACATGATGATGGTCTCTAACAGCCATGCAAAAATTGGTCCACATCGGTTCATAATTATATATAGGCCCCATATAAACCGATCCCCAGATTTGGGTTGCGGAGCCTCTAAGAGAAGCCAATTTCATCCGATCCGGTTGATATTTAGTACATGGTGTAAGTATGTGGTCTCTAACAACCATGCATAAATTGGTCCACATCGGTCCATAATTATATATAGCCCCCATATAAACCGATCCCCAGATTTGGCTTGCGGAGCCTCAAAGAGAAGCAAATTTCATCCGATCCGGCTGAAATTCGGTACATGGTGTAAGTATATGGTCTCTAACAACTATGCAAAAATTGGTTCACATCGGTCCATAATTATATATCACCCCCTTCCCAGCAAAAAATATTTCAGCAGTAAAATTTAGTTGCGCTTTTTGGTATACAATAAAGTAGGCAGTGCATCCACTCTGCATGTATCGGCGGCAATAACGTAAACGAGTAATGAAACAAGTTTATGATCATTCGTTTATGTTATTGCAACCAATTCATGCAGTATAGATGCGCGAAAGGTAGTGCTGTTTTCCTTCATACCAATAACAATATTGCTCATTTCTGAGCAATAGTGTTATTGAAATGAGCAATTATATCAGCGCTATGTTGAAGCTGCTATAAATCGGGACATCGCCCACAAAAATCAGCGCTGATTCGGTTGTTTTGTAAGCAGTTGGTACTGCCTCTCTCCCTTACAATCCTGCTGAAATAGTGCTCCATTTTTTGCTGGGTTATAAACCGATCTCCAGATTTGACCTCCGGAGCCTCATGGATGAGCAAAATTCATCCGATTCGGTTGAAATTTGGTAAGTGGTGTTAGTATATGGTCTCTAACAACCATGCAAAAATTGGTCGAAATCGGTCCATACCCAGCAAAAAAAAGAGCTTCCAAAAAAGTAGTTTGGATCCCCAATCTGTGATCCGGAAGTAGTGCAAACTTGGATCATCTCCAATGAATTTTACATGGGCTTGTCATAGGACGGAAGTACTCCCTTTTTGGATCCTTTGCATTGCTTTAGAAGTTATGCCCTGGAAGTTAATTTGAATGAAGAAATTTAAAAAGCGAAAAAAAAAATTTTTTCAACCAATTTCACTTTTTTTTCATCCATATGTTTTATTTTTATTACACAATTATTTTCCTATTATCTAATTTTTACAATTTGAAAAACTTTTTCGCTCCGACCAGGGGTTGAACCTGGGTTTGCTGGCACGATAACAGAACACCTTAGCACACTCAGCCACAAACGCCATTGAACATAAAGCGTCGAAAGGTCAATTCAAATGTTTGTGATATGATCGTAATACGCACCAAGGAATAACATTCTAATTGCTTCTCGAGATGTTCTTTATTAGTATGAACGAAAAAATAAGAAACGCAGGTTCAAATCTCACCAGCGGCAATTTTTTTATCAAATATTTTTCTAAAAATTATTTTTTATGTCATGCATCGTTTTTATTTTTTATTTTCGGCATATATTTTCGTATAAATATCTTTTTTTCATTAAAAATCAACAAAAAAATTAAAAATTCTCGTAATTTGCAAAACCTTCTCAAAAGAACTTCCATGGAAGCGAAAAAGTCAAACGGCACAGGTTCAAATCCCAGCGGGGATGAAATTTATTTTTTTTTTTTTTAATTATTTTTTTACTTTTTTATTAATTTTCTATTTTTTAGTTTTTTTTTATTAGTTTTCTATTTTTTTGTAAAATTTAATTATCCAAAATTTGCACTTAAAATAGCCTGATTGCGTTCTTTGTAATACTTGTCCACAAGGACTGCATCGGAAGTAGAAAAAAATTATTGGAGGATCCCAAGATGCGCTTTAGAAGAAATGTTTGTGCACTTGTCTAAAAAGACTGCATCGGAAGTGGAAATAAATCATTGGGGGATCCCACTATGCGCTTTAGAAGAAATGTTTGTGGACTTGTCCAAAAAAACTGCATCGGAAGTTGAAAAAACTCGATGGGGGATTCTGGGATGGGCTTTAAAAGAAATGTTTGTGGAACAACTTCCATTTTTTTTTGCTGGGTAATTATATGTAGCCCCCATATAAACCGATCCCCAGATTTTACCTTCGCAACCCCTTGGAAGAGCAAAATTCACCCGATCTGGTTGAAATTTGGCACGTGGTGTTAGTATATGGTATCTATCAACTATGCAAAAATTGCTCCATAGCGGTCTAAATTATATATAACCCCCATTTAAACCGATCCCCAGATTTGACCTCCGGAGCTCTTGGAGGAGCAACGTGCATCCGATCCGGTTGAAATTTGGTATATTGCGCTAGTATATGGTCGCTAACAACCATGCCAAAATTGGTCCATATCGGTCTATAGTTATATATAGCCGATCCCCAAAAATAATCTGTCAACATTTTATTACTATAGAAAATTTTGTCAAAATTTTATTTCTATAGAAAATGTTGTAAAAATTTTATTATACCCTGCCCCACACTGTGGAACAGGGTATTATAAGTTAGTACATATGTTTGCAACACCCAGAAGGAGACGAGATAGACACATGGTGTCTTTGGCAAAAATGCTCAGGGTGGGCTCCTGAGTCGATATAGTCATGTCCGTCTGTCCGTGAACACATTTTTGTGATCAAAGTCTAGGTCGCAATTTTGGTCCAATCGACTTCAAATTTGGCACAAATATGTGTTTGGCTTAGAATAGATACCTATTGATTTTGGAAGAAATCGGTTCAGATTTAGATATTGCTCCCATATATATATTTCACCCGATATGGACTTATATGGCCCCAGAAGCCAGAGTTTTACCCCAATTTGGTTGAAATTTTGTACTAGAAGTACAATTAGTAGTGTAGTCAAGTATGCCAAATTTTATTGAAATCGGTTCAGATTTATATATAGCTCCCATATATATCGTTCGCCTGATTTACACTCATATGACCACAGAGGCCAATTTTTGCTCCGATTTAGTTGAAATTGTGCACAGGGAGTCGAATTAGCATTGTAGTTATGCGTGCCAAATTTGGTTGAAATCGGTTCAGATTTAGATATATCTCCCATACATAGCTTTCGGCCGATTTACACTCATATGACCACAGAGGCCAATTTTTAACTCCGATTTAGTTGAAATTTTGCACAGGGAGTAGAATTAGCATTGTTGCTATGCGTGCCAATGTTGGTTGAAATCGGATTAGATTTAGATATAGCTCCCATATATAGCTTTCGCCCGATTTACACTCATACGACCACAGAGGCCAATTTTTTGCTCCGATTTAGTTGAAATTTTGCACAGGTAGTAGAATTAGCATTATAGCTATGCGTGCCAAATTTGGTTGAAATACCAACATTTTCCTTATAAAATCGCCACTGCTTAGTCGGAAAGTTGTAAAAATGACTCTTATTTTCCTAAACTTCTAATATCGAGCGATAAACAATAAATAAACTTTTGCGAAGCTTCCATAAAATTGCTTCAGATTTAAATGTTTCCCATATTTTTTTACTAACATTGCGTTCCACCCTAGTGCATTAGCCCACTTAAATTTTGGGTCTATCAAATTCTGTCCATATCGAGTGATATTTAAATGTATGTATTAGGGACAAATTTTTCTATATATCCCCCAATACATTTGACGGATGTGATATTGTATCGAAAATTTAGATCTACAAAGTGGTGCAGGGTATAATATAGTCGGCCCCGCCCGACTTTAGACTTTCCTTACTTTTTTCCATAAAAAATTGTGTCAAAATTTTATTTGTATATTGAGAATACGGTGTTAAGAAGTTTTCGATTGTGGATGACAATCTTTCGTAGAAGTTACTACGCAATCCATGGTGGAGGGTACATAACATTCGGCCTGGACGAACTTACGGCTGTATATACTTGTTTTTGTCTAATATGTACCACGTATGGACTAACTTACAATTTATAAGACGATGTTAAGAAGTTTTAAGATACCCTGCCATCGGTAAGTATTACCACAACCCAAGTAAATCGATTGTGGATGACGACAGTCTTTAGTAGAAGTTTCTATGCAATCCATGGTGGAGGGTACATAAGATTCGGTCTGACCGACCTTACGGCCTATATAATTGTTTAAATATAATATATGTGGATGCAAACATATCTTAATTTAGAAATTGACTATACATATATACACATGTGTTAAGAAAGAGAGGCCGATAGAGTATGCTGCAAGTAAACAAAATTAAGTAACCAAGCCTTAAATATATGTACACACAAAGAAAATTTCATTAAGTTTTTTTTTCTACCAGTGTATGTCTAAGGTGAAACGTAATATGTTTGAACAGTACAAACAATATTTTGTTTGGGCCAATCCTGAAAATATATATGCTTTAAGCAGTATGTGTTTGGGAGTATATGTTGCAGAAGTGATTTTTTGAGGGGTTAGCCATTCAAATAAATGGAAAATATACATACTTGACCGAGTTCATAGCCGGCCTTGCCTGTTATATTTAATCTTCATTACTAAGAAACATCCCATTGTAACAAATCCAACAACTCTTTCCTTTACAATTATCCACAATTTCCGCTGGTCAAAGTGGCCTCTCTGAAATATTTTTTGGCTTTGCGAGGGCGGCAACTCTACCCATTAGATTTGTTTTGTAATGGGGGGTACTTAATCTTTGCTGGTTATTAGACATGTATTGATTGGTGTGATTATTATTAATTCCTGTTTCGTACATAAATTGATGACCATATCATAGTACAGAAAGGTGAGTATGTGTATGTGTGTGAGGGTAAATGAATAGAACTCTATGTCTGTATTGGTATCCGTGCTATTTATGCAATCATTGTTGATGTCCATTCATCAAGTTTTGTGGCGGAAATTACAATAAAACTTCACTGCCATCAAAGGAAATGATCAAAATTACGGAATACCGCCTTCCAAAACGGTTGTGAGTTATTGACCGAAAACACACATGGGCACAGGGGATAATTGATAAGATGGGGTGGCTAATAAATACCTAAAGCTACCCAAAAACTACAGTTCAAACTAAATACACAATTGAAAAACTTTAATATTCTATTTTATTTATATGAAATAAAAATTTTTGGCACTCTTCTAGTGCAATTCTAACAATTTCTTTTTATATTCAACATAAAAATTTAATTCTATTTTGGTTGCTTAAGTTCTTCGTACTTGCTGCTGTTGTACAGACATACAATGGTTTTAGACATAATTTTTATAATATTTCCACTTTTCCATTTGTGGTTTAGCTTTAGTTGTTATTGTTGTGGTTGTTACTATTATCTGTTTTAGCATTTCCGGGACCATAGACCGCCATTTACCACCCTCCTCCCCCTAACACTGCAATGCCATCCAAAAACAAGTGCTTATCGTAAGGTTTTCGGTTGGTTGCATTTTAAAACACCATCTACCAATGGATACACTTTTTCGGAAACTTTTTATAAACTCATACGAGAGGAAACGGATGTATTTGTTTGATTCACCTTCTTTTTTTTTTGTCAAGTCTCCTTGTCTATATTCTTTCGTCTGAATACACTTATAAAAATGTGCACAAAACTCGAAATGATTGTTCAAAAGTTCACTATCTGCTCTCGGTTTCTTTTTTTTTGCAGACCACCAGCAAGGCGGAAATAAATATTTAGTAGGTATATAGAGAAAAAGTTTTAAGTTAATGTCAAATGGTCGAAGTCGAGTTTTTGGTATTTGGGTAAAACTTTGAATTTTGGAATGACATTGAGATAAATATTTAAGTACTATTCGCCATGGGATAGTAAAGGAAGAATACTAATGTTATTATTTAATTTAAAATAGTTTGAAATATTGGTCTAATAACCACATAAAGTTTATACAACCTTGATTAGCATCGTAAAACTCTAAATAGAGTGTTTTAAGTTGGTATGTATTTTAAGTTGGACGAAAAAGGGTGTTTATACCCTTCACCACTACTGTGGTACAGTAGAATTAAATTCTGAATCGATTTAACGATGTCCGGTGAAATGAGCACGGAGGACGCTGAACACAGTGGACGCCCGAAAGAGGTAGTTACCGACGAAAACATCAAAAAAATCCACAAAATGATTTTGAATGACCGTAAAATGAAGATAGCAGAGACCTTAAAGATATCAAAGGAACGTGTTGGTCATATCATTCATCAATATTTGGATATGCGGAAGCTCTGTGCAAAATGGGTGCCGCGCGAGCTCACATTTGACCAAAAACAACAACGTGTTGATGATTCTGAACGGTGTTTGCAGCTGTTAACTCGTAATACACCCGAGTTTTTCCGTCGATATTTCACAATGGATGAAACATGGCTCCATCACTACACTTCTGAGTCCAATCGACAGTCGGCTGAGTGGATAGCGACCGGTGAACCGTCTCCGAAGCGTGGAAAGACTCAAAAGTCCGCTGGCAAAGTAATGGCCTCTGCTTTTTGGGATGCGCATGGAATAATTTTTATCGATTATCTTGAGAAGGGAAAAACCATCAACAGTGACTATTATATGGTGTTATTGGAGCGTTTGAAGGTCGAAATCGCGGCAAAACGGCCCCATATGAAGAAAAAAAAGTGTTGTTCCACCAAGACAACGCACCGTGCCACAAGTCATTGAGAACGATGGCAAAAATTTCTGAATTGGGCATCGAATTGCTTCCCCACCCACCGTATTCTCCAGATCTGGCCCCAGCGACTTTTTCTGGTTTTCAGACCTCAAAAGGATGCTCGCAGAGAAAAAATTTGGCTGCAATGAAGAGGTGATCGCCGAAACTGAGGCATATTTTGAGTCAAAACCGAGGGAGTGCTACCAAAATGGTATCAACAAATTGGAAGGTCGTTATAATCGTTGTATCGCTCTCGAAGGGAACTATGTTGAATAATAAAAACGAATTTTGACAAAAAAAAAAAAATGGGGTTTTCTTTGTTAGACCGGGGACTTATCAGCCAACCTGTTAGCTGCCATAAATGGCTATCACCAATCTGGTCATAATTGGCGTGTTTAACATTAGTTTTCTTCAAATTTTTTAACATTAGTTTTCTTCAAATTTTGAACAGGGAGTACAATTGATAGTGTCATCAGATTTAGATATAGCTCCCATATATATCATTCGCCCGATTTACACTAATGCGACCACAGAGGCCAAAGTTATATTCCGATTGACGCGAAATTTAGCTAATGAAGAAGACTTGACATTCTAGCTATGCGTGATAAATTTGGTTGAAACCGGTTCAGATTTAGATATAGGTCCCATATATATCATTCGCCCGATTTACTGTCCAATATCGTAAACGGACGTTAACAAAATGAAACGGAAATGTTCACGAAAAATTAAAAGGGAATGTTCATGGTTTTGTCCAAAGGCGTTCGCGATTTCATGAATGAAATCTTTTACTTTCCTGTGACCATGAAAACTCTTAAAGTATTCGTTAGACGTTGTTATGTCAACTCCGTCGGTGGTGCACTGTGCAGACAATCCAGGTTCGAGTCACGAGTAGCGGATTTTTTTTCATGAACGCTGGTTGTTGTATTGAAAACGCAAGGTGTCATTTTCTCGTTGTCCGATTCCCATGTTTTGACCAAACACCAACAAGATTTTCAGCGTTGGCGATATTTCTGAGTGTTTAAAAGGTTTTCTTAGTGATTTCATTTCAATGTGAAATGCCCTTCGGACAATAGGAAGTTGTTCCACAAAAATTATCTTTTAAAGCGCATACCGGGATCCCCAATCGAATTTTTCCACTTTCTATGTAGTCCTTTTGGACAAGTCTTAGTAAGTACGGAATTAGACCGTTTTAAGTGAAAAGTTAAGTTTTGGACAATTAAATTTCGCAAAACAAAATAGAAAATCTATAAAAAAAAGTAAAAAAACTGATAAAAAAAATTCATCCCCGCTGGGATTTGAACCTGCGCCGTTTGACTTTTTCACTTCCATGGAAGTTATCTTGAGAAGGTTTTGCAAATTTCGATAATTTTTAATTGTTATACCCTAAACCACATAGTGGTCAGGGTATAATAAGTTTGATCGGCCAAAAAATGTGCCTACCAGAAACATTGATTTTAGACCCCATAAAATATATACCGATCGACACAGAATCACCTCCTGAGTCGATCTAGCGCTTGGTGTCCGTCCGTCCGTCCGTCTGTCCATGTATTTGTTGTTCACAGGATTCCGGTCGCAATTATTAACCGATTTTGATGAAATTTGGTACAGGGAGTTTCTTGGGCACAAGGACAAACACTATTGAATTTGGAAGAAATCGGATCAAATTTAGATATAGCTCCCATATATATTTATCGCCCGATTTCGACAAATGGGGTCGAGTTGCGCGTTTTTTCGACCGGATCGTCACCAAATTTGGCAAAAGGTAATCTTTTCCATTGCCCTTCAAGTCTGCAAAATTTCATCCAAATCGGTTCAGATTTAGATATAGCTCTCATATATATGTATCGCCCGATTTTCCCAAATTTGGCCACAAAACCTTTATTTATCAACCGATCTTACTCAAAGTTGGCTAAATATAATCTTCTATAGCACTAACTATATGTGCAAAAAATCATCGAAATCGGTTCAGATTTAGCTATAGCTCCCATATATATGTACCGCCCGATTTTTCTAAATTTGGCCATAAAACCCTTATTTATCAACCGATCTTACCCAAATTTGGCTAAATGTAGTCTTCTATAGCACTAACTATATGTACAAAAAATAATCGAAATCGGTTCAGATTTAGATATAGCTCCCATATATATGTATAGCCCGATTTTCCCAAATTTGGCCATAGAACCCTTATTTATTAACCGATCTTACTAAAAGTTGGCTAGATCCAGTCCTCTATAGTACTAACTATATGTGCAAAATTTCATCGAAATCGGTTCAGATGTAGATATAGCTCCCATATATGTATCGTCCGATTTTGAAAAATTCGCCCTTATAACCTTATGTTTGACCATACAGGCCTCATTTCGTAACTGATCTTACTTAAATCTTGCACAAGATAACCTTTTGTGGTATTAATCAAACCCGCAAAATATTATGCAAATTGGTTCAGATTTAGATATAGCTTCCATATATATGCATCGCTCGATTTTTCCAAATTTGGCCATAATACTCTTATTTATTAACCAATGTTACTAAAATTTCAAATTTTGATGTACTATCCGATCGTACTTATACGTACTTGTAGCTCTTACATAAGAATATTGCTCGATTTTTACAAATTTGTATTTATTACCCACACTAATTTAACGTATTTCTCTTTTTTAATAATGGGCTCAATATTAGTGGCATACTAACTCCGTAGGCGCAATATCAACACAGCCAGTGTTGCTAGAAGTAGGGGAAATTCCCTATATGTAGGGTTTTTTTTTTAAATATTTAGCGTCTTGTAGGGACGTAGGGCCACAATGTAGGACATTTTCACTCAACACAATTTGTAATAATTTTTACATTTTGGTGGCTCTAGAGGATGAAATTAGAAGCCGGCAAGGCTTGATGGGAGCCACCGTGGTGCAATGGTTAGCATGCCCGCCTTGCATACACAAGGTCGTGGGTTCGATTCCTGCTACGACCGAACACCAAAAAGTTTTTCAGCGGTGGATTATCCCACCTCAGTAATGCTGGTGACATTTCTGAGGGTTTCAAAGCTTCTCTAAGTGGTTTCACTGGAATGTGGAACGCCGTTCGGAGTCGGCTATAAAAGGGAGGTCCCTTGTCATTGAGCTTAACATGGAATCGGACAGTACTCAGTGATAAGAGAGAAGTTCACCACTGTGGTATCACAATGGACTGAATAGTCTAAGTGAGCCTGATACATCGGGCTGCCACATAACCTAACCTAACCTAAGGCTTGATCTTTAACAATGTATGGTAAACTTTATTCCTGTGGGAAATTTTATCAACATTTTATTTCTATAGAACATTTTTTCAAAATTGTATTTCTATAGAAATTTTTTTCAAAATATTATTTCTATAAAAATTTTTCTGAAAATTTTATTTATGTGAAATTTTTTCACAAAATTTTATTTCTATAGAATTTATTGTCAAAATTTTATTTCTATCTTTTTCCAAATTTTATTTTTATAGAGATTTAACAAAAAAGATTACTAATTTGGGTAGATTTCTACCAACTGTGGCAACCGTGGTGGTAATAAAAATTTATATTCTAAGTTATATACGTTGCATATTCATGTTTTAAGATAATAAAGTACTTAGAACCATTTTTGGTTTGTTAAAATTTTTTAAATTTAACGAAAAATATAGTAGGGGAAATTGTTTGGGAATGTATGGGAAAGTAGGGAACTTTTTTTGTCCTTGTAGGGTAAACCGAACATTTTCCCTGGCAACATTGACTATGAGCTATAGACAGATTGACACAAAGCACCCATAGACATGTAAACCTTAATTTTCTTAAATATGCAACTGCGGTTTATCTCCCAGACCTATATGTTACCCAAATGCTTATGAGTACTAATTCTGTAATGGTGGTTTAGGGTATGATATAGTCGGCCCCGCCCCGACTTTCTACTTTACTTACTTACTTTTTTACTAACATTGTGTTCCACCCTAGTGCATTAGCCGACATAAATTTTGAGTCTATAGATTTTATAGAAGTCTATCAAATTCTGTTCAGATGGAGTGATATTTAAATGTATGTATTTGGGACAAACCTTTATAAATAGCCCCCAACATGTTTGACGAATGTGATATGGTATCGAAAATTTAGATGGTGCAGGGTATAATATAGTCGGCCCCGCTCGACTTTAGACTTTCCTTACTTGTTTTTTTATACCCTTCACCACTACTGTGGTACAGGGTATAATAAGTTTGTGCATTTGTATGTAACGCCAAGAAGGAGTAATCACAGACCAACCTTTTAGTATACGGATCGGCTTAGAATTAAATTCTGAGTCGATTTAGCGATGTCCGTCTGTCTGTCTGCCCGTCTGTCTGTCCGTCTGTCTGTCCGTCTGTCTGTCCGTCTGTCTGTCTGTCTGTCTGTCTGTCTGTTGATGTATTTTTGTGTGCAAAGTACAGCTCGCAGTTTTAGTCCGATTGTCCTAAAATTTGGTATAGGGTCCTGCTTCGGCTCAAAGACGATCCCTATTGATTTTGGAAAAAATCGGTTCAGATTTAGATATAGCTGCCATATATATTTTTCACCGATCTGGTCATAATTGGCGTGTATATCAACCGATCTTCCTCAAATTCCGTACATCCGAATATTTTATGAGTCTCGAAAAACTTGCAAAATATCAGCAAAATCGGTTCAGATTTAGATATAGCTCCCATATATAGCTTTCGCCGATTTACACTCATTTGCCCACAGAGGCCAATTTTTATCTTCGATTTAGTTGAAATTTTGCACAGGGAGTAGAATTAGCATTGTAAATATGCGTGCCAAATTTGGTTGAAATCGGTTCAGATTTGGATATATCTCCCATATAAAGCTTTCGCCCGATTTACACTCATATGACCACAGAGGCCAATTTTTAACTCCGATTTAGTTGAAATTTTGCACAGGGAGTAGAATTAGCATTGTAGCTATGCGTGCCAAATTTGGTTGAAATCGGTTCAGATTTAGATATAGCTCCCATATATATGTTTTTCTGATTTCGACAAAAATGGTCAAAATACCAACATTTTCCTTGTAAAATCGCCACTGCTTAGTCGAAAATTTGTAAAAATGACTCTAATTTTCCTAAACTTCCAATACATATATATCGAGCGATAAATCATAAATAAACTTTTTCGAAGTTTCCTTAAAATTGCTTCAGATTTAAACGTTTCCCATATTTATTTTTTACTAACATTGTGTTCCACCCTAGTGCATTAGCCACTTAAATTTTGAGTCTATAGATTTTGTAGAAGTCTATCAAATTCTTCCAGATCGAGTGATATTTAAATTTATGTATTTGGGACAAACCTTTATATATAGCCCCAACACATTTGACGGATGTGATATGGTATCGAAAATTTAGATCAACAAAGTGGTGCAGGGTATAATATAGTCGGCCCCGCCCGACTTTAGACTTTCCTTACTTGTGTTGTTTTTTTGTGTTTAATAACGACAGATGCATATGTCTTATAAAGGGGATATAAGTCGTGAGTTTAGATATCTAGATGGTAATGATATCTAGTGTTGATCGGAAAACCCGCCCTGCCATGCCGACCATTATCCATTTCGTCAGCCCTTTTATCATTCTATACGGTCACATCTTCAATTTCGAAATAATGGACAAGAAATTTAGTACATGATAATGGTACAATTAATTATTAAACACAAATGGGTCATGGCTACTACATTAGTAAATTATAAATAGGAAAACAAATTGTTAAAAAAAAAATCTTATATATAGTGTAAATTAATACTAAAAACTTGTAGTACTTACAAATATTTAATCCATTCGGTGGGTCGACAAGCGCTTGTTGACAATTACAAATTTTAAAAATTTATGGGTTAATATAATAAAACTAAATCATATACTATATATAGATGTCCAACTTGGGGTTTCCAAAATTATTTGTTTGATACAGTTGTGTCATCAAATTGTAGAGATCAAAATTGAAAATTAGGGTCCAAGCAATGTTCTAAATCCAGGGTCCTAATCTTAGATAATCATGTTCAAGTATTTAATTTATTTTCTTTTCGGGCGATGAGTTTTTATTATCTTTTCGGGAGATGAGTTTTTATTATTATTTTTTTTTTTCGACGTAGAAAGGGACTTTGGTTTTGGTCAATTCTGTCTGTAACACATTTTCGTTTTCATTCGAATCGAATTTAAGCTGTGGGATAAAAGTCCCACAGCAAGGTCCAAATTAAAATCTTTTATATTTTGTTCCAGGTTATTGTGTTCCAACAGATTAATATGTTCCCACGGATTACAAAATTCTTGTCAAAAATCAACTTGAATATCCTCTCCTAACACGAGAAAATTATAAATATTTCTACCTAATTTCATTTATTCAAACTTACCGCTTATGTCGAAATGCAATTTTTTCGCAATTTTTCAGATATTAAAAAAAATTACCTAATTCTTTCTCTCTTTTTTTCCAATGACACAATTTCCTTTCAATTGAAATTAGAAATGAATAGATTTTTTTTTCTAATGACTTAAAATGAAATTGACTAAAACTACTTCGGTAGTTGAAAAAAACTATACTAAAATCTACAATTACGACAATCAAGTACTCACACAGGCCAAAGCTTATGTACCTTCCACCATGGATTGCGTAGAAACTCCCTCAAAAGACTAATATCCACAATCGAATTAGCTGGGTTGCGGTAACACTTGCCGATGGCAAGATATCTTAAAACTGCTTAACATCGTCTTCCAAATTGTAAGTTAGTCCATACGTGGTATATATTAAACTAAAACAAATATATACGGCCGTAAGTTCGGCCAGGCCGAATCTTATGTACCCTCCACAATGGATTGCGTAGAAACTTCTACGAAAGACTGTCATCCACAATCGAATTACTTGGGTTGTGGTATCTTAAAACTTCTTAACATCGTTTTCTAAATTGTGAGTTAGCGCATACGTGGTATATATAGAGAGCCAGAATTGAGATATGGGGGTCGCTTATATCGGGGCTATATAGAATTATGAACTTGATATGGACCAATTTTTGTGTGATTGGGGATCGATTTATCTGAGGGCTATATATAACTATCGACCGATATGGACCTAGTTAGGCATGGTTGTTAACGGCCATATACTAGCACAATGTACCAAATTTCAACTGACTCGGATGAAATTTGCTCCTCCAAGAGGCTCCAAAACCAAATCTCGGTTTATATGGGGGCTATATATGATTATAGACTGATATGGACCTTGGCATGGTTGTTAAATATCATATACTACCACCACGTACCAAATTTCAACCAGATCGGATGAATTTTGGTTGTCCAAATCTGGGCATCGGTTTATATGGGGGCTATATATATAATTATGGACTGATATGAACCAATTCCTGCATGATTGTTGGATACCATATACTAACATCACGTAACAAATTTCAACCGAATGGGATGAATTTTGCTCTTCCAAAGGGCTTCGAAGGTCAAATCTGGGGATGGGTTTATATGGGGCCTATATATAATTATGGACAGATGTGCACCAATTTTTGCATGGTTGTTAGAGACCATATACTAACACCACGTACCAAATTTAAACTGAATCAGATGAGTTTTGGTCTTCCGGAGGTCAAATCTGGTGATCGGTTTATATGGGGGCTATAT
This sequence comes from Haematobia irritans, assembly GCF_050003625.1. Lineage (NCBI taxonomy): Eukaryota > Metazoa > Arthropoda > Insecta > Diptera > Muscidae > Haematobia > Haematobia irritans. The sequence continues at coordinate 166,913,331 of NC_134397.1, read as the reverse complement.
ATAATTAGCAACCAATGTGGACCAGTTTTTGCATGGTCATTAGATACCATATACTAACACCATGTACCAAATTTCAGCCCTCTCGGATGAAATTTGCTTCTCTTAGAGGCTCCGCAAGCCAAATCGGGGGATCGGTTTATATGGGGGCTATATATAATTATGGACCGACGTGCACCAATTTTTGCATGGTTGTTAGAGACCATATACTAACACCATATACCAAATTTCAACCGGATCGGATGAAATTTGCTTCTCTTATAGGCTCCGCAAGCCAACTCGGGGGATCGCTTTATATGGGGGCTATATGTAATTGTGGACCGATGTGGACCAATTTTTGCATGGTAGTTAGAGACCATATACTAGCACCATGTGCAAAATTTCAGCCAGATCGGATGAAATTTGCTTCTCTTAGAGGATCGGCAAGCTAAATTTGGGGGTCCCTTTATATGGGGGCTATACGTAAAAGTGGACCGATATGGCCCATTTGCAACACCATCGGACCTACATCAATAAAAACTACTTGTGCCAAGTTTCAAGTCGATAGCTTGTTTCGTTCGGAAGTTAGCGTGATTTCAACAGACGGACGGAAATGTCAGATCGACTCAGAATTTTACCACGACCCAGAATATATATACTTTATGGGGTCTTGGAGCAATATTTCGATGTGTTACAAACGGAATGACAATGTTAATAAACCCCCATCCTATGGTGGAGGGTATAAAAAACTTTGGTTGAAGCAGGGATCGAACCCAAGTCGGACGTAGCAAGCACTGCTCCACGGGGCCAAACTAAATGTTTGTTTCTGTTAAATAAACTTTGTTTATTCGGTTCGTGGGCGCCGCAAGCTATGCTATATAAATATAACTTATATGGATAATTATCTATTGATGACTATAACAGGTACATAGCTCAGTGGTTAGTGTGTTGGCTAACAAAGTGTATGGTCCGCGGTTCGATTCTCCGTCCACGCGAAAGGTAAAAAAATTTTAAAATTTATAAAATCGTATAATTTCTTCTACATTGTTGGTATTACAGGAAAATGTGTTAAAAACAAAAAAAAACCTCGTGGATGTGAGGGAAAATACAATTAGCAAGAAAACAATTTTTTTTGAGTTTGTCTTTATGAAATTGTTTTTACATCCTGGAAAAAATAAATGTTTTTCACAAAAAGTATATACATTTTTTTCCAAATACACTTCCTTACAGCGAAAAGCAAATGAGAAACGAACTTTGTTTGTCTATATGGGGGCTATACCAAAATATGGACCAATAGGCTCCATTTGCGACACACCTATTTGTGATCTTAGAATACCTCTAGATTCTCAATATAGTCTCTAGACGCCCAAGAAGTAAAATCGGGAGATCGGTCTATATGGCGACTATATCTAAACATGGACCGATACGGACCATTTTCGACACACCTCTTTATGGTCCCAAAATACCTCTAGATTTCCAAAATCAGGCAAATTGGGTAATAAATACAGTTTATAGAAGCCCAAGAAAAAAAATCGGGAGATCGGTCTATATGGCGACTATACCTAAACATGGACCGATACGGACGTTTTACGACACATCTCTTTATGGTCCCAAAATACCCCTAGATTTCCAATTTCAGGCAAATCGGATAGTAAATACAGTTTTTAGACGCCCAAGAAGCAAAATCGGGAGATCGGTCTATATGGAGGCTTTACCAAAACATGGACCGACGGGAACCATTGTCGGCGCACCTTTTTATGGTCCCAAAATACCTTAAAAATAAAAAAGTGAAATTGGAAAAATATTTGGTTTTTTAGTATATTAAATTTCTTCATTCAAATGAACTTCCAAGGCACAATTTCTAAAGCAATACAAAGGATCCGAAAATGGAGTACTTCCGTCCTATGACAAGCTTATGTTATGTTAAATTCATTGGAGATGATCCAAGTTTTCACTACTTCCGGATCACAAATTGGGGATCCAAATTATATTTTGGGAAGCTCTTTTTTGCTAGGAAGTAGTAGTTGCTAGTAGTTTTCATTGAGCTAAACTTAGAACACATTGATAAGAGAGAACTTCACAACTTGAGGTACCACAATGGACTGAGTAGTGGGCCTTCAAGAGGCAAACAGTTTCCCCACACGGAAAAAATTAATCTGTGTTTTCACACGAAATTTTAGACAAACTAATATGGTTTGCCATGTACTTTTCGCTAAAATGAAGATTTTCAGTGTAAAGGTTCTACTGATGTCATATTGAGCATGCAGAAAGAAATCGTAAAAGAATTTAATATTTATATTCGATGGCTTCTCGCCAAAATATAAATACATTTCTCACACATGAACTTAAAGCTGACTATGCCATTTTGCAATATAAAACTCAAACTGGTTGAAATGAAAATTCCACGAAATATTGGGCCACTCAAGAACAATATTTCGTCTGGTCTTTTATATTGGAACTTATATTTGTACAAATATTGAAATGTGTGGAATTTAACAAGAAACAAGTGATAAGAGAACTAAGTTCGACCTGACCAGTGCTAATATGTTCTTCTGGTTGAATGTGAGCATTAAGCTCGGTAAGAATTTTTCCAATAATTTTATTGTCTCACAAATCAGATGAATTGGAGCAATATAAATTAGAGTTATATCCCATAATGTATCAACGTAGACCATTTAGCTGTTGTCCGTTTCGATGCTATAAGGAAACCCTTAAACAAGTATATACAGCAGTAAGTTCGGCCGGGCCGAATCTTAAATACCCACCACCATAAACCAAATATTAGGGTTTAGGAGGGCTTGAGGACTTGAGGACACTTCCCGAAGATAAATTTAAAGATTTCACCTATGAGGACTATATCAGATTCTGGATTTATAATGTTAGAGGAATCATTAACATCTCTTGTAAGTGTGCAAGAAAATTATAAAATAACGTCTTGATTTGAAATCTTAAATCTGTAGAAGTAAAATCGGGAAATTTTACATTGAGTTTCAAGCAATTTTCATGATCAGTGCGCCTTCTACACGCTCAAGAAGTGAAGTCGGTCTATATGGAGGCATTACCAAATGGACCGATAAAAACTTAAGCCGATACACGTCTTTGTGAGCCCAAAATACGAGAATATTTACAATTTCAGGCAAATCAGATAAGAACTACGGTTTCTAGAAACCCAAGGAGTAAAATCGGGAGATCGTTCCTATGGGGGCTACACTAAAATATGGACCGATACTCACCGTTTTCGGCACACCTCTTTATGACCCGAAAATACCTCTAGATTTCCAATTTCAGGCAAATAGGATAAAAACTTCGGATTCTAGAAGCCCAAGAAGTAAAATCGGGAAATCGGTCTATATGGGGGCTATACCAAAATATGGACCGATACTCACCATTTTTGGCACACCTCTTTATGTTCCTAAAATACCTCTAGATTTCCAATTTCAGACAAATTGGATAAAAACTGCGGTTTCTATAAGCACAAGACCCCAAACCGGGAGGCCGTTTTATATGGGGACCATACCAAAACATGGACCGATACTCATAATTTTTGGCACACGTATTTGTGGTCCTGCAATACCTCTAGATTTCCAATTTCAGGTAAATTGAATAAAAACTGCGGTTTCTATAAGCCCAAGAAGTAAAATCGGGAGATAGGTCTATATGGGGGCTATACCAAAATATGGACCGATACTCACAATTTTTGGCACACGTATTTGTGGTCCTACAATACCTCTAGATTTCCAATTTCAGGTAAATTGAATAAAAACTGCGGTTTCTATAAGCCCAAGAAGTAAAATCGGGAGATCGGTCTATATGGGGGCTATACGAAAACATGGACCGATACTCACCATTTTTGGGACACCTCTTTATGGTCATAAAATACCTTTAGATTTCAAATTTCAGCCAAATTGGATAAAAACTACGATTTCTATAAGCCCAAGACCCCAAATCGGGAGGTCGTTTTATATGGGGACCATTACAAAACATGGACCGATACTCACAATTTTTGGCACACGTATTTGTGATCCTACAATACATCTAGATTTCCAATTTCAGGTAAATTGAATAAAAACTGCGGTTTCTATAAGCCCAAGAAGTAAAATCGGGAGATCGGTCTATATGGGGGCTATACCAAAACATAGACCGATACTCACCATTTTTGGCACACCTCTTTCTGGTCATAAAATACCTCTGGATTTCAAATTTCAGGCAAATTGGATAAAAACTATGATTTCTATAAGCCCAAGACCCAAAATCGGGAGGTCGGTTTATATGGGGACTATATCAAAACCTGGACCGATATAGCCCATCTTCGAACTTGACCTGCCTGCAGACAAAAGACGAGTTTGTGCAAAATTTCAGCACGATTGCTTCATTATTGAAGACTGTAGCGTGATTACAACAGACAGACAGACAGACAGACGGACAGACGGACATCGTTATATCGTCTGAGAATTTCTCCCTGATCAAGAATATATATACTTTATATAGTCGGAAATCGATATTTCGATGTGTTACAAACGGAATGACAAACTTATTATACCCCCGTCACCATTCTATGGTGGTGGGTATAAAAATATGGGAAACATTTAAATCTGGAGCAATTTTAAGAAAACTTCGCAAAAGTTTATTTATGATTTATCTCTCGATATATATGCATTAGAAGTTTAGGAAAATTAGAGTCATTTTTACAACTTTTCGACTAAGCAGTCAATCAAATTTTGCACACTTGACTATACGACTAAGTGTTATGTTTGTACAAAATTTCATGCAAATCGGTATAAAAGTCTGGCTGCTGGGTCCATATTAGTGCAAATCGGGCGAAAGATATATATGGGAGCTATATCTAAATCTGAACCGATTTCTTCAAAAATCAATAGGGTTCTATTCTGACCCAAATTAGGAACATGTGCCAAATTTGAAGGCGATTGGACTTAATTTGCGACCTAGACTTTGATCACAAAAATGTGTTCACAGACAGACGGACGGACAGACGGACATGGTTATATCGACTCAGGGACCCACCCTGAGCATTATTGCCAAAGACACCATGTGTCTATCTTGTCTCCTTCTGGGTGTTACAAACATATGTACTAACTTATAATACCCTGTTCCACAGTGTGGCGCAGGGTATAAAAATATGGGAAACATTTAAATCTGAAGCAATTTTAAGGAAACTTCGCAAAAGTTTATTTATGATTTATCGCTCGATATATATGTATTAGAAGTTTAGGAAAATTAGAGTCATTTTTACAACTTTTCGACTAAGCACTGGCGATTTAACAAGGAAAATATTGGTATTTTGACCATTTTTGTCAAAGTCAGAAAAACATATATATATGGGAGCTATATCTAAATCTGAACCGATTTCAATCAAATTTGGCGCACATGACTGTATTACTAATTGTACTCCTAGTGCAAAATTTCAACCAAATTGGGCCAAAACTCTGGCTTCTGGGGCCATATAAGTCCATATCGGGCGAAAACTATATAAAGGGTGATTTGTTAAGAGCTTGATAACATTTTTTTAAAAAAAAAACGCATAAAATTTGCAAAATCTCATCGGTTCTTTATTTGAAACGTTAGATTGGTCCATGACATTTACTTTTTGAGGATAATTTCATTTAAATGTTGACCGCGGCTGCGTCTTAGGTGGTCCATTCGGAAAGTCCAATTTTGGGCAACTTTTTCGAGCATTTCGGCCGGAATAGCCCGAATTTCTTCGGAAATGTTGTCTTCCAAAGCTGGAATAGTTGCTGGCTTATTTCTGTAGACTTTAGACTTGACGTAGCCCCACAAAAAATAGTCTAAAGGCGTCAAATCGCATGATCTTGGTGGCCAACTTACCGGTCCATTTCTTGAGATGAATTGTTCTCCGAAGTTTTCCCTCAAAATGGCCATAGAATCGCGAGCTGTGTGGCATGTAGCGCCATCTTGTTGAAACCACATGTCAACCAAGTTCAGTTCTTCCATTTTTGGCAACAAAAAGTTTGTTAGCATCGAACGATAGCGATCGCCATTCACCGTAACGTTGCGTCCAACAGCATCTTTGAAAAAATACGGTCCAATGATTCCACCAGCGTACAAACCACACCAAACAGTGCATTTTTCGGGATGCATGGGCAGTTCTTGAACGGCTTCTGGTTGCTCTTCACTCCAAATGCGGCAATTTTGCTTATTTACGTAGCCATTCAACCAGAAATGAGCCTCATCGCTGAACAAAATTTGTCGATAAAAAAGCGCGAAACACATTTCGAACCGAACACTGATTTTGGTAATAAAATTCAATGATTTGCAAGCGTTGCTCGTTAGTAAGTCTATTCATGATGAAATGTCAAAGCATACTGAGCATCTTTCTCTTTGACACCATGTCTGAAATCCCACGTGATCTGTCAAATACTAATGCATGAAAATCCTAACCTCAAAAGAATCACCCTTTATATGGAAGCTATATCTAAATCTGAACCGATTTCAATCAAATTTGGCACACATGACTATACTACCAATTGTACTCCTTGTGCAAAATTTCAAGATACTCGGGATAAAACTCTGGCTTCTGGGTCCTTATAAGTGCATATCGGGCGAAAGATATATATGGGAGCTATATCTAAATCTGAATCGATTTCAACCAAATTTGACACGCATTACTACAATGCTAAATCTACTCCCTGTGCAAAATTTCAACAAATTGGGCCAGAACTCTGGCTATTAGGACCATAGTAGTCCATATCGGGCGAAAGATATATATGTGAGCTATATCTAACCGATTTCAATCAAATTTTGCACACTTGACTATACTACTAATTGTACTCCTAGTGCAAAATTTCAACCAAATTCGGCCAAAAATCTGGCTTCTGGGGCCATATAAGTCCATATCGGGCGAAAGATATATATGGGAGCTATATCTAAATCTGAACCGATTTCAATCAAATTTTGCACACTTGACTATACGACTAAGTGTTATGTTTGTACAAAATTTCATGCAAATCGGTATAAAAGTCTGGCTGCTGGGTCCATATTAGTGCATATCGGGTGAAAGATATATATGGGAGCTATATCTAAATCTGAACCGATTTCTTCAAAAATCAATAGGGTTCTATTCTGACCCAAATTAGGAACATGTGCCAAATTTGAAGGCGATTTGACTTAAGTTGCGACCTAGACTTTGATCACAAAAATGTGTTCACAGACAGACGGACGGACGGACAGACGGACATGGTTATATCGACTCAGGGACCCACCCTGAGCATTATTGCCAAAGACACCATGTGTCTATCTTGTCTCCTTCTGGGTGTTACAAACATATGCACTAACTTATAATACCCTGTTCCACAGTGTGGCGCAGGGTATAAACATTATACATACGCATATAATTTAAAATTTTTTGAATTAAAAAAAGTTTTTTAATTCCAATTTTCCAATTTTTTAATTCCGCTTATTTTGATTTCCGACATTTTGAATTTTTAGTGATTAGGCAACCCAGTTGTTTGTAAAAAAAAATAATAAAGCATAACCTTGTAATTCAAAACACCAATTTTTCATAACGTGGATTGATTGTGAATAATGGAAATTGAACTGTAGTGGGTATCTAAGGCTTCAGTTTTGCAAGGAACAAACAAGAAATGTTTGGCTCATGTTGTTAAAAGGCAAGAACAGACAAAAACTGATATGCAAGTCTCTCCCAAAAACGCCATTAATTTAAAGAGAGTTTTTGTATACATTTTCGTGGACTCTCTGAATGCAGTTACATTCGTTTTGTTTTGTTGCTTTATGTTTGGGCGAGAGAGCAATTTATGTTTAGCATTCGTTTCCATTGGGTTTTGAACAGATTTATATCGGCTAATTTTTTTTTTCTACAATATGTCGATCTTTTTTGTTTTGATATCCAACAACGGCGACTCGTGCTTTTAGTTCTTTTTTATTACTGACTGAGATGGTTGTGTTTTTGTGTTTTCCTCATTTAATTTGCAGTATGCGTGTGTTAATTTGTATGCGTATAGTTTTTTTAATAACGAATAAACCCAAACAAACGCAAAAACATTTTTAAAGAAGGAAAATTTTCAAGTCGATGAAATATTAAAATTCGGTGAATGTATGCATGTATGTAAGTATGATTTATTAAATAGAATGTTAATTTTTATTTCCATGTCATTTAACTTTGGTGCATCTTTTCCCTTTCCACCCGCTACGAATATTGCTACACTTTACTTTGCGTTCGGTACTTAACTAACACACACACACCGATGCTCCGCTGATATTCCAAAAATGTACGACCAAACAAAAATGGTAATGTCTTTCCTCAATCATACGAAACGAATGTTGTGGTTTTGTTTGTAGAATTGAGTATAAAACTGCTCTACTAGGAATTTATTTTTTATCGCTGTCCAACTCTGTTTGACAGCTCCGAAAATTAAGAGTAAACGAAGCAAATACGAACAACATAAGCAAATAGCAAAAGTTGAATATTGCGAACTTACATATTTTTAGTGGACAAAAACCATTTATGCAGAAATCTATAATCAATGTCTTAGACCACTCCACTTATTTTGTAAATAAGCAAAGGCAGAGAAAACCTGATATGTGAGTCTCTCTCAATATCGCCATTAGTCCAAAGAGTGTTTTTGTAGAGATTTTCTCAGACTCTCTCAATGGTTTTAAAAATTTCTTTTTCGTTTTGGGGAGCAGTGTTGCCAGTATTTTTCTGGCTCTTGTCCCAAATTAGGATGTTTTCGCCCTCAAAATCCCAAATTTAAATTCCAAACAAAAATCCCCATCAAAATTTTGACTTTTTAAAAAAATAAAAAAATTCTATCTAGAAATAAAATTTTGACAAAATTTTCTATATAGAAATAAAATTTTGACAAAATTTTCTATATAAATAAAATTTTGACAAAACTTTCTATAGAAATAAAATTTTAACAAAATTTTCTATAGGAATAATCCCAGTCAGAAATCCTGATGGTTTTAAATATTGAGCGTTGTAATAGTGTTGGAAGTTAACGTTGAAACAACGCTTGCTAAACAAAAGTTGTGTTCCTTTACGTACTACTAGTTACTACTTTTACCAGTTTTTACTAGAAACCGTTCCTCAACCCGCAAAAATAGTAAAAGTAGTAAATAATTTTAAGAGAACAATGTCAAAATTCATGTCTCTTTTACATTTTTTTTACTACAAGTTACTCGACAAATTCTTTCGAGTAAAAGCAGTAGAAATGTCATGACACAAATAATTAGTTCTTTATAAATTTTACAAACCAAAGTATTTCCAAATCGCTTTTTTCTTAATATAATACTGTAACTTTTAAATGGATTAAGATATCAACATAATTTTTTCTTGTGTCAAAGCTGAGATGTTTCCCTCTATGTTTACAGGTTTGTAGGTCCCTAGTTGGTTCACGGGCTGGCCTATAGACGTTGGAAGTTGGATATCTCGGATGTATGAAATTTTGTTTTACTTGGCAAACGCGAAATTATGAACCGATTTTCATCATTTTTGCTTTGCTGGATAGAACTTATAAACCTTCATAAAAATATTACGTGTGTTTGCGAATATATCCAATATTTGCGAGATATGGGCCTTACAAATTATTTTTTTTGCAAAATTTGAAGAATGTGGGGTCAGAATTTTGAATCTAGAAGGACAGTTTTAAAATTGATTATTGTTCTATTTTTTAACTATATTACTTATAAAATTCTACGTATTCTAGAGGAAAAATATGTGTACCTCTGTGCTTTAGAATGAACGTGTAGACTTCACAATTTGGAATTTCAAAACAATACCGAACCAATACCGCCGATGTAGCCATCTTCGAACTGAACCTGGATGTAGATAAAATACGTGCCTGCGCAAAATTTCAGCAGTATAGTTTCATTTTTGAAGACTGCAGCGTGATTACAACATACAGACGGACAACGTTATATCATCTTATAATTTCTCCCTGATCAAGACTATCTATACTTTCTTTAAACAGAAATCGTTATTTGTATGTGTTATAAACGGAATGACAAACCCCCCATACAAGATAATGATAATATGCGCTATTACTGTGCTTACATTGCCCAAAAGCCAGAGTTTTACTTTGATTTCAAATTTTGCACAAGGAGCACTATTAATAACACAATAAAAACCATGGACCCTTTCCATCGCAATAAGGATTTCAAAGTTTCCCGCAAAAAATCTGCAATTTGTCAAAATATTTGCGATATAAAAGTATTTAACCTACCTGCTTCCATATTTTGAAAATATTTTTTCAAATCACAATACTTCTTTTGTTTTTTATTTGGCATTTTTACTATATTTTCGTTCCTGTACCTTTAACAAAATTTGAACTCTAAGAGGATTTTCAATATTTCTCTCTTTTACTACTTTCTACTACGAGTAAAGTAAAGGAACACAGCTAAATTAATTGACGTGTTTTAAAATATATATTTTCCCCAAAATTATCGTTGTGAATGCATGTTCCATCAATATTTAATGGTTTTTAATGAGTAATGGAGGTATTATTGTTCCTTTTTCTTATAAATTGAATGTGTACACTAAAAGAAACAGTTAAATTGTAGAAAGTTTTAACTAAATCATCAAATCAAACGCTGACATCACGCCGATATCACAAATATACGTAAATATTTTTCGACTAATTCGAGAATTTTTTTAGACATATGTTAATTTCTTTTTTTCCACATGTTAAAGATAATTTCGTTGTTTGAAGGAAAAGAATGTTCTTTTGACGCATTTGGGGTGAAATTTACAAATTTTTTCCTCTTTTTAGTTCACCGCACTATGGGGCCAATGACCCGATTTTGAGGCAAAAACTACAAAAATGCACTTATCGGTTTAAAATTTGGAACACATTTTGTGCATAACATCACAAGAGCTCATAGAAATTTTAAGATAGATCCGCCCACTGACACGTTAATATTTATACCCTGCACTATAATGTGGTTTTGTATTCAATGTTCAGGTCGCAATTTTCTACCAATTGACTTTAAATTTTGCAATCATATGAGTATTGGGTCAGGATAGAGCCCCATTGATTTTGGAGGAAATCGGTTCATCGCTGGATTGGGGGGAAATCGAAAACCGGAAGCCGCTGAGACGACAAAGAGAGTTGCCGGTAGTTTCAAGCGAAACCCTAACCTCTCTCTCCGAGATGCCGCAAATAAGCTGGGTGTATCGAGCCAAAAAACGAGCCGGACTATCGACTTACAAGAAGGTAGTGACTCCAAATCGCGATGATAAACAAAATACGACGGCCAAAGCGCGATCCCGGAGGCTGTACACGACGATGCTGACGAAGTTTGACTGCGTGGTAATGGACGACGAAACCTACGTCAAAGCAGACTACAAGCAGCTTCCGGGACAGGAGTTTTATACGGCAAAAGGAAGGGGAAAGGTAGCGGATATTTTCAAGCACATAAAACTGTCAAAGTTCGCAAAGAAATATCTGGTTTGGCAAGCCATCTGTACCTGTGGCTTGAAAAGCAGCATTTTCATAGCTTCCGGGACTGTCAACCAAGAAATTTACGTGAAAGAGTGTTTGAATAAACGTCTGCTGCCTTTCCTGAAGAAACACGGTTGTTCCGTACTGTTTTGGCCGGATTTGGCATCTTGCCATTACGGTAAAAAGGCCATGGAGTGGTACGCCGCCAACAACGTGCAGGTGGTTCCCAAGGACAAGAACCCTCCCAACACGCCAGAGCTCCGCCCAATTGAGAAATACTGGGCTATTGTCAAGCGGAACCTAAAGAAGACCAAAAAACTGCTAAGGACGAGCAGCAGTTCAAGGCAAACTGGCTTTCTGCGGCGAAGAAGGTGGACAAGGTGGCTGTACAAAATCTGATGGCAGGTGTCAAGCGTGAGGCCCGGCAATTCGGATTTGGAAAAGCGAAAGCCTAAATGAAAATTTTTCCTGAATTTTATACTAATTGAACTTGAAAAAGAAATTTAATTTGATTTTTTAAATAAACGATTTCACCGATTTACACGCGTTTCCCCTTGACCAAATTTTGACCGTATCACCCTTTACAATCGATACACCTAAGAATGATGTTATCATTTTCGGGTTGTAACAACGCTTTTTCCCACCGCGTATCAACCGTTTACAATGCTTTTACAACGCTTTTCCGAGGGTTTTTTTCTGACTGGGATATTTGCTATAAAAATAAAATTTTGATCAAATCTTCTATAGAAATAAAATTTTGGCAAATTTGTCTATATAGGAATAAAATTTTGATAAAAATTTCTATAAAACTAAAAGTTTCACATAATTTTCAATAAAAATAAAATTTTGAGAAAATTTTCTATAAAAATAAAATTTTGATAAAATCTTCTATAAAACTAAAATTTTTACAAAATTTTCTATAGAAATAATATAGTCTATTGAAATAGAATTTAGGCAAAATTTCAAAAAAAAATTAGTTAAAAAAGATTAAACCCATTTCTCGAAAAAATCCCCAAATTTATGGAAATCCCCAAGTCCCCAACTCAAAAATTTCATCCCCATTCACGAAAAAATATCCCTAATTTGGGGAAAAATCCCCAATACTGGCAATACTGTAGGGGAGAGATAGTACAAATTAAGTTTAGTGATTTCCGCTTCCATTTGGGTTTTGTGGATGGTGAGATTTACATCCGCTGAAATTATTTCTCCTACATGTTGATCTGTTTGTTTTTGGTATCCAGCAACGGTACAGCCATTCGCCCTTTTAATTTGCTTTTTATTACCGACATGGTTGGTTGTTAGTGTGCATTATGCGTGTGTTAATTTTTTTGCCTATAGTTTCTAACAACGAATAAAACACAAAGAAATACTAGAATATTTTAAAAGAAGCAAACATTTTAATAAATTAAAAACTTAAAAGTTCATAGTTGCACAAAAAAGTTTGGCCACAACGGTGAAAATACAACATTTTATTGAACGGATATGATCTTTACGAACAACACAAAAGCAAATGCCGGTAATTTAATGTTGGGAACATACACATTTTTTAGTTGAGAGAAACTATCAATATAGAAATCTATAATCAATGTTTTAGGCTACTCCACTAATGCTGCAAAATAAGCAAAGACAGAGAGTCTCTCTCTCAATATCTCCATTAGTTCAAAGAGAGTTTTTGTAGAGATATTTCAGAATCTCTTATTGCTTTCAATTTATTTTGTTTTCTTTTCGTTTTGGAGAGAGAGAGAGTAAGTACAAATTAAGTTTAGCGAGTTTCCGTATCCATTGAGTTTTGTGGTTGAAGAGATTTACATCCGCTAAAATTATTTCTCCAACATGATGATCTTTTTGTTTTTGGTATCCAACAACGGTACGACCAATCGGTCTTTTAGTTCGCTTTTTATAACCAAGTTGGTTGGTTGTTAGATTGTGTTTTGTGGTTACCTCGTGTGCATTGTGCGTGTGGTTAGTGTGCATTGTGCGTGTGTTAATTTTGTGCATATAGTTTTTAACAACAAATAAAAGCAAATAAAAGCAAATAAAGACAAATACAAGAATCTTCCAGTCGAGGGAAGATTAAAAATTAGAGAATGTATGTAAGTATGAATACAAATTGTTTGTGTACATATATTTCTATTAACAATGATGTGTGTTGTTTACCATGCCATTTAACATTGGTACATCTTTAGCCCTTCCACCCCTTCCAATATTTATTGTGGTACATACATTGCTTTGCTTTTGGTATTCAACCCACACACACACAACGGCTAATCATGTATACATGAAATTATAATTTCAGCGAGACGAGTTTGTGTAGAGTTTCGTTGTAGAATTTCTCATAAAACTTCTCTACTCAAAATTTATTTTGAAGGGGCGAGAGAGCTTCCACAACATATAGAAAATATAGAAAGAGTTTAATTGCCATAGTTTATATCTGCTCTTGATTTATTCACTAACCCATTAAAAATATAGGTATATTAGAGTAATCTTTGAATTCAACAAGATTTCAAACATTTTGTCAAACGGCTTGGTCAGAATTTACAGATTTTAAATTTAAATAGCATAATTTGTCTTTCTCACGACAAAAATTGTATTCTGTAACGATTATCTTTTCGAGATCTTTCCATTTTTCATGAAGAGCAAAGTTTGTGAATTATAATCTACCATTATCCGATAATGGTAATCGCAAATGACAAAAAAAAAATCAAAATTATAAAAGATATTTCAAATCAAAAATGGTTTCTTAATTTCAAGCAAATTTTAAACCAAAGATGCAAAATCCTCCAAATAATTATTAGCCTATTGTGAAATTTTTAATCTTTAATCCAAAGATGCAATATCACAGTCAATTAAAAAGATTATTCCTTTCTTTATATTAAGGGATTTTTACTTTACATTAAGGACCTACAACTTTGACGAAGGGACAAAAATTTCACAGATTCTTGTACTAAACCTAAATAAAATAATTTTTAAGTAAAGATAAAATTTCCTTATAATTTGTTCAAGTAAAAAGGGTGTTCTTTTCGGGATATATCAAATATCAATAATTATAACAGACCATTCATTTACAAAATCAGATCCAGATACACCCTAAAAAAATCGCTTCTGTGACATACACTCCCAAACAAATTCTGCTTCAAGCATATATATTTTCAGGATTGGTCCTAACAAAATATTGTTTGTATTGTTCAAACATATTATCTTTCTCCTTAGGCATACACTGGTAGAAAAATACTTTTAATGAAAATTGCTTTGTGTGCATATATTTTTACTGCGTTAATTTTTTAGCTTGCAGCATACTCTCTCGATCTCTCTTTCTAAATATTTTTAAAAACTCAAGACTTTATTTGGAAAAATTTCGTCAACAAAAAATAAATGTTATGTCCCAAACATAATATGTTGTAACATATTAACATATATGTCGCAAACATGTAATGTAAGTTTATGAACATCATATGATTGCTCTTAAAAATAATGTGCTAAATTTTTGAGTTCTAAACATATAATTTTTGCACCGAAACATATGAAAACAGTCTTTTTCCTCCGTGTACTTACCCTTCCATTCCGCTTGTAATACATACATCGAAATATTGGTATAATTTTAATCACATAAAGTATACTCCCAAAGAAGGAATATGATCAGCTCAAACATATTTCAAGATAGTAACATATTGCTAACATGAAAATTTTAGTTAAAATTTTCAAAAATATACCAACATATCAATCACGATGAGTCCACACAATTTTTTTTTTCTTCAATGACGAAATTAATTGATCAAATTAATTCTTTAATTGAAATGTCTTCAATCACTTAATTGATTCAATTAAAAAGTTAATTGATGTTGAATGCCAAACTCAATTAGCTTTTTAATTAAAAACGTAACTATTTTCAATTGCTTTCTGAACTGATTAATGTTTTTAGTTTGATTAAAAACTGTATGTTTAAAATAAATTTTTAGTTAAAAACAAGTAAGTAAAGTAGAAAGTCGGGCGGGGCCGACTATATCATACCCTAAACCACCATTACAGAATGAGTAATCATAAGCATTTGTGGGGTAACATATAGGTCAGGGAGATAAACCGCAGTTGCATATTTAAGAAAATTAAGGGGTACATGTCTATGGGTGCTTTGTGTCAATCTGACTATAGCTCATAGTCAATGTTGCCAGGGAAAATGTTCGGTTTACCCTACATGGACAAAAAAAGTTCCCTACTTTCCCATACATTCCCAAACAATTTTCCCTACTATATTTTTCGTTAAACTTAAAAAAAATTACAAAAAAAAATGGTTCTAAGTACTTTATTATCTTAAAACATGAATATGCAACGTATATAACTTAGAATATAAATTTTTATTACCACCACGGTTGCCACAGTTGGTAGAATTCTACCCAAATTAGTAATCTTTTTTGTTGAATCTCTATAAAAATAAAATTTGGAAAAAGTTAGAAATAAAATTTTGACAATAAATTCTATAGAAATAAAATTTGGAGAAAAAATTCCACAGAAATAAAATTTTGAGAAAATTTTTTATAGAAATAATATTTTGAAAAAAATTTCTATAGAACTACAATTTTGACAAAATGTTCTATAGAAATAAAATGTTGACACAATTTTCTACAGGAATAACGTTTACCACACATTGTTAAAGATCAAGCCTTGCTGGCTTCTAATTTCCTCCTATAGAGCCACCAAAATGTAAAAATTATTACAAATTGTGTGAAAATGTCCTACATTGTGGCCCTACGTCCCTACAAGACGCTAAATATTAGAAAACCCCTACATATAGGGAATTTTCCCTACTTCTAGCAACACTGGCTGTGTTGATATTGCACCTACGGAGTTAGTATGCCACTAATATTGAGCCCATTATTAAAAAAGAGAAAATCGTTAAATTAGTGTGGGTAATAAATACAAATTTGTAAAAATCGAGCAATATTCTTATGTAAGAGCTACAAGTACGTATACGTACGATCGGCTAGTACATCAAAATTTGAAATTTGAGTAACATTGGTTAATAGGGAGCCACCGTGGTGCAATGGTTAGCATGCCCGCCTTGCATACACAAGGTCGTGGGTTCGATTCCTGCTTCGACCGAACACCAAAAAGTTTTTCAGCGGTGGATTATCCCACCTCAGTAATGCTGGTGACATTTCTGAGGGTTTTAAAGCTTCTCTAAGTGGTTTCACTGCAATGTGGAACGCCGTTCGGACTCGGCTATAAAAAGGAGGTCCCTTGTCATTGAGGTTAACATGGAATCGGGCAGCACTCAGTGATAAGAGAGAAGTTCACCAATGTGGTATCACAATGGACTGAATACCACCTAACCTAACTAACCTAACCTAACTAACATTGGTTAATAAATAAGAGTACAATGGCCAAATTTGGGAAAATCGAGCGATGCATATATATGGAAGCTATATCTAAATCTGAACCAATTTGCATAATATTTTGTTGGTTTGATTAATACCACAAAAGGTTACCTTGTGCAAGATTTGAGTAAGATCAGTTAAGAAATGAGGCCTGTATGGTCAAACATAAGGTTATTAGGGGCGAAAAATCGGGTGATACATATATGGGAGCTATATCTACATCTGAACCGATTTCGATGAAATTTTGCACATATAGTTAGTACTATAGAGGACTGGATCTAGCCAACTTTTAGTAAGATCGGTTAATAAATAAGGGTTCTATGGCCAAATTTGGGAAAATCGGGCTATACATATATATGGGAGCTATATCTAAATCTGAACCGATTTCGATGATTTTTTGCGCATATAGTTAGTGCTATAGAAGACTATATTTAGCCAAATTTGAGTAAGATCGGTTGTTAAATAAGGGTTTTATGGCCAAATTTAGAAAAATCGGGCGGTACATATATATGGGAGCTATAGCTAAATCTGAACCGATTTCGATGATTTTTTGCACATATAGTTAGTGCTATAGAAGATTATATTTAGCCAAATTTGAGTAAAATCGGTTGATAAATAAGGGTTTTATGGCCAAATTTAGAAAAATCGGGCGATACATATATATGAGAGCTATATCTAAATCTGAACCGATTTGGATGAAATTTTGCAGACTTGAAGGGCGATGGAAAAGATTACCTTTTGCCAAATTTGGTGACGATCCTTTTGAAAAAAAGCGCTACGTGACCCCATTTGTCGAAATCGGGCGATATATATATATATGGGAGCTATATCTAAATTTGATCCGATTTCTTCCAAATTCAATAGCGTTCGTCCTTGTGCCCAAATAACTCCCTGTACCAAATTTCATCAAAATCGGTTAATAATTGCGACCGGAATCCTGTGAACAACAAATACATGGACAGACGGACGGACGGTCGGACACCAAGCGCTAGATCGACTCAGGAGGTGATTCTGAGTCGATCGGTATATATTTTATGGGGTCTAAAATCAATATTTCTGGTAGGCACATTTTTTGGCCGATCAAACTTATTATACCCTGACCACTATGTGGTTTAGGGTATAATAAAGAAAAATTTCGATCACTTTTTATACCCTAAACCATAGGATATATTAACTTTTTCATTCCGTTTGCAACACATCGAAATATTGCTCTAAGACCCCATAAAGTATATATGTTCTGGGTCGTGGTGAAATTCTGAGTCGATCTGAGCATGTCCGTCCGTCCGTCCGTCTGTTGAAATCACGCTAACTTCCGAACTAAACAAGCTATCAATAACAACTACTGGCACAAGTAGTTGTTATTGATGTAGGTCGGATGGTATTGCAAATGGGCCATATTGGTCCACTTTTACGTATAGCCCCCATATAAACGGACCCCCAAATTTGGCTTGCGAATCCTCTAAGAGAAGCAAATTTCATCCGATCCGGCTGAAATTTTGTACATGGTGTTAGTATATGGTCTCTAAAAATCATGCGAAAATTGGTCCACATCGGTCCATAATTATATATAGTCCCCATATAAACCGATCCACAGATTTGGCTTGCGGAGCCTCTAAGAGAAGCAAATTTCATCCGATCCGGCTGAAATTTGGTACATGATGTTAGTATATGGTCTCTAATGACCATACAAAAATTGGTCAACATCGGTCAATAATTATATATAGCCGCCATATAAACCGATCACCAGATTTGACCTCGGAGCCTCTTGGAAGACCACAATTCATCTGATTTAGTTCAAATTTGGTACGTGGTGTTAATATATGGCCTCAAACACCCATGCAAAAATTGGTCGAAAACGGTCCATAATTATATATAGGCCCCATATAAACCGAAATCCAGCAAAGACAGAACTAGTCATGTACTGCAAAGATCGCAAAACTCCCAGAGTTAGGCCCATTTCCTTAGGGGGTACTGAAATTCCCTTTGGTGAGTGTGCAAAATACCTTGGCCTTATTTTGGACAGGGACTGCCGCAAATCTCTCAACGAGATGGCTGAGCAGTACAATATTCACCTAATATGGGTGCCTGGCCATATGAACATACCGTAAAACTGCAAAGCGGATGAGTTGGCAAGGCTAGGAACTACCTTACATATTCCAGGGGAACTAGAATCTGTTGGTATGCCCCTGGCTACCTGCAAGTTCATGCTGCGTGAGAATGCTGTTATGATGGCAAATGTTCGATGGGAGAATTGCAAGGGCTGTAACGACACCAAGCAAATATGTCCCCATTTAAACTTAAACCGCACACTAGATATGCTAGTGTTCTCGAGACGTCAGATATCACTCCTGATATCTGCTATAACGGGTCGCTGCTTGATAGGCGATTTTGCAAAAACTATAGGCGCGAAGTATAATGACTATTGTATGAGCTGTCAAGATGCGGAGGAAAAGAAATCAATTAAACACCTCTTGTGTGAGTGTCCTGCATTTTGTGTAAAACGCAAGCAACTTTTAGGAGCATATAGCTTCAGATTACTGGCGTATCTGGAAAACGTTAACTTAAGCAGTCTGCTAATGTTTTTGGAACAATCTGGTTGGTTCAACAAAGAAAAATAATCAAGAAGGTTCAGCGGTTAAAACTAGAAGTGCCCATATGTAATAGGTACTTTTAGTTAATGTGGTATCACAATGGACTGAATAGTCTAAGTGAGCCTGAATCTTAATCGGGCTGCCACTTTAACCTAACCATATAAACTGATCCCCAAATTTGACCTCCGGAGCCCCTTGGAAGAGCAAAATTCATCCGATCAGCTTGAAATTTGGTACGTGATGTTAGTATATTGTATCCAACAACCATGCAGGAATTGGTTCATATCAGTCCACAATTATATATGGCTCCCATATAAACTGATCCCGAGATTTGGTTTTGGAGCCTCTTCGAGGAGCAAATTTCATCCGAGTCAGTTGAAATTTGGTACATTGTTTTAGTATATGGCCGTTAACAACCATGCCTAACTAAGATCATATCGGTCTATAGTTATATAAAGCCCTCAGATAAATCGATCCCCAATCACATACAAATTGGTCCATATCAATTTCATAATTGTATATAGCCCCCACATAAGCGACCCCCATATTTCAATTCTGGCTCTCTACGTATCGTGCAAAAAGTTCATATCGATTCGTAATTATTTGTAGACTTTCCTATACATAACTTTTTTGTCTAATAAATACCACGTATGTACTAACTCACAATTTTGAAAACGATGTTAAGAAGTTTTAAGATACCACAACTCAAGTAATTCGATTGTGGATAACATTCTTTCGTAGAAGTTTCTACGCAATCCATGGTGGAGGGTACATAAGATTCGGTCTGGCCGAACTTACGGCCGTATATACTTGTTAAGTGTCTTAGTCTTCCCAGTTTGATTAAAAAGTTAATTGTATCAATTAATTTTTTAATGAAAAATTTTAAAACTTTCAATCATTGACTTAAATAATTTAATATTTCTATCTTGATTAAAAAGTGAATTGTATCAATTAATTTATTAATTAAAATTTTTTTTTTTCAACTTCGATCAACTTTGTAATTGGAAATATTTTGGTGATATTTGTTTCTGTGAGACATATTATTGGCTCTGCACGGTTTTTTTTTTCTAGTGTGAGTTGTATTGTTCATGATTTGAACTCTTTACGAACAACAAAAAAGCAAATGCCAGTAATTTAATATTGGGAACATACACATTTTTTAGTTGAGAGAAACCGTCAATATAGAAATCTAAAGGGTGATTTGTTAAGAGCTTGATAACTTTTTTTAAAAAAAAAACGCATAAAATTTGCAAAATCTCATCGGTTCTTTATTTGAAACGTTAGATTGGTCCATGACATTTACTTTTTGAAGATAATTTCATTTAAATGTTGACCGCGGCTGCGTCTTAGGTGGTCCATTCGGAAAGTCCAATTTTGGGCAACTTTTTCGAGCATTTCGGCCGGAATAGCCCGAATTTCTTCGGAAATGTTGTCTTCCAAAGCTGGAATAGTTGCTGGCTTATTTCTGTAGACTTTAGACTTGACGTAGCCCCACAAAAAATAGTCTAAAGGCGTCAAATCGCATGATCTTGGTGGCCAACTTACCGGTCCATTTCTTGAGATGAATTGTTCTCCGAAGTTTTCCCTCAAAATGGCCATAGAATCGCGAGCTGTGTGGCATGTAGCGCCATCTTGTTGAAACCACATGTCAACCAAGTTCAGTTCTTCCATTTTTGGCAACAAAAAGTTTGTTAGCATCGAACGATAGCGATCGCCATTCACCGTAACGTTGCGTCCAACAGCATCTTTGAAAAAATACGGTCCAATGATTCCACCAGCGTACAAACCACACCAAACAGTGCATTTTTCGGGATGCATGGGCAGTTCTTGAACGGCTTCTGGTTGCTCTTCACTCCAAATGCGGCAATTTTGCTTATTTACGTAGCCATTCAACCAGAAATGAGCCTCATCGCTGAACAAAATTTGTCGATAAACACATTTCGAACCGAACACTGATTTTGGTAATAAAATTCAATGATTTGCAAGCGTTGCTCGTTAGTAAGTCTATTCATGATGAAATGTCAAAGCATACTGAGCATCTTTCTCTTTGACACCATGTCTGAAATCCCACGTGATCTGTCAAATACTAATGCATGAAAATCCTAACCTCAAAAGAATCACCCTTTATAATCAATAGAAATCTATAAATCAATGTGGAGTAGCCTACCACTAATGCTGCAAAAAAAGCAAAGACAGAGAGTCTCTCTCTGTCTCTCTCTCTCAATATCTCCATTCAGTGTTGCCAATTTGGTGCTTTTAGCACCAAATTTAGTGCCTTTTGATTTCTAAAAAGCACCAAATTGCCTTTTTGGTGCCTTTTCAAAAAAAGCACCAACTTGGTGCTTTCTGGCATTTTCATTTAGTGCTTTTGGTGCTTTTTTATTTTGAACAGTATTAAGTTTAATAGATACAAAAATTTTGATTAGACTTTCAAGAGCCGAAGAAACTCAAATTTATTGCCAAATATAGAATTTGATTGTTATGAAGTTGGTATTGACTATTTTTTAATTAATATTGTCATTTAGGGTATTCTGTAGGAAAGTCGAGCGATGAGTGTCGAATTTTTGAATTTGGTAAAGATGCCATTAAAAACGTTAGTATCAAATCCACATAAGCACGCACAACTGAAATAAGCAATAGACTCCTTCCATATATTAATATTTTGAAAGTTGAAAAACATCACTGATCAAAATGAATTGGACGAAAGCATTAAAACTGATGAAGGTGTATACTTGAATAGCGGTTCATAATGGTGAGTACTAAATTTGAGTTTTGCGCTAAAGTGAAAACTATATCAGTAAAAATGGGCATAAAATTATGCATATTTGCTGCAAATTTTATTATAACTTGATGGGGAGTAGCCAAAAGCAAATTTTCACAAAGTTTGTATTCCTTAAAATGATTTATTAAAGGAAAGTAATTGTTAAAAAAATTACTATTTTAGCGGCTAAACTCGATCTTAATACCCACCTTAACTTCTTGAAATTCAATTCACAAAAGTTCTATAATACATCTTCGGAAGGTTTTTTTTTTAGTAGAGCATTTAATTTTCGATTTTGTGGTGGAAGGTGGTATGTTAGAATTTATAATATTTTTTTTGTGCTTTTTGGCCTTGGGGAGTTGGCAACACTGTCTCCATTAGTTCAAAGAGAGTTTTTGTAGAGATATTTCAGACTCTCCTATTGCTTTCAATTTATTTTTTTTTTCTTTTCGTTTTGGAGAGAGAGAGAGAGAGAGAGAGTACAAACTAAGTTTTGCGAGTTTCCGTATCCATTGAGTTTTGTGGTTGAAGAGATTTACATCCGCTAAAATTATTTCTCCAACATGATGATCTTTTTGTTTTTGGTATCCAACAACGGTACGACCAATCGGACTTTTAGTTCGCTTTTTATAACCAAGTTGGTTGGTTGTTAGATTGTGTTTTGTGGTTACCTCGTGTGCATTGTGCGTGTGGTTAGTGTGCATTGTGCGTGTGTTAATTTTGTGCAAATAGTTTTTAACAACAAATAAAAGCAAACATAGACAAATACAAGAATCTTCCAGTCGAGGGAAGATTAAAAATTAGAGAATGTATGTAAGTATGAATACAAATTGTTTGTGTACATATATTTCTATTAACAATGATGTGTGTTGTTTACCATGCCATTTAACATTGGTACATCTTTAGCCCTTCCACCCCTTCCAATATTTATTGTGGTACATACATTGCTTTGCTTTTGGTATTCAACCCACACACACACAACGGCTAATCATGTATACATGAAATTATAATTTCAGCGAGACGAGTTTGTGTAGAGTTTCGTTGTAGAATTTCTCATAAAACTTCTCTACTCAAAATTTATTTTGAAGGGGCGAGAGAGCTTCCACAACATATAGAAAATATAGAAAGAGTTTAATTGCCATAGTTTATATCTGCTCTTGATTTATTCACTAACCCATTAAAAATAATGGTATATTAGAGTAATCTTTGAATTCAACAAGATTTCAAACATTTTGTCAAACGGCTTGGTCAGAATTTACAGATTTTAAATTTAAATAGCATAATTTGTCTTCCTCACGAGAAAAATTGTATTCTGTAACGATTATCTTTTCGAGATCTTTCCATTTTTCATGAAGAGCAAAGTTTGTGAATTATAATCTACCATTATCCGATAATGGTAATCGCAAATGACAAAAAAAAATCAAAATTATAAAAGATATTTCAAATCAAAAATGGTTTCTTAATTTCAAGCAAATTTTAAACCAAAGATGCAAAATCCTCCAAATAATTATTAGCCTATTGTGAAATTTTTAATCTTTAATCCAAAGATGCAATATCACAGTCAATTAAAAAGATTATTCCTTTCTTTATATTAAGGGATTTTTACTTTACATTAAGGACCTACAACTTTGACGAAGGGACAAAAATTTCACAGATTCTTGTACTAAACCTAAATAAAATAATTTTTAAGTAAAGATAAAATTTCCTTATAATTTGTTTAAGTAAAAAGGGTGTTCTTTTCGGGATATATCAAATAGCAATAATTATAACAGCCCATTCATTTACAAAATCAGATCCAGATACACCCTAAAAAATCGCTTCTGTGACATACACTCCCAAACAAATTCTGCTTCAAGCATATATATTTTCAGGATTGGTCCTAACAAAATATTGTTTGTATTGTTCAAACCTATTATCTTTCTCCTTAGGCATACACTGGTAGAAAAATACTTTTAATGAAAATTGCTTGGTGTGCATATATTTTTACTGCGTTAATTTTTTAGCTTGCAGCATACTCTCTCGATCTCTCTTTCTAAATATTTTTAAAAACTCAAGATTTTATTTGGAAAAATTTCGTCAATAAAAAATAAATGTTATGTCCCAAACATAATATGTTGTAACATATTAACATATATGTCGCAAACATGTAATGTAAGTTTATGAACATCATATGATTGCTCTTAAAAATAATGTGCAAAATTTTTGAGTTCTAAACATATAATTTTGCACCGAAACATATGAAAACAGTCTTTTTCCTCCGTGTACTTACCCTTCCATTCCGCTTGTAATACGTACATCGAAATATTGGTATAATTTTAATCACATAAAGTATACTCCCAAAGAAGGAATATGATCAGCTCAAACATATTTCAAGATAGTAACATATTGCTAACATGAAAATTTTAGTTAAAATTTTCAAAAATATACCAACATATCAATCACGATGAGTTCACACAATTTTTTTTCTTCAATGACGAAATTAATTGATCAAATTAATTCTTTAATTGAAATGTCTTCAATCACTTAATTGGTTCAATTAAAAAGTTAATTGATGTTGAATGCAAAACTTAATTAGCTTTTTAATTAAAAACGTAACTATTTTCAGTTACTTTCTGAACTAACTTAGTGTTTTTAGTTTGATTAAAAATTGAATGTTTAAAATAAATTTTTAGTTAAAAACAAGTAAGTAAAGTAGAAAGTCGGGCGGGGCCGACTATATCATACCCTAAACCACCATTACAGAATTAGTAATCATAAGCATTTGTGGGGTAACATATAGGTCAGGGAGATAAACCGCAGTTGCATATTTAAGAAAATTAAGGGGTACATGTCTATGGGTGCTTTGTGTCAATCTGACTATAGCTCATAGTCAATGTTGCCAGGGAAAATGTTCGGTTTACCCTACATGGACAAAAAAAGCTCCCTACTTTCCCATACATTCCCAAACAATTTTCCCTACTATATTTTTCGTTAAACTTAAAAAAAATTACAAAACAAAAATGGTTCTAAGTACTTTATTATCTTAAAACATGAATAAATTTTGGAAAAAGTTTCTATAAACAAATTTTTGTGAGAAATTTTTCTATAGAAATAAAATTTTGACAATAAATTCTATAGAAATGAAATTTTGAGAAAAAATTCCACAGAAATAAAATTTTGAGAAAATTTTTTATAGAAATAATATTTTGAAAAAAATTTCTATAGAACTACAATTTTGACAAAATGTTCTATAGAAATACAATGTTGACACAATTTTCTACAGGAATAACGTTTACCACACATTGTTAAAGATCAAGCCTTGCTGGCTTCTAATTTCCTCCTATAGAGCCACCAATATGTAAAAATTATTACAAATTGTGTGAAAATGTCCTACATTGTGGCCCTACGTCCCTACAAGACGCTAAATATTAGAAAACTCCTACATATAGGAAATTTTCCCTACTTCTAGCAACACTGGCTGTGTTGATATTGCACCCACGGAGTTAGTATGCCACAAATATTGAGCCCATTATTAAAAAAGAGAAAATCGTTAAATTAGTGTGGGTAATAAATACAAATTTGTAAAAAATCGAGCAATATTCTTATGTAAGAGCTACAAGTACGTATACGTACGATCGGCTAGTACATCAAAATTTGAAATTTGAGTAACATTGGTTAATAAATGAGAGTACAATGGCCAAATTTGGGAAAATCGAGCGATGCATATATATGGAAGCTATATCTAAATCTGAACCAATTTGCATAATATTTTGCTGGTTTGATTAATACCACAAAAGGTTACCTTGTGCAAGATTTGAGTAAGATCAGTTAAGAAATGAGGCCTGTATGGTCAAACATAAGGTTATTAGGGGCGAAAAATCGGGTGATACATATATGGGAGCTATATCTACATCTGAACCGATTTCGATGAAATTTTGCACATATAGTTAGTACTATAGAGGACTGGATCTAGCCAACTTTTAGTAAGATCGGTTAATAAATAAGGGTTCTATGGCCAAATTTGGGAAAATCGGGCTATACATATATATGAGAGCTATAGCTAAATCTGAACCGAGTTCGATGATTTTTTGCACATATAGTTAGTGCTATAGAAGACTACATTTAGCCAAATTTGAGTAAGATCGGTTGATAAATAAGGGTTTTATGGCCAAATTTAGAAAAATCGGGCGATACATATATATGAGAGCTATATCTAAATCTGAACCGATTTGGATGAAATTTTGCAGACTTGAAGGGCGATGGAAAAGATTACGTTTTGCCAAATTTGGTGACGATCCTTTTGAAAAAAAGCGCTACGTGACCCCATTTGTCGAAATCGGGCGATACATATATATGGGAGCTATATCTAAATTTGATCCGATTTCTTCCAAATTCAATAGCGTTTGTCCTTGTGCCCAAATAACACCCTGTACCAAATTTCATCAAAATCGGTTAATAATTGCGACCGGAATCCTGTGAACAACAAATACATGGACAGACGGACGGACGGACGGACACCAAGCGCTAGATCGACTCAGGAGGTGATTCTGAGTCGATCGGTATATATTTTATGGGGTCTAAAATCAATATTTCTGGTAGGCACATTTTTTGGCCGATCAAACTTATTATACCCTGAACACTATGTGGTTTAGGGTATAATAAAGAAAAATGACGATCACTTTTTATACTCTAAACCATAGGATGGGGGGTATATTAACTTTTTCATTCCGTTTGCAACACATCGAAATATTGCTCTAAGACCCCATAAAGTATATATGTTCTGGGTCGTGGTGAAATTCTGAGTCGATCTGAGCATGTCCGTCCGTCTGTTGAAATCACGCTAACTTCCGAACTAAACAAGCTATCGACTTGAAACTTGGCACAAGTAGTTGTTATTGATGTAGGTCGGATGGTATTGCAAATGGGCCATATTGGTCCACTTTTACGTATAGCCCCCATATAAACGGACCCCCAATTTGGCTTGCGAATCCTCTAAGAGAAGCAAATTTCATCCGATCCGGCTGAAATTTGGTACATGGTGTTAGTATATGGTCTCTAAAAATCATGCGAAAATTGGTCCACATCGGTCCATAATTATATATAGTCCCCATATAAACCGATCCACAGATTTGGCTTGCGGAGCCTCTAAGAGAAGCAAATTTCATCCGATCCGGCTGAAATTTGGTACATGATGTCAGTATATGGTCTCTAATGACCATACAAAAATTGGTCAACATCGGTCCATAATTATATATAGCCGCCATATAAACCGATCACCAGATTTGACCTCGGAGCCTCTTGGAAGACCACAATTCATCTGATTTAGTTCAAATTTGGTACGTGGTGTTAATATATGGCCTCAAACACCCATGCAAAAATTGGTCGAAAACGGTCCATAATTATATATAGGCCCCATATAAACCGAAATCCAGCAAAGACAGAACTAGTCATGTACTGCAAAGATCGCAAAACTCCCACAGTTAGGCCCATTTCCTTAGGGGGTACTGAAATTCCCTTTGGTGAGTGTGCAAAATACCTTGGCCTTATTTTGGACAGGGACTGCCGCAAATCTCTCAACGAGATGGCTGAGCAGTACAATATTCACCTAATATGGGTGCCTGGCCATATGAACATACCGTAAAACTGCAAAGCGGATGAGTTGGCAAGGCTAGGAACTACCTTACATATTCCAGGGGAACTAGAATCTGTTGCTATGCCCCTGGCTACCTGCAAGCTCATGCTGCGTGAGAATGCTGTTATGATGGCAAATGTTCGATGGGAGAATTGCAAGGGCTGTAACGACACCAAGCAAATATGTCCCCATTTAAACTTAAACCGCACACTAGATATGCTAGTGTTCTCGAGACGTCAGATATCACTCCTGATATCTGCTATAACGGGTCGCTGCCTGATAGGCAATTTTGCAAAAACTATAGGCGCGAAGTATACTGACTATTGTATGAGCTGTCATGATGCGGAGGAAAAGAAATCAATTAAACACCTCTTGTGTGAGTGTCCTGCATTTTGTGTAAAGCGCAAGCAACTTTTAGGAGCATATAGCTTCAGATTACTGGCGTATCTGGAAAACGTTAACTTAAGCAGTCTGCTAATGTTTTTGGAACAATCTGGTTGGTTCAACAAAGAAAAATAATCAAGAAGGTTCAGCGGTTAAAACTAGAAGTGCCCATATGTAATAGGTACTTTTAGTTAATGTGGTATCACAATGGACTGAATAGTCTAAGTGAGCCTGAATCTTAATCGGGCTGCCACTTTAACCTAACCATATAAACTGATCCCCAAATTTGACCTCCGGAGCCCCTTGGAAGAGCAAAATTCATCCGATCAGCTTGAAATTCGGAACGTGATGTTAGTATATTGTATCCAACAACCATGCAGGAATTGGTTCATATCAGTCCACAATTATATATAGCTCCCATATAAACTGATCCCGAGATTTGGTTTTGGAGCCTCTTCGAGGAGCAAATTTCATCCGAGTCAGTTGAAATTTGGTACATTGTTCTAGTATATGGCCGTTAACAACCATGCCTAACTAAGTTCATATCGGTCTATAGTTATATAAAGCCCTCAGATAAATCGATCCCCAATCACATACAAATTGGTCCATATCAAGTTCATAATTGTATATAGCCCCCACATAAGCGACCCCCATATTTCAATTCTGGCTCTCTACGTATCGTGCAAAAAGTTCATATCGATTCGTAATTATTTGTAGACTTTCCTATACATAACTTTTTTGTCTAATAAATACCACGTATGTACTAACTCACAATTTAGAAAACGATGTTAAGAAGTTTTAAGATACCACAACTCAAGTAATTCGATTGTGGATGACGTTCTTTCGTAGAAGTGTCTACGCAATCCATGGTGGAGGGTACATAAGATTCGGCCTGGCCGAACTTACGGTCGTATATACTTGTTAAGTGATTTAGTCTTCCCAGTTTGATTAAAAAGTTAATTGTATCAATTAATTTTTTAATGAAAAATTTTAAAACTTTCAATCATTGACTTAAATAATTTAATATTTCTATCTTGATTAAAAAGTGAATTGTATCAATTAATTTATTAATTAAAATTATTTTTTTTTTTCAATTTCGATCAACTTTGTAATTGGAAATATTTTGGTGATATTTGTTTCTGGAGACATATTGTATTATTCGTGATTTGAACTAGTCGAGCATCAAAGCTCTTAATATGCTATAAAGCGCCTTGGAAATGTATCCAATCCTATTACTTTTCCCTACAAGAAACCACTTGTCATTATACAAAAATTTTAATGCTTTCACTATAGCGAAATCTCTAGTGAAACTTATTCTCTCGATGATATTCATCGAATTTAATAAACAAAACCCAAACCTTGAATTAATTTTAATAGGCATATATACAAAATATTCCCATTTAAATAGGAATTCCGCAACATGTGTTATTATGGTATTCATCCTTTAACGATGTTAATGCCTTCACTTAATATTGACACGCTGTTAATGCTAATACGTTTGACATTAATTCATTCACAATTCACATTTCAAATATGACTGTGCCAGTGATGAGAGTCGGTTGCCTTATCGAAGGGATTAATATTTCACGTGTGGGCTTTACACGCAGCAACGCACTAAACCTCATGGTAAATCATAATGATTTGTTAAAATGCAATGGCCTTTATGGTATCTGAGCTAAATAATTCACAAATACACAACACTCAATAAGTGAATCTCATCTGTGTATAATTGCTTACCAATTACCACATTCACCAATATGTAGGGATTTGAATTCGCAAATGATTGTATGTACACTCCAAAACACTTTGCTATTCCAAATATTCCCACAACCATTTTGTCTAGATCAGGTGTAAATATTAGTGGTAAATATTGAATGAATGCCATATCCAGTGAATATCTCATTGCGGTTGTATTTACTCGTGCATGCAGAACATATTCGTACACACACACAGCCCGAAGTCGAACAATCAACCTCACGCCTACTTATCTGCTATTGCATTCGGAGTACTTATAATTAACGAAAATCCTAAGTAAATAGTCAATTTCAAATATGCATATATTTTAGTACAAAATTTGCAAATGCATAAATGAGCAGATGCCAAAATTGATTGTGAATGTCCAGGTCAAGTAATAGCACGTTAACATGAAGATAATATGAATAAAATTGATAGATAGTTTTGAGAAATGGTTCAATTTCAGATTCGGAAAAAAAAATCCAAAAGACCAAGTCGTATACAATGGGGCTGATATATTTTGCGAACAACTTCAGGTTGCTATCATTTCTAAATCGCTTGTCTGGCAGATGCGAGGTTTATTCCAGTAAAGGTAAATACTAAATTCAGTTTTCAAGCTGGAAATCTGATTGTTTTCACAGTTGCTTTTTTGAATCAATTAATTTAAAACAAGTAAGGAAAGTCTAAAGTCGGGCGGGGCCGACTATATTATACCCTGCACCATCTAAATTTTCGATACCATATCACATTCGTCAAACGTGTTGGGGGCTATATAAAGGTTTGTCCCAAATACATACATTTAAATATCACTCGATCTGAACAGAATTTGATAGACTTCTACAAAATCTATAGACTCAAAATTTATGTCGGCTAATGTACTAGGGTGGAACACAATGTTAGTAAAAACAAATATATACGGCCGCAAGTTCGGCCAGGCCGAATCTTATGTACCCACCACCATGGATTGCGTAGAAACTTCTACGAAAGACTGTCATCCACAATCGAATTACTTGGGTTGTGGTATCTTAAAACTTCTTAACATCGTTTTCTAAATTGTGATTTAGTCCATACATGGTATATATTAGACAAAAAAGTTATGTATAGTTGTCTATAAATAATTACGAATCGATATGGACTTTTTGTACGTAGAGAGCCAGAATTGAAATATGGGGGTCGCTTATATGGGGGCTATATACAATTACGAACTTGATATGGACCAATTTTATATATAACTATAGACCGATATGGACCTAGTTAGGCATGGTTGTTAACGACCATATACTAGCACAATGTACCAAATTTCAAGCAGATCGGATGAATTTTGCTTCTCCAAAAGGCACCCGAGGTCAAATCTTGGGATCGGTTTATATGGGAGCTATATATAATTATGGACTGATAGGAACCAATTCCTGCATGGTTGTTGGATACCATATACTAACATCACGTACCAAATTCCAACCGAATGGGAAGAATTTTGCTCTTCCAAGGGGCTCTGGAGGTCAAATCTGGGGATCGGTTTATATGGGGCCTATATATAATTATGGACCGATATCGACCAATTTTTGCATGGGTGTTTGAGGCCATATATTAACATCACGTACCAAATTTCAACTGAATCAGATGAATTTTGGTCTTCCAAGAGGTTCCGGAGGCCAAATGTGGTGATCGGTTTATATGGGGGCTATATATAATTATGAACCGATGTGGACCAATTTTTGCATGGTTGTTAGAGACCATATACTAACATCACGTACCAAATTTCAGCCGGATCGGATGAAATTTGCTTCTGTTAGAGGCCTCGCAAGGCAAATCGGGGGATCGGTTTATATGGGGGCTATATATAATTATGGACCGATGTGGACCAATTTTTGCATGGTTGTAAGAGACCACATACTGACACCATGTACCAAATTTCAGCCGGATCGAATGAAATTTGCCTTTCTTAGGGGCCTCGCAAGCCAAATCGGGGGATCGGTTTATATGGGGGCTATATATAATTATGGACCGATGTGGACCAATTTTTGCACGGTTATTAGAGACCATATACTAACACCATGTACCAAATTTCAGCCGTATCGGATGAAATTTCCTTCTCTTAGAGGCCTCGCAAGCCAATTTTTGGGGTCCGTTTATACGTAAAAGTGGACCGATATGGCCCATTTTCAATACCATCCGACCTACATCAATAACAACTACTTGTGCCAAGTTTCAAGTCGTTAGCTTGTTTCGTTCGGAAGTTAGCGTGATTTCAACAGACGGACGGACGGACGGACATGCTCAGATCGACTCAGAATTTCACCACGACCCAGAATATATATACTTTATGGGGTCTTCGAGCAATATTTCGTTGTGTTACAAACGGAATGACAAAGTTAATATACCCCCCATCCTATGGTGGTGGGTATAAAAAAGCAATTTTACGGAAACTTCGCAAAAGTTTATTTATGATTTATCGCTCGATATATATGTATTAGAAGTTTTGGAAAATTAGAGTCATTTTTACAACTTTTCGACTAAGCAGTAGCAATTTTACAAAGAAAATGTTGGTATTTTGACAATTTTTGTCGAAATCGGAAAAACATATATATGGGAAATATATCCAAATCTGAACCGATTTCAACCAAATTTGGCACGCATAGTTATAATGCTAATTATACTCCCTATGCAAAATTTCAACTAAATCGGAGCAAAAAATTGGCCTCTGTGGGCAGTTGAGTGTAAATCGGTCGAAAGCTATATATGGGAGCTATATCTAAATCTGAACAGATTTGGCTGATATTTTGCAAGTTTTTCGAGACTCATAAAATATTCGGATGTACGGAATTTGAGGAAGATCGGTTGATATGCACGCCAATTATGACCAGATCGGTGAAAAATATATATGGCAGCTATATCTAAATCTGAACCGATTTTTTTTTTTTCAAAATCAATGGGGATCGTCTGTGAGTCGAAACGGGACCCTATACCAAATTTTAGGACAATCGGACTAAAAGTGCGAGCTGTACTTTGCACACAAAAATACATCAACAGACAGACAGACGGACATCGCTAAATCGACTCAGGATTTAATTCTAAGCCGATCCGTATACTAAAAGGTTGGTCTATGATTACTCCTTCTTGGCGTTACATACAAATGTACAAACTTATTATACCCTGTACCACAGTAGTGGTGAAGGGTATAAATATAGAATGTTTCGCAATCAATGCCTTGGATCTTTTCCATCCATAATTTGACAAGACTTGACAAAATATAATTGTCTTCATATATATGTTTTCGTACTGTTAATTTATTATTTTGGCGGCAAGACCGTAAAATAATAAAACCGTAAAATAATAAATAAATATTAAATTAATTAACAGCTCATTTTAGGGATTACAAGTCAACAAAAACAGTTTTGATTAAGCGTGGAATATGATTGCTTTGTATTTTGCTGGAAAATGACAACTGGCTAATATTAGAGTCTTCCAGCATTTCATTGTGAATAAATCTTTAATACCCTTCTGGATGGTATACTAACTTTGTCATTCCGTTTGAAACATATCGACACAATAACGCATATGCATTCTGCGAAAATGGGTTCATATCGGTTGCTAATTATTATAGACTTCTCTCCAAAAAGTGGACGAAGGAAATGGTAACAATAATAATCCGAAAAGTGAAGGCCAGATTTAATCGAAATCCACGCCGCAGTGGTAGAAAAGTTGATCATGACCTTAGCATAGCGCGAGAACAGATGCATCACATATTATATATTATTACACCCTCCACTATAGGATAGGGGGTATAATAACTTTGTCATTCCGTTTGTAACACATCGAAATATTGCTCTACGACCCCATAAAGCATATATATATATCTGGGTCGTGGTGGAATTCTGAGTCGATCTAAGCATATCCGTCCGTACGTCTGTTGAAAATCGGCTCATAATTGCAGATTGGAAGCTATAGCAAAGTGTTATACTCCCGAGGTGACCAAATTTCAACGTCTATGGGCCAGCCTGTGGACCCACTAGGGTCGCACACACTTGTCAACTTAGAGGACAACACATCAGCTTTCACATACCCAGCAAACAAAAAAAGAGTTTACAAAAGTGGGGATCCAATTTGTGATCCGGAAGTAGTGCAAAATTGGATCATCTCCTATGAATTTTACATGGCCTTGTTATAAGACGCAAGTACTCCATTTTTGGATCCTTTGCATTGCTTTAGTAGTTGTGCCTTGGAAGTTCATTTGAATGAAGAAATTTAAAAAACAAAAATTTTTTTCCAATTTCACTTTTTATTTTTATCGGTATTTTTTTACACTTTTATTTTCTTATTATGTAATTTTTATACCCTCCGCCATAAGATGGGGGTATATTAACTTTGTCATTCCGTTTGTAACACATCGAAATATTGCTCTAAGACCCCATAAAGTATATATATTCTGGGTCGTGGTGAAATTCTGAGTCGATCTGAGCATGTCCGTCCGTCCGTCTGTTGAAATCACGCTAACTTCCGAACAAAACAAGCTATCGACTTGAAACTTGGCACAAGTAGTTGTTATTGATGTAGGTCGGATAGTATTGAAAATGGGCCATATCGGTCCACTTTTACGTATAGCCCCCATATAAACGGACCCCCAAATTTGGCTTGCGATTGCTCTAAGAGAAGCAAATTTCATCCGATTCGGCTGAAATTTGGTACATGGTGTTAGTATATGGTCTCTAACAACCATGCAAAAATTGGTCCATATCAGTTCATAATTACATATAGCCCCCCTATAAACCGATCCCCCGATTTGGCTTGCGGAGCCTCTAAGAGAAGCAAATTTCATTCGATCCGGCTAAAATTTGGTACATGGTGTTAGTATATGGTCTCTAACAACCATGCAAAAATTGGTCCACATCGGTCCAACCGATCACCAGATTTGACCTCCGGAGCCTCTAAGAGAAGCAAATTTCATCCGATCCGGCTGAAATTTGGTACATGGTGTTGGTATATGTTCTCTAATGACCATGCAAAAATTGGTCCATATCGGTTTATAATTATATATAGCCCCCATATAAACCGATCCCCAGATTTGCCTCCGGAGCCTCTTAGAGGAGCAAAATTCATTCGATCCGGTTGAAATTTGGTCCGTGGTGTTAGTATATGGTCTCTAAAAACCATGCAAGAATTGGTCCATATCGGTCCATAATTATATATAGCCCCCATATAAATCGATCCCCAGATTTGTCCTCCGGAGCTCTTGGAGGAGCAAAATTCATCTGATCCGGTTGAAATTTGGAACGTGGTGTTAGAATGTGGTCTCCAACAAACACGCAAGAATTGGTCCATATCGGTCCATAATTATATATAGCCCCCATATAAACCGTTCCCCAGATTTGATCTCCGGAGCCTCTTAGAGGAGCAAAATTCATCCGATCCGGTTGAAATTTGCAACGTGGTGTTAGTATAAGGCCGCTAATAACCATGCCAAAATTGTTCCATATCGGTCTATAGTTATATATAGGCGATCCCCAATCACACAAAAATTGGTGATCATGGTTGCCACTCGAGCCATAAATAATCTACCAAAATTTTATTTTTATAGAAAACATTGTCAAAATGTTATTTCTATAGAAAATTTTGTCAAAATTTTATTTCGTTATTATTGTTTTTGATCTCAGCTTAAAGCCATGCATTGACTAAACTACAAGTGTAGCTTAACCAACAGAGGAAAAGTATGCTTGTCAAATTTATTTGGACAAAGTCCTATAGACTGCAAGATGGTTGGATGTACAGCTGTTTCGGAATTACCACATTCCTCATCAGCATCCTCTACTTGCAGCAAAACTATCAACCAATTATCAGAATAAATTCGGGTAATTCACTCAACCCAATGTGAACTACACTTGAACCTCACTTGTATCAACGATGATGACATCGAAACATTTTTTTTCTGAAATTCTTACCGAAATTACTGAATTACCTTTATTTTTCAAGTTTTTTATTATGTACACGCATATACATACATAAGTGGACTTAGGAGTAAGTAAGAGTAATTGTTAATTAGGTTTACGTCGTTTCGACTAACGTCGTCAAATTCCGGAACCAATCACGACGTAAATCGAGGGATTACTGTATACCACGTATGGACTTTGTGGTATATATTACGGTGTTAGAAAGTTTTAAGATACCTTGCCATCGGCAAGTGTTACCGCAACCCAAGTAATTCAATTCTGAATGACAGTCTTCAGTAGAAGTTTCTACGCCATCCATGGTGGAGGGTACATAAGCTTAGGCCTGGCCGAACTTACGGCCGTATATACTTGTTACAAATTGAAAAACTTCTTCGGGGATTGAACCTAGGTCTGTTGGCACCATAACAGAACGCCTTAGCGTTTACAAACGCCATGGAACACGATGCATCCAAACGTCTATGGAAATGCTTGTGATATTAAGCTAACAGGACAGCACGGTATGACATTGTAACTACTTCCTGAGATGTTTTTTATACCCTCTACCATAGGATGCAGGTATATTAAGTTTGTCATTCCGTTTGGAAAAAAATCGAAATATTGGTCTAAGACCCCATAAAGTATATATGTATACGACCCAGAACGTGGTGAAATTCTGAGTCGATCTAAGCCTGTCCGCCCGTCTGTTGAAATCACCCTAAGTTCCGCACGAAAAAAGCTATCGACTTGAAACTTGGCACAAGTAGTTGTTATTGATGTAGGTCGGTTGGTATTGCAAATGGGTCATATCGGTTCCCTCTTACGTATAGCCCCCATATAAACGGACCACCAGATTTGTATTGCGGAAGCTCAAAAGAAGCAAAACTCATCCGATTTTTGCTTCTTTTGGCGTTGCTATATGGTGTCTAACAACCATGCAAAAATTGGTCCACATCGGTCCATAATTATGTATAGCCCCCATATAAACCGATCCCCAGATTTGACCTCCGGAGCCTCTAAGAGAAGCAAATTTCATCCGATCCGGCTGAAATTTGGTACATGGTGTTAGTATATGGTCTCTAACAACCATACAAAAATTGGTTCATATGGGTCTTTAATTATATAAAGCCCCCATATATACCGATCGCCAGATTTGACTTCCGGAGCCTCCTGGAGGAGCAAAATTCATCCGATCCGGTTGAAATTTGATACATTACACTAGTATATGACCGATAATAACCATGCCAAAAGTGGCCCGTATCGATCTATAGTTATATATAGCCCCCAGATAAACCGATCCCCAATTACAGAAAAATCACGATTGCCACTCGAGCGAAAAATAATCTGCCAAAATTTTATTAATTAAATTTTTTGTACGACCTTCTTATTCTTTATTTCTGGTTATTTTTAGATCTGTTCTAAAATGGGTTTTCAAGGTCTCTCAATATGCAAATAAAAAGACTTTATTTCATATTTACATCCGACATTTTGATGGTGATTTCCAACTTCTTCTGGGATGAATTTTTTATTGAAATATTTAAATTGTACAAATCAACGGCACAGTAACACCACGACATTAAACAAATATTTAAAATAATTACAAAACTAAATTAAAATATCACAGATGTTTTTCCTTATGACTACGATCACAGAAGATTGGACGTAAACTGATTAATTATTATTATGTTTTTCTAAAAAATAATTTTTTTATATATAACATCGTTTTTATTTTGCCTTTTTCGCCATATATTTTTATACCCTCCATCATAGGATGGGGGTATATTAACTTTGTCATTCCGTTTGTAACACATCGAAATATTGCTCTAAGACCCCATAAAGTGTATATATTCTGGGTCGTTGTGAAATTCTGAGTCGATCTAAGCATGTCCGTCCGTCCGTCCGTCTGTTGAAATCACGCTACTTCCGAACGAAACAAGCTATCGACTTGAAACTTGGCACAAGTAGTTGTTATCGATGTAGGTCGGATGGTATTGAAAATGGGCCATATCGGTCCACTTTTACGTATAGCCCCCATATAAAGGGACCCTCAGATTTGGCTTGTGGAGTCTCTAACAGAAGCATATTTCATCCGATCCGGCTGAAATTTGGTATATGGTGTTGGTATATGGTCTCTAACAACCATGCAAAAATTGGTCCACAACGGTCCATAATTATATATAGCCCACATATAAACCGATCCCCAGATTTGGCTTGCGGAGCCTCTAAGAGAAGCATATTTAATCCGATCTGGCTGAAATTTGGTATATGGTGTTGGTATATGGTCTCTAACAATCATGCAAAAATTGGTCCACATCGGTCCATAATTATATATAGCCCCCATATAAACCGATCCCCAGATTTGGCTTGCGAAGTCTCCAAGAGAAGCAAATTTCATCCAATCCGGTTGTAATTTGGAACATGGTGTTAGTATATGATCTTTAACAACCGTGCCAGAATTGGTCCATATCGGTCCATAATTATACATGGCCCCCATATAAAACATTCTCCAGAGCCTCTTGGAGGAGCAAAATTCATCCGATCCGGTTCAAATTAGGCACGTGGTGTTAGTATATGGTCGCTAACAACCATACCAAAATTGGTCCAATCACACAAAAATTGGTCCATATCGGTTCATAATCATGGTTGCCACTAGAGCCAAAAATAATCTACCAAAATTTTATTTCTATAGAAAATTTTGTCAAAATTTTATTTCTATAGAAAATTTGGGAAAATTTTATTTCTATAGAAAATTTTGTCAAAATTTTATTTCTATAGAAAATTTTGTTCAAATTTTATTCGGTTCATAATCATGGTTGCCACTCGAACCAAAAATAATCTACCAAGATTTTATTTCTATAGAAAATTTTGTCAAAAGTTTATTTCTATAGAAAATTTTGTTAAAATTTTATTTCTGTAGAAATTTTTGTCAAAATTTTCTTTCTATAGAAAATTTTGTCAAAATTTTTATTTCTATAGAAAATTTTGTCAAAATTTTTATTTCTATAGAAAATTTTGTGAAAATTTTATTTCTATAGAAAATTTTGTTAAAATTTTATTTCTGTAGAAAATTTTGTCAAAATTTTATGTCTACTTTGTCAAACTTAATTATATACGTATTGGATCGATCTTTTTTGATTTAATATATACCACGTATGGACTTACATACAATTTAGAAGATGGTGTTAGGAGGTTTTAAGATACCTTGCCATCGGCAAGCGTTACCGCAACTTAAGTAATTCGATTGTGGATGGCTGTGTTTAGATGAAGTTTCTACGCAATCCATGATGGAGGGTACATAAGCTTCGGCCTGGCCGAACTTACGGCCGTATATACTTGTTTATAAATATATTTTTCCCATTAAAAATAAACAAAAAAATATCGTAATTTGCAAAACCTTCTCAAAAGAACTTCTTTTTTATTGATTTTCTATTCTTTAATTTAATTGTCTAAAACTTTAATTTTCACTTAAAACACTAATTCCGTACTTTCTAAGACTTGTCCAAAAGGACGGAAAAAGAAAAAAAAATCGATAGGGGATCCCGGAATGCGCTTTAAAAAATGTTGGTGGAACAACTTCCAATTTCTTTGCTGGGATAAGAGAAAAATTATGTGGATATCTTTAATCGAAAATTGAAGAATTCTTTCCGAAAAAGCAATTTGGAACCACGGTGCAAAGCAGGTCCACACACTTTTTTTTTAGCGATTTGATGTAAGAAACCTTAATAAATATATATATATATATATATATATATATATATATATATATATATATATATATATATATATATATATATATATATATATATATATATATATATATATTTTTTTTTTTTTTTTTTTTTTTTTTTGATATTCATGAATTGATTTGTTTAAGATGGCTGCGGTCAGCCAATTATTTTACCTTCCTCCGACAAAGGTTCAGAATTTTTATTGTATCTGCACAAAAAATTGCTCCTTAAATTGGTCGGCTGTTTCTGGGTGAATCGTCTCAGCACAAAAGGATACACAGCATTTATACAAAACACATCATTTATTTAAACTTAGCATTAATTTATTATTTTGGATGGTTAACTCAAATGACAATGAGATTGATTCTGGCATAAAGCCTGTTTGCGAAGCGTGGTTAATTTGACTTGATATGAAAAATTCTTCACTCTTTGTGTCTTCACTACAAAGCAAATAAACGTTCAAAAATAAGAGATGTCTTTCAATACTTTATTTTAAAGACGTTTTTTACTTGCAACATAGCATAAATTCTACTTACTTTTTATACCCTCCACCATAGGATGGGGGTATATTAACTTTGTCATTCCGTTTGTAACACATCGAAATATTGCTCTAAGACCCCATAAAGTATATATATTCTGGGTCATGGTAAAATTTTGAGTCGATCTGAGCATGTCCGTCCGTCCGTCCGTCTGTTGAAATCACGCTAACTTCCGAACGAAACAAGATATCGACTTGAAACTTGGCACAAGTTATTGATGTAGGTCGGATGGTATTGCAAATGGGCCATATCGGTCCACTTTTACGTATAGCCCCCATATAAACGGACCCCCAAATTTGGCTTGCGATTGCTCTAAGAGAAGCAAATTTCATCCGATCCGGCTGAAATTTGGTACGTGGTGTTAGAATATGGCCTCTAATAACCGTGCAAAAATTGGTCGATATCGGTCCACTTTTACGTATAGCCCCCATATAAAGGGACCCCCAAAATTGGCTTGCGATTGCTCTAAGAGAAGTAAATTTCATGCGATCTGGCTGAAATTTGGTACATGGTGTTAGTATATGGTCTCTAACAACCATGCAAAAATTGGTCCACATCGGTCCATAATTATATATAGCCCCCATATAAACCGATCCCCAGATTTGTCCTCCGGAGCCTCGTAGAGGAGCAAAATTTATCCGATCCGGTTGAAATTTGGTACGTGGTGTTAGTATATGGTCTCTAACAACCATGAAAAAATTGGTCCACATCGGTCCATAATTATATATAGTCCCCATATAAATCGATCCCCAGATTTGTCCTCCGGAGCCTCTTGGAGGAGCAAAATTCATCCGATCCGGTTGAAATTTGGAACATGGTGCTAGAATGTGGTCTCTAACAAACGCGCAGAATTGGTCCATATCGGTCCATAATTATATATAGTCCCCATATAAACCGTTCCCCAGATTTGATCTCCGGAGCCTCTTGGAGGAGCAAAATTCATCCGATCCGGTTTAAATTTGCAACGTGGTGTTAGTATAAGGCCGCTAATAACCATGTCAAAATTGGTCCATATCGGTCTATAGTTATATATAGCAAACAAAAATTGGTCCATATCGGTTCATAATCATGGTTGCCACTCGAGCCAAAAATAATCTACCAAAATTTTATTTTTATAGAAAACATTGTCAAAATGTTATTTCTATAGAAAATTTTGTCAAAATTTTATTTCTATAGAAAATTTTGTCAAAATTTTATTTC
The DNA here is from genome assembly GCF_050003625.1 of Haematobia irritans. Lineage (NCBI taxonomy): Eukaryota > Metazoa > Arthropoda > Insecta > Diptera > Muscidae > Haematobia > Haematobia irritans. Next base: position 166,872,079 of record NC_134397.1, on the reverse strand, counting down.
TATAGAAAATTTTTTCCAAATTTTATTTCTATAGAAAATTTTTTCCAAATTTTATTTCTATAGAAAATTTTGTCAAAATTTTATTTCTATAGAAACTTTAAACTTAATTATATACCTATTTAATCGGCCTTTTTTAGTTTAACCCTCGGACAGACACATGAGTCTGGCCAGACCTTTTTCGATTCTAATTGTAATTAAACTACATTTATAATATAGCTAGAGACTTGAAACTTCTGGTACCCTCCTAAAATTTTATTACCTGTCGATGTGTGAAAAAATCAGGACGGAAAATAAGACAATAATAATGTAATAATATAACAAAATAGCATATTTTCCATATAAATACATTAAAATACATAGCGGGTCAGGCCAGACCCCATGTGTTACGAATGTGACTATCGAAACATGTGTATGACGGAGGGTTAATATATACCACGTATGGACTATGTGGTATATATTACGGTGTTAGGAAGTTTTAAGATACCTTGCCATCGGCTTCAGTAGAAGTTTATACGCAATTCATGGTGGAGGGTACATAAGCTTCGGCCTGGCCGAACTTACGGCCGTTTATACTTGTTTTTTGTGAAGTAGGCTATTAGCCCCCATGTGTTACATGATGCATACTATATAGCCTCTAAGCTAAACGATGAAGTTTTTGTAAGTAAGTATTTTGATTTGGACACGTCGGCTGGAATATCCTTCGCATATTTTCCAATAAATCCCAAATGGAAATCATGCAAATAATTTTGCTATAATATTCGAAACGTTACAATGGGCTTTCCATACAACCACATCAACAATAGCACCAAACCAAAAAAAACAAAAACAAAAAAATTAATTTGAATATTCGAACGCACTTAGATGATGCGAATATATACACTCGCATTCACATTAAAATAAAACATTTGAGAGTAAAACCAAAACTCATTGAAGCGCCCATCAATCATGAGTAATGAAAATAATTTTGGTAACAATGGAAAAACCATAAATACGAATGATGTGGTTGCTATTGCCAGTCATCAAATTTAGAGCAATTTATATTGCTACACACACACACACACACTCAGAGACTTACATACATAACTACAACATGAATATACATACTTTTAGGCTCTTACACATGCACTTATACTCAAGAGAATTTAATCTATAAATTGCTTCACCTGAGTGTAATAGACCATAAAATTGCAATTCATCATTAAAGAACGATATGTAGTATCCATTTATTTTCTCTCTCCCTCTCTCCATAACGTAACTTCACCGTAAAATGTTTCCTTCAAGAAGGTGTATACAAATATCGAAACATGAGCAAATTGAATATTTTGCTTTTTCGGTTCATTGAAAGCTCGAAGCTTAATGATGATAATAATATAATGCTAAAAAAATATTCTTGGTGCTTATTTTTGAATTATGTACTTGTAATGAACTCTAATTAAATGAGTTTCTACAAGATTTTATGACATATAACAACGTCAGATCAATAATAACCGTTATTTTCAAATTACTTGAGTTATGTATGCTCGATTTTCGCATTTTGGATTTGTTTTGTTGATACACATGTTCGTTATATATGTTGGTATTATCAAACATTTTAGATTGTCAATTTGTTTTTTGACAGATAAAAAATATATAAGGCCAGAAGTTCGACCAAGTTCGGCCAAATTTTATAACCCACACGCAAAAAATTTGGATCCAAAGATTTTCACCTTCCCTTAAGGTTTTTGGTATTGATTCCGATCCAAAGACACAGCTTCTTTAAAATAAAGACATTTTTTAGCGACCTATCTGGCTTTTAATCTAGGACTAATAAAATTAAAATTAGGATGCATATCTCATTTATCAAATTTTTATTCTCATTTTGCGATTTATTTATAAAAGTACTCACGTACAAATAAATGCCAGTTTAAAAATACAAATTATAACGGATACTTCGCAGTAAAAAATATTTTCTTAATTTCAAAAAAACTTTAAACCAAAGATGTTAAATCTTCAAAATAAGTCTTAGCCTATATTTGAAGCATTTTTATCTTTAATCTAATGTTTCAATATTTCAGTTAATTTAAGGACAATTTCCTTAAGTAAAAAATATGTTTCCTTACTTCAAGGAAAATTAGCCTTAGTTCCAAGACATACGACTTTAACGGAGGTACGCAAATTTGCAAAATTTGTGTCCTAAATTTAATGACAAAAAATTTTTTGAAGCAAAGATTATAAACTTTATTTTAATTAAAATTTCATTATTTTAAAGAATTTTGTCTTCAATAGTTTGTAAATTTCGCATCGTGAAATTTAGGTTACGTAATCTTTAATATCACGTAAATATTTTTTTCAGTGCACAACCATCCAACCTATACAATAAATTTCTTAGAAACATCTCCCTGTGGACATTTATTTATGCCCTGTTCCTGTATATCGAACGAAACCCCATTCGAAAGAAAGGCAGTCACTCGAATTCGAATGAACTTGGGTTTTTGTATTTTTGAAAGTTCTTTTCGTTTTTATGAGAATACATTGATTATCAAAAATGAGTATTTTAAAATTTTTGGCCTGAGAATTCATTCAAATGTCAACAATGTTTTTACTTTTTTCTTGACACTAATTGTTCGTTTATTGCTCGACAACAAAATATGAAGTGACTTGCCTTTCGAAATAAGAGAACAAAACTCAATTTTTTTTTTCGTTTGGAATACGAAAGAAAGCTTTCGTTCGATATACAGGAAGAGGCCATTAATATAAAAAATTTTTTTATTTATATATTTATTTAAGTCAATGCACCCTGCACCACTTTGTAGATGCACATTTTCTATAAATTGGAAAATGTTGGTATTTTGGCCTTTTTATACCCTCCACCATAGGATGGGGGTATATTAACTTTGTCATTCCGTTTGTAACACATCGAAATATTTCTCTAAGACCCCATAAAGTATATATATTTTGGGTCGTGGTGAAATTCTGAGTCGATACGAGCATGTCCGTCCGTCTGTTGAAATCACGCTAACTTCCGAACGAAACAAGCTATCGACTTGAAACTTGGCACAAGTAGTTGTTATTGATGTAGGTCGGATGGTATTGCAAATGGACCATATCGGTCCACTTTTACGTATAGCCCCCATATAACCGGACCCCCAAATTTGGCTTGCGATTGCTCTAAGAGAAGCAAATTTCATCCGATCCGGCTGAAATTTGGTACATGGTGTTAGTATATGGTCTCTAATAACCATGCAACAATTGGTCCATATCGGCCCCCATATAAACGGACCCCCAAATTTGGTTTGCGATTGCTCTAAGAGAAGCAAATGTCATCCGATCCGGCTGAAATTTGGTACATGGTGTTAGTATATGGTCTCTAATAACCATGCAAAAATATGTCCATATCGGTCCACTTTTACGTATAGCCCCCATATAAACGGACCCCCGAATTTGGCTTGCGATTGCTCTAAGAGAAGCAAATTTCATATAAACGGACCCCCAAATTTGGCTTGCGATTGCTCTAAAAGAAGTAAATTTCATCCGATCCGGCTGAAATTTGGTACATGGTGTTAGTATATGGTCTCTAAAAACTATGCAAAAATTGGTCCACATCGGTCCATAATTATATATAGCCCCCATATAAACCGATCCCTCGATTTGGCTTGCGGAGCCTCTAAGAGAACCAAATTTTATCCGATCCGGCTGAAATTTGGTACATGGTGTAGGTATATGTTCTCTAATGACCATGCAAAAATTGGTCAACATCGGCCCATAATTATATATAGACCCCATATAAACCGATCCCCAGATTTGACCTCAGGAGCCTCTTAGAGGAGCAAAAGTCATCCGATCCGATTGAAATTTGGTACGTGGTGTTAGTATATTGTCTCTAACAACCATGCCAAAATTGGTCCATATTGGTCCATAATTATATATAGCCCCTATATAAGCCGATCCCCAGATTTGACCTCCGGAGCCTCTTAGAGGAGCATCGGTCCATAATTATATATAGCCCCCATATAAACCGTTCCCCAGATTCACACAAAAAAATTTCACGAATATTTTTCCAATTAAAATTTTAATTGAGTTTTAAAAAATATTCAATTAAAAATTTAATTGATTCAACAATTTGTTTAATTGAAACAAAAATCAATCACAAAAATAATAATAATAATAATAAATTGATACTCAATTAATTTTTTAATTGATACTATCATTCTGTGATTGAAGACATTTCAATTAAAAATTAATTGGATCAATTAATTTCGTGATTGAATCAGAAAAAAATTTTTTGTGTGTTTGATCTCTGGAGCCTCTTGGAGGAGCAAAATTCTTCCGATCCGGTTGAAATTTGCAACGTGGTGTTAGTATAAGGCCGCTAATAATCATGCCAAAATTGGTCCGTATCGGTCTATAGTTATATATAGCCGATCCCCAATCACACAAAAATTGGCCAATATCGGTTCATAATAATGGTTGCCACTCGAGCTAAAAATAATCTACCAAAATTTTATTTTTATAGAAAACATTGTCAAAATGTTATTTCGATAGAAAATTTTGTCAAAATTTTATTTCTATAGAAAATTTTGTCAAAATTTTATATCTATAGAAAATTTTTTTCAAATTTTATTTCTATAGAAAATTTTGTCAAAATTTTATTTCTATAGAAAATTTTGTCAAAATTTTATTTCTATAGAAAATTTTTTCCAAATTTTATTTCTATAGAAAATTTTTTCCAAATTTTATTTCTATAGAAACTTTAAACTTAATTATATATGTATTTAATCGGCCTTTTTTAGTTTAATATATACCACGTATGGACTATGTGGTATATATTACGGTGTTAGGAAGTTTTAAGATACCTTGCCATCGGCAAGTGTTATCGCAACCCAAGTAATTCGATTGTGGATGACAGTCTTCAGTAGAAGTTTCTACGCAATCCATGGTGGAGGGTACATAAGCTTCGGCCTGGCCGAACTTACGGCCGTATATACTTGTTTAAATATAATATATGTGGATGCAAACATATAATAATTTAGAAATTGTCTATAAACATATATGTGTTTAGAAAGAGAGAATATAAAGAAAATATAAAGACGGCGTATGAGAAGATAACGAAAGACATCAACACAACACAGTGAGGCTAAAAGTCCATCGTTAAAGAATATTTAAAATGTAAATGTTCGTGATTGCTTGTTGACTTTTATATTTTGTTAAATAAATATTTGGAGTATAACATTGAAATAAATTATAAACATATATTTTTTTTATATGTAATCCATGTTTATTGCAAGTAAAAACGTGGAAATAGTCGCCTTAAATGTATAACTGTCCAAGGTGAAACATAATATGACAATAACAATAAGAAGTCTTGAAAATATATGTTATGCTTGAAGCAGAATGTGTTTGGGAGTATATGTTACAGAAGTGCTTTTTTGAGAGTGTAAAAAATAATTGTGAAGCAAACTTTCTTCTACAGACTTTAGTGATATAAGTCTACACTTAGAAATATATTCTGGTAGAGGGCTTTCAAAATTTATGCGTGAAAGAGCAAATTTTACAAATCGTTTCTGCACTCCTTCAATGTGAATTTTACAGTAAATACCAGAGAACGGCTGTGATCTACCGCAACCGACCAGTGTATTTAGTAAACACCAACATTTGCAATCTTAAACCACCAATTGGTAAAAAAAATCAACCACCAATATCCAAAGCAACCGACGACTGTCGGTGTTTGTTAGTATGAGTGTTGGTCTCTCGAAAACACCGTAGTAAAGCAATCACACAAATTGGTTACCCATATCTCAGCAGTGATATTCTCTTATTTGGTACTCTCTCAATTCTCTTGAGGTAATGCCAACCGCTAGTAATTGTTGTTGTTGAGTGCAATTACACTTAAGTGCCACACTCGTTTTTTGTTTACCGAGCGATTGGTTTAAGATTGCATACGAACATTGTTATATATTAGTGGTGCTTTTATTGTAAAAGATCGCGTGGTAATTGGTGTCTTACTCACTGCCACCGACATTTTGTGGGTAAGATTGCAATACGAAAAAAGCCACCGGTTGCAGTTCTCTGGTAAAGACTCCAAATAATTAAAGCATATTCGAGCTTCGTTTACAATATAGAGGTGTAAACAGCATTCACAGTGATAGGATCCGAAAAGACCTTTTACTCACGCACACTCGCGACTTAAAAATCCTACATCCAGAGAAGGAATATGATCACCTCAAACATATTTCAAGAGCACCATGTTACTTTTTCACGGAGATCATGTAGCATTTCTGTCGCAAAAATATTCTTTTCTCGTCACACATAACATGCTTTCTGAAATCATATACATAATTTGCGAGAAAATAACATGATGCCGACAAACGTGTTTCATGTTTTCCGTGAAAAAGCAACATTTTGGCTCTTGAAACATGATTGGGGTGATCATATTCCTTCTCTGGACGTGGGATTAATAAAGCATTAATACCGTATGACATACATTAATAACAACTACTTGCACCTACACTGAAAAAAAGCATGCCCAAACAGTTTGTCTTTTTATATCATCCACCATAGGATGGGGGTATATTAACTTTGTCATTCCGTTTGTAACACATCGAAAAAGTGTTCTAAGACCCCATAAAATATATATATTCATCCGATCCGGTTGAAATTTGGTACGTGGTGTTAGAACATGGTCTCTAACAACCATGCAAAAATTGGTCCATATCGGTCCATAATTGTATAGCCCCCATATAAACCAGTTTTGACCTCCGAAGCCTCTTGGAGGAGCAAAATTCATCCGATCCGGTTGAAATTTAGTACATTTGATCTATATCGGTTCATAATCATGGTTGCCACTCGAGCCAAAAAATCTACCACAATTTTATTTCTATAGAAAATTTTGTCAGAATTTTATTTCTATAGAAAATGTTGTCAAAATTTTATTGTTGTAGAAAATTTTGTAGAAATTTTGTTCGTACACAAAATTTTGTCAACATTTTACTTCTACAGAAAATTTTGTCAAAATTTTATTTCTATAGAAAATGTTGTCATAATTTTTTTCTATAGATAATGTTGTCAAAATTTTATTTCTATAGAAAATGTCAAAATTTTCTTTCTATAGAAAATTTTGTTTGATGGTGTTAGGAAGTTTTAAGATACTTTGCCATCAGTAACAGTTACCGCAACCCAGATAATTTGATACACCCTCAAAAAAAATCGCCTCTCTAACATATGTTCCAAACATATTTTGCAGGAAGCACATATATTATTGGATACTGCCGAAACATTAATATGTTTGTTTTATGTGAACATATACTATTTTTGGAATCATTTTGAGCCAAAAATATTATATGCTTGGAAGAATTTTCCACAAAGAAGATTGTGCTCATTCCCTAACATAATTTTCACTTCCACGAATTTTTTTAGTTCTTGGCACCTTTTTCTGTAATACAAATAATGTTGAAGAAATTATTCAATTTTATAATTTTTTTAAATTTTACCTTTCGCCTGGACGGAGAATCGAACCGAGGACCATACAGTTTGTAAGCCAACACACTATCCACTGGGCTACGTAGCTGTTATAGTCACCAGAAGACAATTATCGTTATAAGTTACATTTATATAGCATAGTTTGCAGCGCCCACGAGCCCATGCAAACATAACATTATTTAACAGAAACATACATGTGTTGGCAACGTGGAGCAGTGGTTAGCATGTCTGCCGTACATGCAAAGGGTCGTGGGTTCAATCCCTGCTCCGACCAAACACCAATTGTTTTTTTTTTTAATTTACGCATTTATATTTATACTATATTAAATTTTTATAATGAAACTTCGAAATGTGGGTTATTAAAGATTTAAAGTCAGAAACAGTGCTTGATATAAACGAAATGGACTGAGCTTTTGGATAAAATATAATTTTTTTATTGCAAAAATAACAACTTTGTAATAAAAAACTGGTTTTGGTATAAAAGTTTGATATTTTGGAAGGAATTCAAAAACTCTAACAAAGGAAGGGCGTGGGGTCGAGTATAAACATACATAAATAATTTTATAATATACACAAATTAAATAATATTTAGACTTAAATTAAATAATATTGAGACTTAAGCGTATAAAATTTTTGGCCTTATCATAAAGCAGTTTCCGAAACAACATATAAGCGGTTTCACAGAAATTGCTCTCTTTCGATTCTCTCGCTGTGTTAATTTGATATCTTTCGTCAACCCTCCCGGTTTTTATCTCTATTTCTTTCTCTATACTCTCTCTCTCTCTTTCGCTCTCTGAATAAAATATCACAACATTACACTTAAATATATTGTGTTTAAAAATTGTGCCCGAAACACATTTTGTTTATATCGAAACATATGAAAAACATATTTTTCTAACAGTGCAGGAGATGACAGTCTTTAGTAGAAGTTTCTACGCAATCCATGGTGGAGGGTACATAACCTTCGGCCTGTCCGAACTTATGGCCGTATATACACTGAAAAAAAAGCATGCCCGGTTCTAAAGATTTTGTCTTTACTTTAAAAATTTTGGTATTGATTCCGAGCCAAAGAAGCGGAGAATACAAGTAAGGATACTTTTAAGACACAATTCACTTTTAAATTTGGGTTTTGTATACTTGCTTCTAGGAAGCAAATTTTAATTTTTCGCTTTTTCATCTTTTTTATTCATATGCTATCAAAAACCTTTAAAACCGAGTTAACGACAACTTTATTCTCCAAATTAAGACTGGACTTCTAGTAGAATTTATGCTATGTTTCAAGTAAAAAATGTCTTTAAAATAAAATGTTGAAAAACAGGTTCTATATTTGAACGATTTTTTGCTTTGTAGTCAAGATGCAAAACGACAACAAATTTAAAGACAATTTCATTAAATTTAAAGAATTTTTCTGAATTATTAAAGTCAAGATGACCTTAGCCAAAACTTTTTTTCTTTCATGTTATGATACCCATTTTGAAGTGAAATCGCTTAATTATAAGGACAATACGACTTCATTGAAAAGTTTATCGACTTTTGGACAAGGAAAAACTCTTTACATTAGAGAAATGCGTCTTCTATGCTAAGCAAAATTTGCATTCGTATTTTAAAGACATTAAATCTTTGACCTGACGACAATATTTTTTTTCAATGTACTTGTTTCTAATAATGGTTGTCGAAATCAGATATAGGTTAAAGTGGCAGCCCGATTAAGATTCAGGCTCACTTAGACTATTCAGTCCATTGTGAAAAAATCAGATATAAAATATTCGAGAAAAATCTTGGTTGCCACAAACATATTAAATGTTCACCATCCAAAAATAATATTTTGCTCTACGAGGTGATCATATTCGTTCTCTGTGTGTATATAATTCATGGGGTCTGGAAACAATATTTCAATGTGTATTTCGAAGTTAGTATACCTCCATCCCATGGTGATGAGTATACAAATTAGGAAGTTAATGCATTTAGGGAAATATTGTTAAGCTTAAATACTTCAATGTATGAAATGGTTTCATGTTTTCCCAAAAAAAAAAAAAAACACACACACACTTTTTAAAGATTTTTATTATTATCCTAAAGTTTTCGATCTTTAATCTAAATACTCCAAAACTTAGCTAAATTCAAGGCTATTTATTTTCGTTCAATATTGGGGATAATTTGACGTACTTACGGACGGACAGAAAATTCAAAAACACTTAGAAAACGTGATAAATGTAAAATAATACAAACTTTTTTTAAATTTAATTGTCTGAATTGTTAGGAAATTTGTCATTCGAAATAAAGTTTATGATCTAAAATGTTTTTTTTATGATCTAAATGTTTTTTATTGTCACGACCACACAATAGAATGCCATTTCCATAACCCCATATGCACCAGATGGTCTCGATAACCATTATATAACAACAATGATATAATTATAATAATATGTTATAATCATAATGATTACTTATAATTTTAAGGATTTTATTTAATTAGTATATATTTCAATGAAAATCAGGTTTTATCATTGAGAATCGTGGATAACATTTCCTTTCGTTTTATTATTCACTCTCTCTCTATCTCATTTTTCAAACGAACTAAGACAATACTTGAAAATGTGTGTCTGTCTATGTGTATTATAAATTTAATAACAAAATTTGCTTAGATATCAATACGAAAGGCAGTCAAGGGAAGAAATGAATCCTGCATATATTTCATGAGAAGAAATAAAGAGATTACGTGTTTCCATATCCCGCATCCGATGATTTTCGCATTTTTCCTCCTAGTTTTTTTTTCTTGTTTTCCAATTTATTTGCAAGTATTTTCTTCACTCCCTCATACTCGTCATTTTCCATTAGAAACGATTGAAATTCTGTGCACGTGTTTTATATTTAAAACAGGATTTTTGAAATTGGAGATGTAACAAGTTGAAGTATGAAAAGTCGTTGCCATACCAGTAAATTGGAGGTTTGGTGTTCTCTCAACCACCGCAATACAGTGCAGGTATGGCCTGTGTCATATTACACGCTTTTTGATTTAATTAAAAGTATTTACGAAAAATCAAATTTTAAAGTACTGCTAGGAGAACTAGAGCAACGTGATGGGACTTTAAGTAGGCGGGGGCTAAAGGAATTGAACGCATTTGTTTTTGAGATATCATAAATTTTTGCCTACATTCTCTAAAGGCCAGTTGAACCATTAAAGGTTAGAGAGGGTATGCTATGGATAAATATTTTTTTACATACACTCGAAAAAAGTTTACCAGGGTCAAATAGTTTTGACTTTCCCTTGCTATTGTATTCGAGCTAAAGATGCGGTTTCTTTAAAACAAAAGCATATTAATGAAGCTATCTAAAATTTAATCTGTACTATAATTTACAATATTCTTACACTCTTAAATAAAATTTTGCTAGAATTGACTAGAACTATTTTTAAAATATATTTTCATTTTAAGTTTTTTGGTCGAAAGTGGAATTAAATTACGTAGATGTTGTAAAAGAACGAATGGTCCCATGTTAGTCAACTTAATTATTTTTTGTAGGTATTAGTGATGGTTTTTGAATTAAAACCAAAAAAAGAAAAAACAAGTAAGTAAAGTCTAAAGTCGGGCGGGGCCGACTATATTATAACCTTCACCCCTATGTAGGCCACAATTTGTGTTACCATCTCAACTACTTCACATTTCCTGGAAGCTATATAAAGAAGTCAATTTTTTTACTTCTACAAAATCTCTAGAATTAAAATTTAAATCGGCTGACGCTATCACGTAAATGGGAGTATCACTTTGCCCCCCCCCCCCTGGTTATATGAGTGCAAATCGGACGGAAGATATATATGGGAGCCATATCTAAATCTGAACCGATTTCAACCAAATTTGGCACAATTACCGTGCTACTAAACGTACTCCTTGTGCGAAATTTGAAGCAAATCACGCAAAACCCTGGATTTTGATGTCATATAAGTTCAAATCAGACGAAAGATATATATGGGAGCTATATCTAAATTTGAATCGATTTTGACCATATTTGGCACACTTAACGGTACTACTAAACGTACCCCTTGTGCAAAATTTGAAGCAAATCACGGCAAAACTCTGGCTTTTGTGGCCATATAAGTTCAAATCGGACGAAAGATATATATGGGAACTATATCTAAATTTGAACCGATTTCAATCAAATTTACCAAGCATTGTTAGAATGTCAACTCTGGCTTTTGAGACCATATAAGTCCAAATCGGGCGAAAGATATATATATGAACTATATCTAAATCTGAACCGATTTAACAATATTTGACACTCTTAACGATACTACTAAATGTACCCCTTGTGCAAAATTTGAAGCAAATCCGGCAAAACTCTGGCTTTTGTGGCCATATAAGTTCAAGTCGGACTAAAGTTATATATGGGAACAATATCTAAATTTGAACCGATTTCAATCAAATTTACCAAGCATTGGTAGAATGTCACTTCTACCCTCTGTGCAGAATTTCACGAAGATCAGTAGTAAACTTTGGCCTCTGTGGTCATATGAGTCTAAATCGGACGAAAGATATATATGGGAGCTATATCTAAATCTGAACCGATTTGGCTGATATTTTGCAAGATTTTCGAGATTCATAAAATATTTGGATGTATGGTATTTCAAGAAAATCGGTTCATAAACACGCTAACTATGACCAAATCGGGGATAAATATATATTAGAGGTGTGCACGTGACACGAAATTGTCGTGACTCACGAAAATTTTCGTGATTCGTGCGTGAGTCGTGAGTCACGCTCATGACAACGGCGTGAGTGTGCGTGAGCGTGATTAACAAACCAAAATGCCGTGCGTGAGCGTGAGTCACGAAAATAATATCTTCGTGAGCGTGCGTGAGTAACGAATTACACTCACGAAAATATTCCTGCTCACCAACATAAAACGCTTAAGAGTTAAATTCAATTACAATTTTAGTGACACCTGAGATGTTAAGAGTTTAATAACACTCTCGATTTTAATAGTGCTCATGTTTTCAGACACTTCGATAAGGTAAATTAATCATAAAATTATTCGTGAGTCACGATATTTTTCGTGAGTCACGGTATTTTTCATGAGTCACGACGTTTTCGTGCGTGAGTGTGAGTGAGTACAAATGTTCTTTTCGTGAGTGTGCGTGAGCGTGAGTCCTCCCAAAAAATATCGTGCGTGAGTGTGCGTGAGTATGATTTTTCAGTCGTGAGTGTGCGTGAGCGTGAGTAAACTATTAATCACGTGCACACCTCTAATATATATATGGCAGCTCTATCTAAATCTGAACCGATTTTTTCCAAAACCAATAGCGATTGTCTCTGTCCCAAGAAACGGCCCTATGCCAAATTTGAGGACGATCGCAATTAAATTGTGAGCTGTACTTTGTGCACAAAATTACATATACACACAGACGGACGGACGGACAGACAGACAGACAGACGAACATCGCTAAATCGACTCAGAATTTAATTCTAAGCCGATCGGTAAACGAAAAGATGGGTCTATGACCACTATTTCTTGGCGTTACATATTACATACACGTTACATATACCCTGTACCACAGTAATGGTGAAGGGTATACAAATAAATAAATTTGAACAAATTAAAATTTTGACAATTTTTTTAAAGTTTGGTATTTATACCCTTCACCACTACTGTGGTACAGGGTATAATAAGTTTGTTCATTTGTATGTAACGCCAAGAAATAATGGTCATAGACCCATCTTTTAGTATACCGATCGGCTTAGAATTAAATTCTGAGTCGATTTAGCGATGTCCGTCTGTCTGTCTGTCCGTCCGTCTGTCTGTATATGTAATTTTGTGCACAAAGTACAGCTCGCAATTTAAGTCCGATTGTCCTCAAATTTGGCATAGGGCCGTTTCTTGGGACAGAGACAATTGCTATTGGTTTTGAAAAAAATCGGTTCAGATTTAGATATAGCTGCCATATATATATATATATATATATATATATATATTTATCCCCGATTTGGTCATAGTTAGCGTGTTTATCAACCAATTTTCTTGAAATATCGTACATCCAAATATTTTATGAATCTCGAAAATCTTGCAAAATATCAGCAAAATAGGTTCAGATTTAGATATATCAAGTAACCCGCTACAGCGAAGAATTTTCAAAGGAATCCATTATATTTGACATTGTTTTTCGTCCCATGTCGATTTAAATTTTAAGTCTACATATATATTTTGTGGAAGTGTAACATTTTTTTCTCCAAATTGTTTCAGATTTAAATATTTGTACATGGAAATATAAAATTTTATATAGTTTCTACCATATTTGAAGGATTTGAGATGGTATAAAACATTTTGCTCTACATAGTGGTGGAGGGTATAATAGAGTAGGCACAGCCCGACTTTAGACTTTACTTACAAGAAATAAATTCGGGAGGTAGATCTATATAGGACAATACCAAAACATGGACCACTTCTCACCATTTACGACACACCTCTTAAAGGTCCTCAAATACCTCTAGAATTCAAATTTCAGAAAAATTTGATAAAAACTACGAATTCTACAAGCCCAAGAAGTAAAATCGGGAGATCAGTCTATATGGAGGACCGATGCGGACCATTTTCGACACACCTCTTTATGGTCCTAAAATAAAGGGTGATTTGTTAAGAGCTTGATAACTTTTTAAAAAAAAAAAAACGCATAAAATTTGCAAAATCTCATCGGTTCTTTATTTGAAACGTTAGATTGGTCCATGACATTTACTTTTTGAAGATAATTTCATTTAAATGTTGACCGCGGCTGCGTCTTAGGTGGTCCATTCGGAAAGTCCAATTTTGGGCAACTTTTTCGAGCATTTCGGCCGGAATAGCCCGAATTTCTTCGGAAATGTTGTCTTCCAAAGCTGGAATAGTTGCTGGCTTATTTCTGTAGACTTTAGACTTGACGTAGCCCCACAAAAAATAGTCTAAAGGCGTCAAATCGCATGATCTTGGTGGCCAACTTACCGGTCCATTTCTTGAGATGAATTGTTCTCCGAAGTTTTCCCTCAAAATGGCCATAGAATCGCGAGCTGTGTGGCATGTAGCGCCATCTTGTTGAAACCACATGTCAACCAAGTTCAGTTCTTCCATTTTTGGCAACAAAAAGTTTGTTAGCATCGAACGATAGCGATCGCCATTCACCGTAACGTTGCGTCCAACAGCATCTTTGAAAAAATACGGTCCAATGATTCCACCAGCGTACAAACCACACCAAACAGTGCATTTTTCGGGATGCATGGGCAGTTCTTGAACGGCTTCTGGTTGCTCTTCACTCCAAATGCGGCAATTTTGCTTATTTACGTAGCCATTCAACCAGAAATGAGCCTCATCGCTGAACAAAATTTGTCGATAAAAAAGCGGATTTTCTGCCAACTTTTCTAGGGCCCATTCACTGAAAATTCGACGTTGTGGCAGATCGTAAGTCTATTCATGATGAAATGTCAAAGCATACTCAGCATCTTTCTCTTTGACACCATGTCTGAAATCCCACGTGATCTGTCAAATACTAATGCATGAAAATCCTAACCTCAAAAGAATCACCCTTTACCTCTAGATTCCTAATTTCTGACAAATTGGATAAAAACTACGGATTCTAGAAGCCCAAAAAGTAAAATCGAGAAATCGGTCTATATGGGGGCTATACCAAAACATGGACCGATACCCCCCTTTTCGATACACCAATTTGTGGTGTTAAAATACCTCTTGGTTTTCAATTTCAGGCGAATCGGATAGAAAAACACTTTTTAGACGCCCAAGAAGCAAAATCGGGAAATTGATCCATATGGGGGCTATACCAAAACAGGGACCGATACTGACCATTTTCGACACACCTCTTTATGGTCCCAAAATACATCTAGATGTCTAATTTCAGGCAAATCGAATTGTAACCAATTTGTAGTGTCAAAATACCTCTAGATTTTCAATTTCAGGAAAATCGGATAGAAATACACTTTCTAGACGCCAAAGAAGCAAAATCGGGAAATCGGCCCATATGCGCGCTATACCAAAACATGGACCGATAGGCACCATTTTCGGTACACTTTTTTATGGTTCTAAAAATCTACCTCTAGATTTCCAATTTCAGGCAAATTGGATAAAAACTACGGTTTTATAAGCCCAAGACCCCACATCTGGAGGTCGGTTTATATGGGGACTATATCAAACCTTAGACCGATATAGCCCATCTTCGAAATTGATCTGCCTGCAAAAAACATAACTGTGCCAAATTTCAGGACGATAGCACCATTATTGAAGGCTGTAGCGTGATTACAACAGACAGCCAGACATGCTTAATTCGTCCTAGAATTTCTCCCTGATTAAGAATGTATATATACTTTATATAGTCGGAAATCGATATTTCGATGTGTTACAAAAGGAATGACAAACTTTTTATAACCCCGTCATCATTCTATGGTGGCGGGTAACAAGTAAGGAAAGTCTAAAGTCGGGCGGGGCCCACTACATTATACCCTTCGCCAATATATATACCAAAATTTTTGATACCATTTTAACACCTTCAAATTTGTTAGGAGCCATATAAAGGTTTATATTGTCATATACAAATATTTAAATATGAACCGATTTGGACAAAATTTTTTAAACTTTCACAAAATGTCTAGACTCAAAAATTAAATTGGTTAATAACCGGGACGGACCACAATGTTAGCTAAAAACAAGTAAGTAAAGTCTAAAGTCGGGCGGGGAGACAATTTTTTTACTTCTACAAAATCTCTAGAATTAAAATTTAAATCGGCTAACGCTATCCGGTTAATTGGAGGAAACTTCCATTGAAAATGGGTCTAAAATGTGTAGTATATATGGGAGCTATATATAATCTGATCCGATTTTGACTAAATTTGATATAGTTAGAATAATAATTCTGCTATCTATGGGAACTCGGTACATAATTTTATGATTTTTGCACAGGCTTCTGCCAGACTTTTTTTTAGTAAAGAACTTAAATTTACATGAAATTGGCAGCCAACGTAAAGGGCTTTTCCAACATTTTGGCAAATGTTAATGTGGTAAAATTTTTTACTATTTTTGCTTTTTCCGATTTATTGGATGGGAAACAGTAAGTCTTTGTATGTTATTATAATATAGTGCTTAATTTTCAGATATGTTGAGGAGAAGGATACCTTTCCTTGACAAACCACACTTAAAATTCACAAGAAATATAGAAGAAGGTACACCCTCTCCCGCCGTATTTGTACCTATAAACGAAAAATCAAGTAGTCCGATTTGTTTAAAAGAATTCAAATCTTTTCGAATTTGTTTTCAGCACGATGTATATAGTTGACTAAGTTAACGCAAAATATTCCTCCAAATATGCTTCGGAAGGCGCAGCGAAGCGGGCCGGGTTACGCTAGTTCAGAATAAAATAATGTTCCGTTTTCCAATGCAATAGTTTTTCCCATAAAAGAGTTAATTTTTAATGCAGCCAGACTAATCGATTATTACGTTTATTCAAAAGACAAATATTATGACATTGCAGATGAATATTTTTCGACATTCGAAATGTTGTCAAGTTGGAATTCCTTTACTTTCTGATGTATAGAATGAAAAATAAAAAAAAAATGGTTTCGCTCTCCCTCTCCTTCAACCTCCAGTTTTGTTTTTCTCAGCTTCATTCTCTGTATCCCCATCAACTTTTAAAATCTATAGATGAACGATTTGGGTTCAACGTAATAGTTTCTTTTTTTCGTTAATTCACCAAACGCCAAATCGCACGTGTTAACGACATTAGCTAGCGTATGATTTCCGGCATTTTTATTTGACATCATTTATCCATTTTCTTCATGATTATTATAGTGAACAAAAAAATCTAAATTTCTACAAAAAGTGTCTGTCGTTTGCTTTTCTTATGATTTTTTCTTTCATTTATTCGACATTTATTCCACTGAGCACGTTCATTGATAAAAAAAAAATCCTACTACCAAAGGTGACTTTCCTTCGCCTTTTTTCCCAGCTATTGAAATACCTTTAATGAGCAGTGAAGTTTACGAGCTCGCATAAGGAAATTTCATTCAAATTAGTATCTTGGGTATGCCAAACAAATTCTCAACTGACAAATAATGGGGAAAAATGGAAATATCATCCGTGAGACAGAAAACATCGAAGTAAATTACATGGCGGAGCCTTCCGAATTGTAACTGTCATAGTTTTCAATTTTGTTTCCCTTTATTTTTGTGTAATGATTTTCAATGCACGTAGCTTTGTCACTGGGGACTTATATTTTTACTCACTCCCATGACTAGCGATTTGTAATGACCTGATGAAAGATATTTTGTACCGAAAATTAAGAGAAACAGAAAACAGGAAATAACAGAAGTATTTACCGTAAATATACGTGTGGCAATTTTGTATAGCTATCGCAAAATGGAAAAATGCGATTTTATTTTGTCCTAATATTTCACTTTAAGCATTAGTTCGATTTCTTGGACTTTTTGTTTTGATGTTGCTGTCAAAATTAAATTTGCTATCAAATAGAAATGGGACTGGTGATATTTTTGCTGGCCTGATCGGATTAAAAAACTTCATAACATAATTGTGAGGGTCGTTTATTAATATGCATTGTCATGCTAGCCTATAATCGAATTTTGAGTTGGGAACCAAGTTCTCTGGTAAAGGCTATACTCGTGTTTGCATGGTGACCTTAGCAGAAGTGACTGTATTATATCCCTCACCACTTTGTAGATCTACATTTTCGATACCATATCAAATCCTAATCCAAATTTTTTAAGTGCTATTTATAGAGGCTTATGTTCCCATATACATAAATGGTATTTAAATTTGACACGATGTGGGCAATAGATTGTTAGACTTCTACAAAATCTCTACACCCTCAAAAAATCGCTTCTGTAACATATACTCCCAAACACATTTTGCTTCAAGCCTATACATTTTTGGGTATTGCCCAAACATTTATATATTTGATTTCTTCCAATATATAACATGTTTGAAAGCATATTAGTCTAAACAATATAATATGTTTGGGTAGTCTAAGTTCCAAACATTATGTATTTTTGTATCCAAATTCAATAATGTTGTCTTCCAAAAAACTATATGTTATTATGTGAACATATAATATGTTTGGAAACATTTTGAACCCAAAAATATTATATGCTTGGAAGAATTTTCCCCCAAAGAAGATTGTGCTCAAAAATTTTTTTCTGCTTAATTGTATATTCCCTCACATTTTTCTCACTTCCACGAATTTTTGTTATTTCTTAGCACCTTTTTCTGTAGTACAAACATTGTAGAAGAAATTATTATACCCTTCACCACTACTGTGGTACAGGGCAGGGCTGTGGAGCCGGAGTCGGAGTCTTGGAGTCGGAGTCTGAAGATTTTGCTGGAGTCGGAGTCGTAAAAGTTTTGCTCGACTCCGACTCCGGCTAAACCAATTTTTTTAAAACATTTGACATTTTTGTAACTAAGCAAGTTTTTACGCAAATTTGTTTCCATTGCGTTATTCATTCGGTCAATGTACAGCATGATTGTAAATGAAAATCAACTTCCAATTACAGCTATGTTTTTATGTATCCTAGAATGTTAGACTAGCAGATGGGATGGATCGATCCATTTTAATGCTCATATCAATTTATTTGTAATATTTCGAACAATCGAAATTATTTTTTTTTTAATTTTATTTTAAGGCCATATACATATGTGGAATATTGACAAAAAAATTTTTCAAAGTTGCTTTTTATAGAAAATTTTGTCAAAATGTTATTTCTATAAAAAGTTTTGTCAAAATTTTATTTCTATAGCAGATTTTGTCAAAATTTTATTTCTATAAAAAATTTATTCACAATTTTATTACTATAGAAATAATTTTTTCTATAGAAAATTTAGTCAAAATTTTATTTCTATGGAAAATTGAGTCAAAATTTTGTTTCTATAGAATATTTTGCAAATTTTTATTTCTATAGAAAATTTTGCAAAATTTTGTTTGTTACACAAAAATTTTTTAAAAATTTTATTTCTATTGATAATTTTATTTCTATATAAAATTTAGTCAAAATTTTATTTCTATAGAAAATTTAGTCAAAATGTTGTTACTATAGAATATTTTGCAAAATTTTATTTCTATAGAAAATTTTGCAAAATTTTGTTTGCTTCACAATTTTTTTTAATTACATTTCTATTGATAATTTTTTCAAACTTTTATTACTATAAAAAAATTTGCCAAATTTTATTTCTATAAAAATTTTATTCAAAATTTTGTTTCTATATATTTGGTCAACATTTGATTTCTATAGAAAATTTTGCCAAAATTTTATTTCTATAGAAAATTTAGTCAAAATTTTGTTTCTGCAGAAAATTTTGCAAAATTTTATTTACTAGACAAAACTTTTTCAAAAAATTGTATGCTCACTGATACTCACTGCTAAGCCGAAAACTTTTTGAAATGACTCAAATTTTCAAATTTTTCAATGAATGTATCATAAATGCATTTTTGCGAAATTGTCTAAACAATTATAAATATTTCCTAAATATTGCCCGACATTTTGTAGAAGTCTGATTTGAGATTTTATCAAAATGTAGATCTAAATACAAAGTTGTGCACGGTATATTATAATCAGCACGCCCGACTTTAGACTTTCATTGCATTTCTATTTTTTGTTAAAATTGTGTTACGTCCCATAACGTTAGATTTAAATTTTAAGTACATAGATTTTGTAGAAGTATATACAATTTTGTCTAAATCGATTCAGATTCAAATTCATGCATATGGGAATATAAACCTTTTTATAGCTCGCAACAAATTTAAAGGATTTGAGATAGTATCAATAATTTTGGTCCACAAATACATATACTGTTGGTATCTTCTCATATTATGATGGGTATTTATATCATTATTTTAATTATTAAACATTGCCCTAAATTTGAAATATGGAGTTCAATTGGCATCTAATGATAAATTAAGACCTTTTTTTGCACACATAAATAAATACGATACTTTATATCGATCCACTTACGGTACCCCCACAACAGAACTACAAATTAGTGGTATTAAAATGAGATTTAGTTATATTACCCGGAGTCAACTCCGGAGTCGGAGTCGAGCTGATGAAGAATGCTGGAGTCGAGCCAATTTTGCTGTACAGCCCTGGTACAGGGGTAATCATAGACCAACCTTTTAGTATACGGATCGGCTTAGAATTAAATTCTGAGTCGATTTAGCGATGTCCGTCTGTCTGTCCGTCTGTCTGTCTGTTGGTGTATTTTTGTGGGCAAGGTACAGCTCGCAGTTTTAGTCCGATTGTCCTAAAATTTGGTATAGGGTCCTGTTTCGGCTCAAAGACGATCCCTATTGATTTTGAAAAATCGGTTCAGATTTAGATATAGCTGCCATATATATTTTTCACCGATCTGGTCATAATTGGCGTGTATATCAACCGATCTTCCTCAAATTCCGTACATCCGAATATTTTATGAGTCTCGAAAAACTTGCAAAATATCAACCAAATCGGTGCATATTTAAATATAGCTCCCATATATATCTTTCGCTCGATTTACACTCATTTGCCCACAGAGGCCAATTTTTTACTCCGATTTAGTTGCAATTTTGCATAGGGAGTAGAATTAGCATTGTAACTATGCGTGCCAAATTTGATTGAAATCAGTTCAGATTTGGATATATCTCCCATGTATAGCTTTCGCCCGAATTACACTCATATGACCAAAGAGGCCAATTTTCAACTCCGATTTAGTTGAAATTTTGCACAGGGAGTATAATTAGCATTGTAGCTATGCGTGCCAAATTTGGTTGACATCGGTTCAGATTTAGATATAGCTCCCATATATATGTTTTTCTGATTTCGACAAAAATGGTCAAAATACCAACATTTTCCTTGTAAAATCGCCACTGCGTAGTCGAAAAGTTGTAAAAATGACTCTAATTTTCCTAAACTTCAAATACATATATATCGAGCGATAAATCATAAATAAACTTTTGCGAAGTTTCCTTAAAATTGCTTCAGATGTAAATGTTTCCCATATTTTTATACCCTCCATCATAGGATGGGGGTATATTAACTTTGTCATTCCGTTTGTAACACATCGAAATATTGCTCTAAGACCCCATAAAGTATATATATTCTGGGTCGTGGGGAAAATCTGAGTCGATCTAAGCATGTCCGTCCGTCCGTCTGTTGAAATCACGCTAACTTCCGAACGAAACAAGCTATCGACTTGAAATTTGGCACAAGTAGTTGTTATCGATGTAGGTTAGGTTAGGTTAGGTTAGGTTAGGTGGCAGCCCGATGTATCAGGCTCACTTAGACTATTCAGTCCATTGTGATACCACATTGGTGAACTTCTCTCTTATCACTGAGTGCTGCCCGATTCCATGTTAAGCTCAATGACAAGGGACCTCCTTTTTATTAGCCGAGTCCGAACGGCGTTCCACATTGCAGTGAAACCACTTAGAGAAGCTTTGAAACCCTCAGAAATGTCACCAGCATTACTGAGGTGGGATAATCCACCGCTGAAAAACTTTTTGGTGTTCGGTCGAAGCAGGAATCGAACCCACGACCTTGTGTATGCAAGGCGGGCATGCTAACCATTGCACCACGGTGGCTCCCACGGTGTTATCGATGTAGGTCGGATGGTATTGAAAATGGGCCATATCGGTCCACTTTTACGTATAGCCCCCATATAAAGGGACCCTCAGATTTGGCTTGTGGAGCCTCTAACAAAAGCATATTTCATCCGATCCGGCTGAAATTTGGTACATGGTGTTGGTATATGGTCTCTAACAATCACGCAAAAATTGGTCCATATCGGTCCATAATTATATATAGCCCCCATATAAACCGATCCCCAGATTTGGCTTGCGGAGCCTCAAAGAGAAGCACATTTCATCCGATCCGGCTGAAATTTAGTACATGATGTTGGTATATGGTCTCTAACAACCATGCAAAAATTGGTCCACATTGGTCCATAATTATATAGGTTAGGTTAGGTTAGGTTAAAGTGGCAGCCCGATTAAATTTCAGGCTCACTTAGACTATTCAGTCCATTGTGATACCACATTTAACTAAAAGTACCTATTACATATGGGCACTTCTAGTCTTAACCACTGAACCTTCTCTATTATTTACTTTTGTGGAACCAACCAGATTGCTCCAAAAACATTAACAAACTGCTTAAGTTAACGTTTTCCAGGTCAGCCAGTAATCTAAAGCTATATGCTCCTAAAATTCGCTTACGCATTACACAAAAAGCAGGACACTCACACAAGAGGTGTTTAATTGATTCCTTTTCCTCCACGTCATGACAGCTTATACAATAGTCATTATACTTCGCACCTATAGTTTTTGCAAATTCGCCTATCAGGCAGCGACCCGTTATAGCAGATATTAGGAGTGCTATCTGACGCCTTGAGAACACTAGCATATCTAGTGTGCGGTTTAAGTTTAAATGGGGCCATATTTGCTTGGTGTCGTTACAACCCTTGCATTTTTCCCATCGAATATTGGCCATCATAACAGCCTTCTCACGCAGTAAGAGCTTGCAGGTGGCCAGAGGCATACCAACAGATTCTAGTTCCCCTGGAATATGTAAGGTAGTTCCTAGCCTTGCTAACACATCTGCTTCACAGTTCCCCGGTATGTTCCTATGACCAGGCACCCATATTAGGTGAATATTGTACTGCTCAGCCATCTCGTTGAGAGATTTGCGGCAGTCTATGGCCGTTTTTGAGTTAAGGAACACAGAGTCCAAGGATTTTATTGCAGGTTGACTGTCTGAGTATATATTAATGCCAATATTTGTTGGAACATTACTTCTCAGCCAATTCACCACCTCTCTTATTGCCAATATTTCAGCCTGAAAAACACTACAGTGATTAGGTAATCTTTTCGCTATTCGAATTTCCAGATCTTTAGAATATACTCCGAACCCCACTTGTCCATTCAATTTGGAGCCATCAGTATAGAAATCTATATATCTTTTATTCCCCGGGGTCTGTGTACACCACGCCTCACTGTTGGGAATTAGAGTTTCAAACTTTTTGTCGAAAAGTGGTTTTGCCAGGGTGTAATCCACTACGTTAGGCACATCTGGCATTACTTTGAGGACCGAACTATGACCGTACATTTTTTCCGACCACAGCGATAGCTCGCGCAACCGCACAGCCGTTGTTGCAGCTGACTGTTTGGCCAAAATGTCTAAAGGCAATAGATGTAGCATGACATTAAGGGAGTCTGTTCCTGTCTTACTAAATGCGCCTGAGATACATAAGCTCGCCATACGCTGAACTTTATCTAAACAAGTCGGTTTCTGAAGTGCCGGCCACCAGACTACAACACCATATAGCATTATAGGTCTAACCACTGCCGTGTATAGCCAATGCACAATTTTTGGTCTTAGTCCCCACTTTTTCCCTATTGCCTTTTTGCACGAGTACAAAGCTACCGTGGCTTTTCTCGCCCTCTCTTCAATATTAAGCCTAAAATTCAGCTTCCTGTCCAAAATAACGCCAAGGTATTTTGCACACTCACCAAAGGGAATTTCAGTACCCCCTAAGGAAATGGGCCTAACCTTGGGAGTTTTGCGATCTTTGCAGTACATGACTATTTCTGTCTTTGCTGGATTTACACCAAGACCATTATCTTTCGCCCATTTCTCAGTCATCCGGAGAGCTCTCTGTATAATATCTCTGATTGTGGATGGGAATTTTCCCCTGACTGCTAGCGCCACATCATCTGCGTATGCCACCACTTTTATCCTTTCTTTTTCTAGAGAAACCAGAAGGTTGTTTATAGCAACATTCCAAAGAAGAGGTGATAGAACTCCTCCTTGGGGAGTGCCTCTGTTCACATACCTTTGTATGTTTGCTTGCCCTAGTGTGGCTGAAATACGTCTCTTCATTAGAAGTTCGTCTAACAGCCTAAGTATACCTGGATCAACATTCAGAGTTGTCAGTCCATTTAATATCGAGCTCGGATGGACATTATTGAACGCCCCTTCGATGTCTAGAAACGCCACGATTGCGTATTCTTTGACAGATAGTGAGCTTTCAATAAAGCTGACTAGTTCATGCAATGCGGTCTCAGTAGACCTGCCCTTCGAGTATGCATGCTGTCGTTTCGAGAGCAAACCTGAATCCACGCTAGTTCTAAGATACATGTCTATCATCCTTTCCAGGGTCTTAAGTAGGAATGAGGATAAGCTGATTGGTCGGAAATCCTTCGCACTCGAGTGAGAGGCTTTTCCTGCTTTAGGTATGAAGACGACTTTTGTTTCCCTCCACTTTTCTGGAATATATGCTAAGTTTACACATTGTTTATATATCACCGTCAACCAGGGGATAATTCTTTCAGCCACTGCCTGTAACTCCGCGGGAGTAATTCCATCAGGTCCGGGGGATTTGAATGGTCCAAAGCTATTTAAAGCCCATTTTATTCTAGATTCCGACACAATTTCCTCGATAGGAAATGATCGCTGAGCCTCTGTTACACCGCCGGAACATGGTTCAACCGTCTGATTTCCAGGGAAGTGTGTGTCCAAAAGTACCTCCAACGTCTCCTCACTGGACGTTGTCCAATTTCCCTCCGATGTTTTAATGAAACCTGGAGCGGTGTTAGTGGATGCTAGTACCTTCCGTAGTCTGGAAGCCTCTGACGTATTCTCAATACTGCTACAGTAATCATCCCAAGAGTTTTGTTGAGACCTTCTCAGTTCTCGTTTATATTCTCTCAGATTCATCTTGTAAGTGTCCCAATCCTCCGGAGCTCTTGTGGACTTTGCTTTGTTAAAGAGCTTCCTGCAGGATTTCCTCATATTACTTAACTCCGTAGTCCACCATGGCGGCCGATTTTTTCCCCTTGGCTTTCCTCTAGGGCATGCAGCTTTCAGTGAAATGTTGAAGGCCTTAGTAATCCGCTCCACTGCATGTTCGATATCTTGCACAGTGCTCATATTTGTCTCCGGCACTTCCGGTATCATCAAATTGAACGATTCCCTATACCTATTCCAATCAGCTTTCCTAACATTTGGCGGAAATATGGTCTTTGAAGTACGAACAGCCAATCTGAAACTGATGTAGCGATGATCTGAGAAGCTATGTTCCCTCAAAACTTGCCACTCAGATATCTTATCATTCAGTTCCGGAGAGGTCAACGTTACGTCCAAAACCTCTTGTCTGTTCCTGGTGACGAAGGTTGGTGCATCTCCCTTATTGCAAACTACCAGGTTAGTACGCAAAATAAACTCTATTAGCGACTCTCCCCTTGCATTAGTATCACTACTTCCCCAAATACTATGATGTGCATTTGCATCGCATCCCATAATGAGTTTTGTCTTTGTTTTTAGTGACTCCTCAACTAAGGTCTTAACGGCACAGGGTGGCATATCCCTATCATGTCCCATGTAGACCGAAGATACCCCATATTTGCATGTGGATATCTCTAGACTGGCTACGACAGTGTCTGCATTGCTCAATGAAGGAAGCAGAAACAAGTTTAGTTCGTTTTTAGCAATTATACATGCTCGATTTATATCGTTACCGGTATTATGCAAAAGTTTGAAACCCGGAGTGCTTAATTCACAGATCTTGTTCTTATATATGTATGGTTCTTGAATAAGAACTATATCTATGTCTCCTTTCATCAGGAGAACTTTTAAGGCAGCACAAGCGGCCTTACAATGGTGAAGATTTATCTGGAGGAACCGTAGAACCATCCAAATTTTCAACCACCGTCACATCAGCCGCTTCAATTGAGTCATCAAGGGCTTCCTCTTCACAGATCTCGGTGACTCTCGCAACAATCCGCGGTTCAGCTTTGGTGAGGCTTGAGCCTGTAGAAACTTCCCGCATATGATTTTCGCCATAGTCTGTAGGTTTTATGTCTCCTTCGGCTTCGCTAGGAGATTTTTTCACTGCTGACTCTACCGGAGGCTTGTCCGTTTCGGTATCCTTTGGCTGATCGCTTTTGTATACCTTCATATGGATATCATGAAAGCCATAACTTACGCGTCCTTGGTTCTGGGCTAGATGTGGCAGCGACTCTATGTTTAATATAAACACCGCATGTCGTCTTGGTCCATCCACCTCATCCAAACGACCAACCTTCCAATCGGCGGTTGGTAGATCTGGGTTACATTCTTTTAGTCTCTCTAGTATTGACTCAGGATCAGGAGGGTTTGCCGGTATCCATGCATGTGCTCTAGGTTTAGCCGGTATGTCTTTTTTATCGACTAACTCCAAAGCGGCTCCTTCCCAAACTTCACCAATTAGCATCAATGCAGCTTTAAAGCAATCCATAGACCTCTGGTCTGCAAAAGCTATTAACTTATATCGTCCTTGATACCATCCAGCATCTTGCCGTCGAGGACTTGGTCCGGGAAACTTTTTTCGCACCTCTGAGTAGACACCAGACATCGCGTTCTCAATTTCCCCCCATTTTTGCCTTGGAATCATACCGTCCAATGCTCCTTTATTAATAATAGCCATCACAAGGCTGTCTTTTGCAACTGAGGCAAACGATCTTTGATCCCGTTTAGAGGATGGTAGCTCATCCGGTGATCGTTCCCTTTTTCCAGCTTCAAGAATTCCTTGAGCCCATTTTAAGGAATCGCTTTGCTTAGCCGACAACGTGCTTGGGTCGACTGATCCTAATTTCTTTAGGATAAACAAAGCATTCCTTCGTTCCTTGAATCTCTTTCGAGAGGGATTGCCTCCTTTTGATGTCGTCACCTTAGAAAAGGTTCGACTTGCCAAAGTGTCACCGCCAGTCGACCCGTCTACAGGTCGACTAATTGGGCCTGACTCTTGGTCGCTGCCCAAATTTATAACTTCAGTCGTTACCCGTCCACTGGGCCCTGAAGTTAGCAACCCAGTGGATGACTTTGAATTTCGCTGCATGGTGGTTTATTATTTCCACCACACGTGAAATTCGTAATAAGTACTTATTACGATGAAATACTCCGCTATTAGAAAACACGTCCGTTCAGTTCGACGGTTGAATTCAGTATCATAATTATATATAGCCCCCATAAAACCGATCCCCAGATTTGGTTTGTGGAGCCTCTAAGAGAAGCATATTTCATCCGATCCGTCTGAAATTTGGTACATGGTGTTGGTATATGGTCTCTAACAATCATGCAAAAATTGGTCCACATCGGTCCATAATTATATATAGCCCCCATATAAACCGATCTCCAGATTTGGCTTGCGAAGCCTCAAAGAGAAGCAAGTTGCATCCGATCCGGCTGAAATTTGGTACATGGTGTTGGTATATGGTCTCTAACAATCATGCAAAAATTGGTCCATATCGGACCTTAATTATATATAGCACCCATATAAACCGATCCCCAGATTTGGCTTGTGGAGCCTCTAAGAGAAGCATATTTCATCCGATCCGGCTGAAATTTGGTACATGGTGTTGGTATATGGTCTCTAACAGTCATGCAAAAATTGGTCCACATCGGTCCATAATTATATATAGCCCCCATATAAACCGATCTCCAGATTTGGCTTGCGAAGCCTCAAAGAGAAGCAAGTTGCATCCGATCCGGCTGAAATTTGGTACATGGTATTGGTATATGGTTTTTAGCAACCGTGCAAAAATTGGTCCACATTGGTCCATAATTATATATAGCGCACATATAAACCGATCCCCAGATTTGGGTTGCGGAGCCTCTAAGAGAAGCAAATTTCATCCGATCCGGCTGAAATTTGGTACATGGTATTGGTATATGGTCTCTAGCAACCGTGCAAAAATTGGTCCATATCGGTCGATAATTATATATAGCCCCCATATAAAACGTTCTCCAGATTTGACCTCCGGAGCGTCTTGGAGGAGCAAAATTCATCCGATCCGGTTCAAAGTAGGAACGTGGTGTTAGTATATGGTCGCGAACAACCATACCAAAATTGGTCCAATCACACAAAAATTGGTCCATATCGGTTCATAATCATGGTTGCCACTAGAGCCAAAAATAATCTACCAAAATTTTATTTCTATAGAAAATTTTGTCAAAATTTTATTTCTACACTGTTAGAAAAATATGTTTTTCATATGTTCCGATATAAACAAAATGTGTTTCGGGCACGATTTTAAACCACAATATATTTAAGTGCGAACATGTAATGTTCCTAAACTAACACTAAATGTTGGGACATCTATGTTAATATGTTAGAATATATTATGTTTGGGGCATGAATGTTTCATAAAAATAATATGTGTGAATGCAAACATATATAAATTTACAAATTTCGAGTAAACATATATATGTTGTGATATTTTATTCAAAGCGACAGAGAGAGTATAGAGAGAGAAATAGAGTTGGAAACCGGGAGAGTTGACGAAAGATATCAACATAACACAGCGAAAGAATCAAAAGACAGCAATTTCTGTGAAACCGCTTGTATGTTGTTTCGGAAAACTGTTTTATGATCAGGCCAAAAATTTGATATGCTTAAGTCTAAATATTATTTAATTTGAATAAAGAGAATAGACATTCGGAACCAAGAGAATAGACATTTGAAAAACAAACTGCATATGTTTTCGCCTTGAGAGCAGCATTTTATGCATGTGTGAACATGTGTTTTGTTTATCATTTTGGCATTATGGGCACAATTTTTCGTTAAAATAAATCAGGGGTCTTCATAAAAATAACGAAAGGGCACTATACTCTTTTTAGAGTTGGGACAGTAAAATGAAATAAGGAGGAAATAGTGAAAAATTACACAGTAAAATGTAAAAAAACAAACTTTAGTTCCTCTTTATTAAAAAGTAGTCCACGAGGAGTTGACGGACACCATCAAATATAAAAGCGGGCATTAAGTTCGAGTTTTGCAGCTAAAACAATTTAAAAAGTTTATTTTCTTTAAAATGAATTATTAAAGAAAAATAAAAGGAATTTTAGAGCGATGGTGTTAAATGCTAGTAAAAAACTGTTCACTCCTAAATAAATTTATGTTTATATTATAAAATAATGTATGTATGTTTATACTCGACTCCACGTTCTTTTGTTAGTGTTTGAATTCCTTCCAAATTTTAAAGTTTTGTATATAAACAGTTTTTTATTAAAAAATTGTTATTTTTGCAATAAAAAATAATATTTTAAGCAAAAATCAGCCAATTTCGTTTATATCAAGCACTGTTACTGACTATAAATCTTTAATAACACACATTTCGAAGTTTCATTTAAAAAAAATTAATATAGTATAAATATAAACGTGTAAATTAAAAAAAAAAGAAACAAAAAAAAAAAAGTTCGGTCGGAGCAGGGATTGAACCCACGACCCTTTGTATGCAAGGCAGACATGCTAACCACTGCTTCACGTGGCAAACAAATGTATGTTTCTGTTAAATAATGTTATGTTTGCATGGGCTCGTGGGCGCTGCAAACTATGCTATATAAATGTAACTTAAAACGATAATTATCTACTGGTGACTATAACAGCTACGTAGCCCAGTGGATAGAGTGTTGGCTTACAAACTGTATGGTCCTCGGTTCGATTCTCCGTGCAGGCGAAAGGTAAAATTTAAAAAATTTATAAAATTTATAAAAGTGAATAATTTCTTCAACATTATTTGTATTACAGAAAAAGGTGCCAATAACTAAAAAATTTCGTGGAAGTGAAAATTACGAGTATGTTAGGGAATGAGCACAATCGTGTTTGGGAAAAATTCTTCCAAGCATATAATATTTTTGGCTCAAAATGCTTCCAAACATATAATATGTTCACATAAAACAAAAATATTAATGTTTCGGCAGTATGCAATAATATATGTGCTTCCTGCAAAATATGTTTGGAACATATGTTAAAGAAGCAATTTTTTTTGAGGGTGTAGAGAAAATTTTGTTAACATTTTATTTCTGTAGACATTTTTGTCAAAATTTTATTTCTATAGAAAATTTTGTTCAAATTTTATTCGGTTCATAATCATGGTTGCCACTCGAGCCAAAAATAATCTACCAAGATTTTATTTCTATAGAAAATTTTGTCAAAAGTTTATTTCTATAGAAAATTTTGTTAACATTTTATTTCTGTAGACATTTTTGTCAAAATTTTCTTTCTATAGAAAATTTTGTGAAAATTTTTATTTCTATAGAAAATTTTGTCAAAAGTTTATTTCTATAGAAAATTTTGGTAAAATTTTATTTCTGTAGAAAATGTTGTCAAAATTTTATGTCTACTTTGTCAAACTGAATTATATACGTATTGGATCGATCTTTTTTGATTTAATATATATCACGTATGGACTTACATACAATTTAGAAGATGGTGTTAGGAGGTTTTAAGATACCTTGCCATCGGCAAGCGTTACCGCAACTTAAGTAATTCGATTGTGGGTGGCAGTGTTTAGAAGAAGTTTCTACGCAATCCATGATGGAGGGTACATAAGCTTCGGCCTGGCCGAACTTACGGCCGTATATACTTGTTTTATACTAAAATTGTGTTCCACCCTTGTGTTCCGAAGTTTATCTGCCTCATCCGTGGACTGCCTATAAAATATTGTCGTGAACAACTCGCGCCGTGCGATACTGGCATTAGTACACTATATTGGCTGTGAAACTAAAATAATACACAGCAATATTGGCTATAAATATTGCAAATAAATAGCTTCAGGGTACCCAATGCTACGGTGCGCATCCTCAATATGGACTAATTTCATTGTGTTTAACACGGCTGCTCTGCAAAAATCCAACTCTACATCTGCGTTATATATATGAAACCCCAAGAAAGTGACCATCGGGGATAGGTTTGTATGTCGTTTTTAAAACTCCACACTAATTTCTTTACTTAATTTATTGTGTGTTTTAGACGGGCTATAGACACTTCGGACACCATCTATAAATACTAATACGCTAAGAGTACCAAAGATTTAGCTCCATTATCTGTCGATTCCCCAACCTATTTATGCTGGAGGGTATATATTTAAGGGTGAACATTTTTTATAAAGTATTAATATATTCATAAGCGTAGGAAGGCCTCTGGGGAGGGGGCTTAGACCCCCCCAGAAAAATTTTAGCCCCCCCCCCCAGAATTTGAAAACCTAAAGGGTGATTTGTTAAGAGCTTGATAACTTTTTTAAAAAAAACGCATAAAATTTGCAAAATCTCATCGGTTCTTTATTTGAAACGTTAGATTGGTCCATGACATTTACTTTTTGAAGATAATTTCATTTAAATGTTGACCGCGGCTGCGTCTTAGGTGGTCCATTCGGAAAGTCCAATTTTGGGCAACTTTTTCGAGCATTTCGGCCGGAATAGCCCGAATTTCTTCGGAAATGTTGTCTTCCAAAGCTGGAATAGTTGCTGGCTTATTTCTGTAGACTTTAGACTTGACGTAGCCCCACAAAAAATAGTCTAAAGGCGTCAAATCGCATGATCTTGGTGGCCAACTTACCGGTCCATTTCTTGAGATGAATTGTTCTCCAAAGTTTTCCCTCAAAATGGCCATAGAATCGCGAGCTGTGTGGCATGTAGCGCCATCTTGTTGAAACCACATGTCAACCAAGTTCAGTTCTTCCATTTTTGGCAACAAAAAGTTTGTTAGCATCGAACGATAGCGATCGCCATTCACCGTAACGTTGCGTCCAACAGCATCTTTGAAAAAATACGGTCCAATGATTCCACCAGCGTACAAACCACACCAAACAGTGCATTTTTCGGGATGCATGGGCAGTTCTTGAACGGCTTCTGGTTGCTCTTCACTCCAAATGCGGCAATTTTGCTTATTTACGTAGCCATTCAACCAGAAATGAGCCTCATCGCTGAACAAAATTTGTCGATAAAAAAGCGGATTTTCTGCCAACTTTTCTAGGGCCCATTCACTGAAAATTCGACGTTGTGGCTCGTTAGTAAGTCTATTCATGATGAAATGTCAAAGCATACTGAGCATCTTTCTCTTTGACACCATGTCTGAAATCCCACGTGATCTGTCATATACTAATGCATGAAAATCCTAACCTCAAAAGAATCACCCTTTATTTACGATTTTCCATTTTTTTTTTAAATAAACAAGCCCTGCCAAAAAATCGTCGCCAAAAAAGTAATGAAAATGATCTTTTTCTTTTCAACAGCCGTTGCACTGAATTTGCATCACTTCTTTAGGTGTGATCCGAATTCAATGTTTTGAATGTAAATTAAAAAATTCTGTTATATTTTGTCAAATAAATAATTTTTATAATTTTTTATGGATTCTAATGCTTGTTGGAAACGTTTGACCTCAAATATTTTCAAAAATTCACAAGTTTTTCAGATTGGATTTAGAATTTTTTTCGACAAAATTCAATTTGTACCATTTTATGAATTCTTACTTCGTTTTTAAGGTATTTGAAACAAAAAAGTTAAAATTTCCCATTAAAAGTATGAAAAAACCAAGCTATAAAAATTGAATTTAAAGAACTTCCTGAGTAGTTAAAATAAAGAACATCATTGGGAGTACATCTTCTGGAAGTGCTTTTAAAGTTGTGTCTTTGGAAGAACTTCCAATTTTTTTTGCTGGGAAATGTGTGGAACTACTTTTACTTGCTTTATTATAAATTAATTTTCGAGTTATTTTGATGTCTATTTTTTTATTCATTTTTATGAAATAAAACATTAATTGAAATATAAATAAATGAAATATAAATTTTTAGCTAGGGGGGCTATAGCCCCCCTAGGAAAATTGTGTAGCTACGCTAATGAATATATTGTATTTAAGTATATCGTTACCTTAATATACAAAGGCCCTAACTCATGAAAAACGAAGTTTACAGGAGGAGGAGGAAAAAAAATTAATAAAATAAGAAACACACCAGATACAAAAACATTTAAAATGCAGTTTTTATTATTAACATCAGTCAAATTCAAAATTATAATAATTTTTTTTTAATATTTACATTTTTAATTAATTTGTATGACTTAGGGTTTTTGGGTTTGAATTTTTGAAAAAAACTGAGTTGGGGCTTTTTCTTGCACAACTTAAAAGAAAACAAAATAACATATCAATTCATATTTAAGAAAAGCAAATGATGGAATTGATAAAACAGTTTATATTTTAAGAGAATATAAACTTAGGTTTTATAAGGTAATTGTTCATAAAAGTGAATCGTACAGACCGATATCCCTTCTCTCGCCAGTAGCCAAGACACTTGAGGCACTACCCCTCGCCAGCCTTGTGGAGAATTTTCTAGCTGCCCACCATCAACTTGGATTCCGTAAGGTACACAGTACGACGACAGCCTTACATGCCATTTCGACATATATCAATAGGGGACTTAATCAGCCCAAGCAATCGAAAGCATTCGATACGGTCAACCATGCCACACTATTTGAGGAAGTCGAGAATACGTCCCTACCGGCAGGAACGAAGCGTTTGATTCTGAATTATATGTGTGGACACCAGTCGTACGTGGAATTCAGGGACAAGAAGTCAAAACCCCGTGGAATTAAACAGAGAGTTCCCCATGGCGGGCGGATATCTCCGGCACTGTTTAACCTCTACCTGTCCGCGATTCCACCCCCTCCTGAAGGCGTCGAGATTGTGTCTACGCAGTACACCCCTGGATCACCTTTATGCGGAGACCAAGATCATCCCAGTGCGTCGACACAATTAGGTACATGTTGTCAAAGCAGTACCTCTTGGGTTGCCATCGAAGTTGTCATCCGAATCACCATCTTGTGGATAGACATCCTCCATCCAGGAATGTAAGGGTTGATCTTCACCTTCTAGAGCCCGTGATCCAGCGTTACAAAAGAGAGCCTCTAGATCAGGCAGCATACATACAGACAGGTCTGAACAGGATTCGTGAGGATACAGTAGCTGAAGCGGTGAGAAGCTATAAGGTTAATCCAGTTCTCGGAGTCCTACAGCCGCCCATAGCACCGGAGGAGAGAGATCTCCCACGGCAGACCAAGGTAGTTTTGGCCCAACTAAGATCAGGCAAGTGCCTCAATTCATACTTATCAGTGATTGATAGCAGCGTAGCTGACGTGTGTCCTATCTGCAATCAAGGGCCACATGACACTCGTCACCTTTTTGCTTGCCCAGCTAAGCCTACCCGTCTCACCACCAGATCACTCTGGACATCCTTGTCGCAGAGTTCCTTGATCTGGCTACAAGTTGAACTACACAAGCATAGAACAAAATGGATGAGACCACATTAAAAACTGTTACAACAACAACGACAGCAATAACCGCTCACAGACATATATAACACAAAAGCAATATAAACAAAATCAGAAAATCTATGCCTACTATCACCCTTATTCCTGAAGTCGCCCTCGCCGTCGCTTTTTGTCGCTTTTCATCTGTCGCCACTAATTGGTATTCCGTTCGTCGGTATATTCTGCTATCGACGAAAATCGGTATTCCTATTGTCGCTTTTTGTCGCCAATATCGTCGCTTTTTGTCGCCGTTAAATTTACCAGCGACGAGTTTAGTTATTAATTTTTGAAGAAGTTTTTTAGACTTTATTAATCGAATAATTCAAAAATTAATTTAATAAATGGAAATTGGTAAGAGGTAAAGTGACATATCTTCAACAATTACAAAAAAAATGAGAATAAAAGGAACTAGAGATCAACCATCAGATGAGCTAGACTGACTCCAACGATTTAAAACAAATGGAACAAATGGTTTGTAGTTTAATGCCTTTGAACTTTAGAGAAAAATTGTACCAAATGGTAGAAAAACCTTAACTATTATTAAAAAGATCTATACTGTTCAAGTATTTATTCCAGCTTCCACTCTTTGAGAATCTCATATTCTGAGCTGACCACGATCACAAATCTATTGATATAAAAATGCGCTATTTATACCAAATTTATCTGTATATATAGTAGTTATGGTCATCGCATTCACATCATAGAAAAGAAAACTGCCTTTCCGGAACAACAAAAAAAAAAACAAGTATATACGGCCGTAAGTTCGGCCAGGCCGAATCTTATGTACCCTCCACCATGGATTGCGTAGGAACTTCTACTAAAGGCTGTGTATGTGTGTGGGAGTAAGATCAACCTGTTAGAAGTGGAATCTCGTGAGCCGAAATAAAGTCAAATCTATTTGGAGTAATAGTTGACTTTGTACTCCAGATGGTAGGAAACGATCCAATAGTAGTACAGTGGAACGAAAGAAAACACAAAAGGTTTGATTTTAGATGGGTTGTACAAAATTGGATTTATTTCTTTTCATTGGACTTCTTACCAGTATGGATGTTGATTTCAAACAGAAAGAATGATTTTATGATTTTTACGGAAGTTGTTCTTTGACATTGCTTGACAGTATCGTTAAGTTTAGTTGTCATTTTGTATTGTTATCGATTTATTTTTAGCTGTATCTTTTAAGTAAATAGAGATTTTAGAAATCCCAATAGGGAATTCAATGTTAGGGCGTTAACGAAAAATGGGGAAAAGATTGGTGTTTATTTGGCATAAACATTTGCGCCCCCCTTGCAGTGCGCCTGCAACAAAGTGAGTCAATAAAATTGTAGCTGTCAAACAATGTCCTTAGGAAAAATTTCAATTAATATATAATAGCGATTCATAGGCAATAATAATTCCATTTTCCTATTTAGGTACAGTATTAGTTCATTACATTATTTCTATATCTAATATTTTAAGTTCAGTATTTAGAATTAATAGAAGAAATTTCAATTCATAGAAGAAATAAAGTTAAATGGTAATGGATATATAGATAAATATATCAACCTAGGTAGTTCACGTTTTCATTTCAATATTTCTGTGCTTTGTTTTGTGTGTGATATAAAATTTCAGGGAAAGAATTTTTGATACGACATAAGAGGTTCATGAATTAGCGCAAGTGCCATAAAGAGACCAACCAAAGATTGTGTTTTGAGCTGTTGGCAAGCCAGCTCTATTAAAGAAACCTTCGCTTATTATTTGTGAATACACGTCAATCCCTAAAATAATGCATATAGGAGCAGATTTGTAAAATTCCTTATCGGCGAGTAGCATATTGGAAAAATGTTGGCCATATGACCGCGGAAGTGATTTGCTTGGAGTATGAATGGATATCCGATTGTTAACCTTTAAAACAGTTTCGATATAAATATCTGCGTTGTGCGTGGACGTTAACGTAAGTGGACAGATAGTTTCCTCTTCTAAAGTAAGCGTGGTCAAATCAAGCTTATCTGCGACTGTAGATGAGATAGAACTGGATTTAGATCCGGAGTCCAGGAGGCATCTTAAAGTGTGGTTTCCGTGTTTAGTAGCAACTGAGACTACAACAGTGGGCAGCAAAGTGATAGCATTTTGCTTCAGTATAGCCGAAAGTGTCGTGTTCGGCGAATTAAACGATGTTGCAGCGCTTGCGGCGATGGAAGAGGATTTCGACTTGGTGGAAGATGGTGGTTTCGCAGATGAAGAAGGTGATTTCGCAGATTTACTAGAATTCCGTTTTTTGTTGCTGGCATTCTTATCCAGGCGTGTATGAGCGTGCAGCAATGTGTGATGGGGCTGTTTGCAATATCGGCATCCGGTTGTCGTGAAACATGAGTTTCCAGAATGCTCATGCGCCAGACAGTTAGGGCAGTAGCCGTACTTTTGAACAATCTCCTGCCGTTTCAAGGTGTTTAAGTTCAAGAATCGCTTACACTTCCGCAAAGGATGAGGTTTTCTGCATAGCCGGCAAATATATGACTGTTTGGTCGATTGTCCACGATGACGTTTGTTGGCACGCATTTTTGAACTACAAAAGAAGAAGGGTTGATTGGAAGTCTGAAAACGGTTTTTTTTTTTTATTTTGAATTATCAGAATTTCCAAATGGGAGAACGACGAGTTTCGTAATCGGTCTCGTTATAGTCCCCTTTTGTGTAATAAGCTCTGCAACACGAACACGATTGTCAGCTCCAGCATGAACTTTCTTGATTCTCCCAAGGCGCCAACAGTTTGGGGGCAAGTTTTCCTCCTTAATAACTACCATAGTATTTTCTTGCAAGTTGTCGGTGGGTCGTTGCCATTTATGACGCTTGTGTAATTCCTTAAGGTATTCCTCCTTCCAACGATTACAAAAGTGCTGGTGGATTGCCTTAAGTCTTTGCCAACGGTTGACAATGGAAATGGGATTTTCTTGCACCGAAGGATCAATGGGAACCAGAATTGGAGACCCTATTAAAAAGTGCCCAGGAGTGAGAGCGGAAAGGTCGGATGGTTCTTGGGAGCAAGGGGAAAGAGGTCGCGAATTTAGGCATGCTTCGATTCTCGTAAGAAGCGTTTGGAATTCTTCAAACGTGTGTTTAAGATTTGCTGCTACCTTTTTAAAATGAGCCTTAAAACTCTTCACCCCTGCCTCCCAAAGACCGCCCATATGTGGTGCACCTGGAGGAATAAAGTGCCACGTCACATTTTGATGGGCATAATTGGAAGCAATTAATTGATTGGATGTTTGTAAGAACTCTTTTGCTAGTGTCCTAGATGCACCAATAAAATTCGTCCCATTGTCGGAGTAGAGATGCAATGGGCAGCCACGACGTGAAACGAATCTACTAAAGGCTGCTAAAAAAGCAGATGTGGATAGCTCGGATGCTGCTTCCAAATGGATCGCCTTAGTAGAAAAACAAACAAAGACACAAGTGTATCCCTTAGAAATACGACATGATCGACCAGAATAGGACTTGATGTCAAAGGGGCCAGCGAAATCAAGACCTGTGTGAGTGAATGGACGAGA
The DNA here is from genome assembly GCF_050003625.1 of Haematobia irritans. Lineage (NCBI taxonomy): Eukaryota > Metazoa > Arthropoda > Insecta > Diptera > Muscidae > Haematobia > Haematobia irritans. Next base: position 166,833,983 of record NC_134397.1, on the reverse strand, counting down.
AAATTCGGATCTTTGAGGAGGTAAAGCAGACATCAATTGAGTCTGACATTTATGTTTGTAAAGTATGCACGGCTTGCACTTATTTATTGTTGTCTTTATAAGATTTTTTACTTTCGGTATCCAGTATTGCGCTCGGATTAGTCGTAAGACCAACTGGTTTCCACCATGAAGGCAAACTTCATGAATAAATCTAACGAGTAACCGTGCATACTGACAGTTGTAAGGGATGATAATAGGATGCCTCTCATTGTATCTTAAAGCTGGCGAAGCTGAGAGACGCCCACAGATACGCATTATCCCTTCATCGTCTACAAATGGATTCAAGCTTAATAGAGAACTGGAAGACGAAATTCGTTTCTTATAGGAAAGTGAATGATACTCTGTAGGATAATGGGACTTTTGACATATGATTTGAAGTCTAATATGGACTGAAAGAACTTCAAATGTGGATATATCTTTGACAGGTCTGGAGAAATTGGATTTATATTTTGGATGAGTTCGATAAAAGAAACGAAACATATAAGCTATCACTCGGATTGCTCTTGGAAGTGATGAGAACCTGTCCAAAACGTCCTCAAAATCATTGAAGTAGGAAAAGTTTACTTTGACTGGCCTTCTTTCCAAATCCAGAGTTGCCTCGCTGGCAAAATCGAAAATTGGCCAATTAGCCACAGGATTCTTAAGGAATGGTGGCCCTTGCCACCAAAGCTCATTGTCTATCAAATCTTGCGGGTGCATACCGCGGCTTGCCAAGTCAGATGGATTGAGTTCAGACACTACATGGTGCCATCTCTGTGGCGGTACAATTTGCGTGATTTTTGATACTCTATTGGCTACAAAAGTAGCCCAGAAGCACGGAGGTTTAGAAAGCCAGGAGAGCACAATTGTGGAATCAGTCCAGCAATTTATCGTAAAGTCCTTTATTCGTAGCTGTGGAATAATATGGTCGATCATTTCCGCTAATAATGTTGCGCCACATAACTCCAGTCTTGGAATTGACAGAGTTTTTATTGGGGCAACCTTAGTCTTAGAAACAACTAAATGAGTGGATATGGACTTTTTAGTTTTTATGCGGATATACAAAGCAGCAGCGTATGCCTTTTCCGAGGCATCACAGAAACCATGGAATCCCACCTCACTATCAGGACAATAGTTAAACCATCTTGGAATTTTTATAGAGTTAACAAAAGGATAATTGGCTTGGAAAGATGTCCATTTTCTTAAGGACTCCGCCGTTATCCTTTCGTCCCACCCTGTACCATCAATCCATATTTGCTGCATTATACTTTTAGCAACAATTATGCAAGGTGCCAACCACCCCGCTGGATCAAACAATTTGGCAATCTGTGACAGTACTTCCCTTTTAGTATACGTGGACGAGGTTGGAAAATTTTGGATCGCAAAGAAGAATGAATCAGATAAGGCATTCCAACGTATACCTAAGGCCTTAGCAGTACTAGAGTGGTCGAAATCTAAGAATTCTGCATTTAACAAATCGGATAGTGGGATATCGCATAAAATTAACTTGGAATTAGATGTCCACTTTCTCATTTCGAAACCAGCGGAGTTCAAGGCGGAGATAAGCTGATTTCTGGACTCAATTGCTTCAGAGATAGTATGAGAACCTGCCAAAGCATCGTCAACATACATGAAGTTTCTAAGAATTTCACTAGCCTTAGGAAATTTAGATTGGACATCGTCAGCCAATTGGAGCATAGTGCGAATTGCCAAATAAGGCGCACAATTTACTCCAAAAGTGACTGTTTTCAATTCAAAATCCTCCAAAGGACTTTGCGGGTTGTTCCTAAAAAGGATACGCTGAAAGGACCTTTGATTTGGATTTACTAAGATTTGGCGATACATTTTGGTTATATCACCGTTGAATACATATCGGAATAGTCGCCAATTCAGAATGAGTATTATGAGCTCATTCTGCAAGATTGGGCCTGTATGAAGAACATCGTTTAAGCTTACCCCATTGGATGTAGGAGCCGAAGCATTAAACACTACACGGACTTTGGTAGTAGAACTTTCGGGCCTTATTACGGCATGATGTGGGAGATAATAACTTACGAAACTACTAGCATCCGGAGGAGGAGAAACTCGATTCATATGATCAAGAGTGACATACTCTTCCAGGACGCCGTCATATTCGTCCTTAAAAGATGGATTACGGATCAACCGAGCCTCATTTCGAAAGTACTGGGCCATTGCAATCATTCGTGATTGGCCCATGGTGATCTCATTTGGATATGATTCCTTAAATGGGAGAGACACAATGTATCTCCCTTCGCTACTTCTTTTCGTTGTGCGAACAAACAATTCTTCGCAAAAATTGTCCGAAGATGAAGAGAATTTCTTCCTAGGAAGATCTTCTATCTCCCAAAAACGTGAAATCTCCTTATCTAGTGAGATTTCACAGAAATGCGATACTATAGTTGGAGATGGATTTGTGGAAGTATCTGGAATAGGCCCGGTTAAAATCCATCCAAATACGGTTTCCTGTGCCATTAAGGAACCACAGATCTGGCGCTGAAGTCCAGGAAGCATTATGGATGGGAGGATATCACCTCCTAAGAGGATATCGATTGTCGACTTCTCATAAAACTTAGGATCCGCGAATGGAAGATTGGGAAGTGACGCAATGAAATTACTATTGATGGTGCTGGACGGAAGTTTTCCTGAGAGCTGTGGAACAACAAGTGCCGTCGCAGGCAACTGGATATTTTCGTCAACATTAGACCCAAGTACCAGTGAGCACTCCTTTTGAACAGCTGCGGAGATGGTGTTATTTAACCCCGATATCTTCTCGTTGGTACGCCTGAAAGGCAGCTGAAGGATATTGAACAGCTTTTGGGACACAAAAGTGCCCTCCGAACCCGAGTCAACCAAAGCTCGGGCGATATAAACCAAACCACGATGACAAACTTTTACCAATGCGGTACCTAACAGAACCCCTTGAGAACCGGCCGCAAAACATGAATGCACAACCTCACTTCTAGATGAATTCGTGGACTGTATGGATTTAGAAGTAGAAGGAATTGTTGTAACATTCGAATTAGTATTGGCACTGTTGGTACTTTGTGGATTATGAAGCAGTGTGTTGTGTTTTTTCCCACAAACACGACAGGAGTATTTACTATTACAAGTCCTCACTGTGTGGACTTTCGAGAAACAATTTATGCACATATTGCTCTTCTTAATTTCGGAAAATCTTTGGGTATGATCCATGTTCAAGAATCTTGGACATTTCCTAATTATATGGAACTCTTTCGGGCACAGAATGCACTTCGGTTCCGAGACGTTGGTTTGGAATGATTTGATATTCGATGGACCAGATTTCCCAGTTGGATGCTTGGATTTGTTTGTGAAGTTTGGATCCTGTTTCCTGATTTCAAACACAGACTCTAGAGTCTTATGACGATTTGTCAGGAATGAATCCAAATCGGACCACTTAGGAATAACCGTCTTATCGGAAAGGGTTTGCTCCCACAAGGTGAGAGTAGAATCTGGAAGACAGTTTGAACATATAAATGTAAAGATAGGGTCCCATGTGTCGACCTGTATGTCATACTGCTTCAGAAGTGAGATAATGGTATTCATATCCCTTTGGAGTCGTTTTAGGGCAGCGCCAGATTCTGTTGCAATGGCTGAGAGACCAAACAAGCTCTTAAGTTGAATGTTCACAAGGACCCGCTTGTTTTCGTAACGCGTAGAAAGACTTTTCCATGCTATCTCAAGGTTACCATTAGTAAGGGGGAATTTGCCAACAATATCATGAGGCTCCCCTTGTGTCCGCTGGTTGAGATGGAACAATTTCTCAACGGAGCTCAACCTGGGATTATTCAAGCAAACTGCTGTGAATATATCCCTAAACGTGGGCCATGTTGAAAAGTCGCCCTTGAAATTTGGGATTTCACATGGCGGTAATTTAAAACCGGACGGAGCCCCTGGTATCGGAATGTTTTCAATCACATTTGACGAGATAGGCTGCTGGCTTGGATTCGCCATTGGAGAAGAGAAATCGGATAAAAGCTCACATAATCGTACTTTACACCGACAATACGATATATAGGCACTTTGGAATTTACCCTTAACAGTTTCCAATTCGGACGGAAATCCTTTGTCGCCATCTTTGTCCTCATCCTCCTCCTCACCTTCGGCCTCGATATCTTGGAGGCATTTATCGTAGGAGAGTTTGACTTCTCCCCACAATCCTTTCAATTCCTCTAGATGTGCCTCGAGAAGGAGCGATGACGACAAAGGGGCATTCTTATCATTAAGGTTGGCTTCAAATTCCACCAACCTGTCCGAAATACGGATAAATCGATTAAGGGACATGGTAAAGCAAATCAAATAACGAAAAAGAGAGAACAGACTTGTATAACACAGTTTAATAAAACCCTGATCCCCAAGATCGAACGAAACTTCAATTAAACGACACGAAAACAGCTATGATCATACAGAAAATTAATAATTCGCGTCTTCAGTCACGGAATGAGGCGAGCCAACCAATTCTCAATTGAAATTTTCTCAATTACAGAAATGATAGTATCACTCACCAATGTCAATTAAAAAAATTAATCGACACAATTAAATAGTTGAGTGACACAACTAAATCTCGGGATTGACTTTGTATCACAATAAAAAACCTGAGTTGATCAATTAAACTGGCACCTTCCTATTCCCTTTCTGAAATCCAATCAAAATTCAAATTGAAAGAAATTTGGTAATACTTTTCCGTATGCAATGATGTATATTGGGTATAAAACAAACTTTTTGTTTAGAAACAGGGCGGTATTAAAACTGTAGGATTAAAAGCAAATCCAAATGCATTAACCAGAATTATAATGAGATCTCACTATAAAGAAATGAAACCCAGATGTATTTTCTCCAGGAGTGAGTAGTCCTAAGGGACATAATACAACAAAAAATCGAATTAATATTCTGTCCCCTCGTTTGACAAAAAACAAAAAAAAATCCGTTCCGACAATCCTAATCGACTTTCATTCAACAAAAAGATACTTAGCATTCAATAGATAGAAAACCCAACGACCTAGTTTTGCCTCAGATCAGCTGTTTCGAAAGTAAAAGAAAACGGAGTGAAAGTAAAGGGCATCGACCTTGAATAATATGGAATATCAAAGTGATCAAAACAAAAAGAACTAAAATGGGTTCCACAAGAAGGAAAAAAACAATGGATGCTAAGAGAACGGAAGAGAGACGAGTCTCTCTGTGCCCACACTATGTGATAGTGTGAGTGTCTGTGATGGAGAGAGTAAGAGAACGGGAGATTAAAAAATGTATTCTGCTGACAGCGGAGAATACTCAGTGAGTATTGGAGAAGCTATATGCAAATGTAGTTGAATGCTTGAGAGAATCCCAGAGCAAACGTGAGCTAGCGAAGGTGTGTTCGAACAAAAAAAAAAAAACTGGTTCCAAATTTTGGAAAGATCTACAGAGCGATCTCTACAAATACGTGTATGTTAAAAATCATTTGCAGAGAAAATAATAAATTGTACTAAACGCATGCATTCAGAATCTTGCCTACAGCAACATAAAAAATTCACACCTCAACGATCCAAAAGCATGAAATCATCGGAAAAAAACACAAAAAATATAACTCGAATTTAATTTCCCCTGAATGAAAACTCATATGTATATCAAATAAATCCCACAGAATAAAAATATAAAATACCAAATAAGTCTCACAGAAGGAAAATACTAAATATGAAATAAATTCTACAGAATAAGAGTAAAGAGTTTCAAAAAAAAAAAATAAAAATAATTGTAGAACTTGATACAAAAAAAAATACGATTTGGAGAATATCAGTATTTATATTAGTGGATGAGGTTGCACTGTAGTGGGGATTTGGTGGTAGATAGGAGGGAACGTGATATGTGAAGGGGAAACGTTGAATACCGCGGCTTAAAAAAATGTTTTGTTGCAAGTGCAATAGGAGGGGTAAAGGCGCTTACGGGTTTCTTGTTTAGAGGTAAGGGGAAAATGAATAAAGGAGAGTGCAAATGGAGAGCATGGAAATGTTATAACTATGAGTATTATGGATATATGGAGCTGTAAAGGGGAAAAAATAACATAAGCATGACTTCATAACAGAGCCATGTTAACCATTAAAGCAGGCCTCTGTTATGGGCATACATAATGTGTCATATAAAAGAGGACTGAAAGCACGTGGACAGGAGGGTATAGGGAATTTTTATTTTTCTTTCAGAAAATTTTGCGACTCACCAAGCAACCAAGAATATGAAAAGTTTTACGTATATTACGAATAATGGCAGCCCTTGATGATAACCGGCTCGAATCGTCCTAATTCGATTTCTTTCCCCGGCAATTATTTCTTCCAACTCATTAAATCTGTAGCAATTTTCACCTGGCTTTCATGTCGTATTCCAAAAAATTTTTTAGCGCAAACTGGCAGAAATTTAAATTAGCTTCGCAATCAGCAATATTTCCGAAATTCAAGAATATAATTCTGTTCTATTTCTCCTTTTTAATTCAAATATAACTCGATTATTCCGCGTATGTTGTTATCACACAGAGTTCTACTTGCACAATGAAATATAGAAAAACAGAAAACGTCAACTAACCTGTTTTCAATGATGACGATGATGATGAGTAGACCAATACGTGGAGTTGAATTCTCAGAGAGCGCTTGCCACAGAGTTGATGGAATCCGTTTCGAAGTGGACCAAAAAATGTATGTGTGCGGGAGTAAGATCAACCTGTTTTCAATGATGACGATGATGATGAGTAGACCAATACGTGGAGTTGAATTCTCAGAGAGCGCTTGCCACAGAGTTGATGGAATCCGTTTCGAAGTGGACCAAAAAATGTATGTGTGCGGGAGTAAGATCAACCTGTTAGAAGTGGAATCTCGTGAGCCGAAATAAAGTCAAATCTATCTGGAGTAATAGTTGACTTTGTACTCCAGATGGTAGGAAACGATCCAATATTAGTACAGTGGAACGAAAGAAAACACAAAAGGTTTGATTTTAGATGGGTTGTACAAAATTGGATTTATTTCTTTTCATTGGACTTCTTACCAGTATGGATGTTGATTTCAAACAGAAAGAATGATTTTATGATTTTTACGGAAGTTGTTCTTTGACATTGCTTGACAGTATCGTTAAGTTTAGTTGTCATTTTGTATTGTTATCGATTTATTTTTAGCTGTATCTTTTAAGTAAATAGAGATTTTAGAAATCCCAATAGGGAATTCAATGTTAGGGCGTTAACGAAAAATGGGGAAAAGATTGGTGTTTATTTGGCATAAACAGGCTGTCATCCACAATCGAATTACTTGGGTTGCGATAACACTTGCCGATGGCAAGGTATCGTAAAACTTTTTAACACTGTCTTCTAAATTGTAAGTTAGTCCATAAGGGGTATATATTAAACAAAAAAAAGGCCGATTAAATACGTATATAATTCAGTTTGACAAAATTTTCTATAGAAATAAAATTTTGACAAAATTTTCTATAGAAATAAAAACTTGACAAAATTTTCTATAGAAATAAAATGTTGACAAAATTTTCTATGGAAGTAAAATGTTGACAAAATTTTCTATAGCAATAAAATTTTGACAAAATTTTCTATAGAAATAAAATGTTGACAAAATTTTCTATAGAAATAAAATGTTGACAAAATGTTCTATAGAAATAAAATGTTGACAAAATTGTCTATAGAAATAAAATGTTGACAAAATTTTCTACAGAAATAAATTTTTTACAAAATTTTCTATAGAAATAAAATTTTGACAAAATTTTCTATGGAAATAAAATGTTGACAAACATTGCTATAGAAATAAACTTTTTACAAAACTTTCTATAGAAATGAAATTTTGACAAGACTTTCTATAGTAATAAAATTTGACAATTTTTACATGGCTGTTAGAGGCCATATACTAACGAAATGTACCAAATTTCTACCGCATCGGATGACTTTTGCTCCTCCAAGAGGCTCCGGAGGTCAAATCTGGGGATCTGTTTATATGGGAGCTATATATAATTATGGACCGATATGGACCAATTTTTGCATGGTTGTTAGAGACCATATACTAACACCACGTACTAAATTTCAATTGGATCGGATGAATTTTGCTCATCCAAGAGGCTCCAGAGCTCAAATCTGGGGATCGGTTTATATGGGAGCTATATATAATTATGGAACAATTTTTGCATGCTTGTTAGAGACCGTATACTAACATCAGGTACCCAATTTCAAACGGATCGGATGAATTTTGCCCCTCCAAGAGGCTCCGGAGGTCAAATCTGGGGATCGGTTTATATGGGAGCTATATATAATTATGGACCGATATGGACCAGTTTTTGCATGGTTGTTAGAGACCATATACTAACACCACGTACCAAATTTCAATCGGGTAGGATGAAGTTTGCTCCTCCAAGAGGCTCCGGAGGTCAAATCTGGGGATCGGTTTATATGGGAGCTATATATATTTATGGACCGATATGGACCAATTTTTGCATGGTTGTTAGAGACCGTATACTAACATCAGGTACCAAATTTCAACCGGATCGGATGAATTTTGCCCCTCCAAGAGGCTCCGGAGGTCAAATCTGGGGATCGGTTTATATGGGGGCTATATATAATTATGGACCGATATGGACCAATTTTTGCATGGTTGTTAGAGACCGTATACTTAGACTACGTACCAAATTTCAACCGGATCGGATGAATTTTGCTGCTCCGGAAGGCTCCGCAAGCCAAATTTGGGGATCGGTTTATATGGGGGCTATACGTAAACGTGTGCCGATATGGCCCATTTTCAATACCATCCGACCTACATCAATAACAACTACTTGTGCCAAGTTTCAAGTCGATAGCTAGTTTCGTTCGGAAGTTAGCGTGATTTCCACAGACGGACGGACAGCCGGACAGACGGACGGACGGACGGACATGCTTAGATCGACTCAGAATTTCACCACGACCCAGAATATATATACTTTATGGGGTCTTAGAGCAATATTTCGATGTGTTACAAACGGAATGACAAAGTTAATATACCCCCATCCTATGGTGGAGGGTATAAAAACTGCACAACTAAAGTAAACGTGTTGATTTTTCCATTTATTTTTAATAGAAACCCTTCAAGGCCAATGTATTTTATTTAGCACCAAACTTAGATAATGTAAATGATTTCCCGAGTCAAATTTATCATTTATTATTTTTAAAAGCAAATAATTAAAATTCAGTTTTGCACATCAGCGGATTGTTTACTTTAACGATGATCCTTGTGCCAGCGTCGTCGCCATTTTTATAGTTTTTGAAGCTTTTACTGTCCTTGAATATATATCCACATTTTTTCCCGCGTCAAATTAAATAGTTTTTCTTGATTTGCCGACACAGAATTGCGTCAGAAATAAAAATATTTTAAACCGAAAAAAATAAAATTAATTTTTTGTACATCAGCTGATTGTTTTCTAGTGATATCGGCCTTTTATTACCGAGTATTGTAATTGGCACAAAAACTAATCGTCGTCTCGCCGTCGCCACTTCACAGGAATACCAAATGAATGACGAGACGACTTAAAAGCGACAGACGACAAAAAGCGACGGCGTGAGCGAGGGCGACTTCAGGAATTATTAAATTATAACTTCGCTATTTTTCAACGCATCTCCGTAATTTTTGTATGGAAGGTGTATCTGATGGTGCTCTGTCAGAATCGACAAAAAACACGATTTAAAAAAATTATGAGTTGGGGCCTTTCTATATTAAGGTAACGATATGTACCTTCCTATCATCTAAAAAATATAAATAAAATGCAGTATTTTGTGGGATTTTGTTATTCAATTCGGTCATGGAGCTTTAAAGTTGGGAAATACAACCAAATGAAGAAGGGAGCAACGACCTATTTCATCATCTGACACAACCAACTCCATATATAGTATTAGTTTGGCTTAACATCATTCGATTGAGTCGACCGAATTTGTTGGGTGTCACAACTGCCAACTGGTAATTGCTACAACTGCCAAAAGGAGGTTGACAATAAATTCGATTGTCACACCCAATCTGTATTCTCTGTGTATACAACCATGGAGCACTACTAAATCAGACGTTTCTGTCATCGTTACCTCTATTATTCTCCAATGGTTTAATCTGTTCACCATTTGGTACCATTCTCGTATCATTTTAATCTCATCGCAGTCATGGCTGTCTCATTCCTTATTTGTATTTCAATAGACAGAATTGTATTATGGATCTGCGAGCGGAACAATATCCTGTTCTACTGCCATCTTTGATCCGTTTGTGTAACAATTGTTGCGAAATGAGGTTTCTGGTTCCGTTAGACCATGATTGTCTCTCCGGTATGAGAATTTCGCACTCGGTCGATAGTGTTTCTTCAGGTACCTCTATTAGAATGGTTTGGTCTGCCCATTTAGAACCTGTAATTTTGAGTCTCATCGCCTTTATGGGAGCCTCACTTTTTATTTGTATTTCTCTGGGTAGAACGTTTAGAATCGTTTCTAACTCTCTAGTCAAAGTGGTCCTTATAGCCCCACTTCGCCAACACAACATGTTCGTTGGATCCGTTACAGGGTCAATCATACTACCGATACGTACGTTTATATGTCCTTTTACGCTAGTGTATATCCAGAGCGACATTTTTGGATTTAGTTCCCATATTCTTTATCACAAATTACTCCTACATAGTTTACCTTGTCAGATACTGTTATAGTCATACTTAGAAAGCAAAGTTCTACGTATTGATTGAAATTCGTCTTTCTGGAGTTATATGCCTTTCATCAGAAAGTTCACCAATGTGGTATCACAATGGACTGAATAGTCTAAGTGAACCTGATACATCGGACTGCCACCTAACCTAACCTTCATCAGAAAGACGAAGTTTTCTCTGGGCTTACGTTCAGATCCCTTGATCTATATGGGATCTTAGTACACGTTCAGCTCTCCTACATAGCTTCTTTAGATTCTTGCCCTTCAAAAGTATTATTACATTGTTTGCAAAATAGAAGTTAAAATCCGTTCTTAGTTAGAATCCTTAGCAGACTGTTAATAGTGGTTATCCATAATAAGGGAAAGAAAATCGCAACCAGAAGTATTTCCCGTGTAACTTTGTCACTTATTTTGGTATCGTGCAATCGACAGCTTATCCATCTATTCCTTAGCATATGGTTTATATATTCCCGCAGCGCCCGGCCTATCTTACAGCGGTCTATGTATTCAGTTAGTGAGTCTGTCCTTAGATCGTTGAAAGCTCCTCCAATCCGCAAAACGGCATCAAAAGATTTTTCAAATGCATCAAAAAATTTCTCAATAATGTTCAGGGCAATATTTACTGATCTTCTTTTCAGGTAGACAAGTTTTTTGTTCCGTAGTAATGTGGTTGGAATCTTACTCCTTATCATGGTTTTTGGTTTAGGTTAGGTGGCAGCCCGATGTATCAGACTCACTTAGACTATTCAGTCCATTGTGATTATCCCACCTCAGTAATGCTGGTGACATTTCTGAGTGTTTCAAAGCTTCTCTAAGTGGTTTCACTGCAATGTGGAACGCCGTTCGGACTATAAAAAGGAGGTCCCTTGTCATTGAGCTTAACATGGAATCGGACAGCACTCAGTGATAAGAGAGAAGTTCACCAATGTGGTATCACAATGGACTGAATAGTCTAAGTGAGCCTGATACATCGGGCTGCCACCTAACCTAACATAACCTTAATACTACCTCTGTTTCTTCCCAGGCCTCGTTGCTCTGAAAGTGAGTGTTCATCAAGAGTTTTATTGTATCTTCCATTGATTCCGCTTTGTTAACCCTATCATCGACCATTGCTTCGATATGGTTATGCATTTGTGAATGAACTATCTTGAGTAAATAACCTGTGCTAAATTTTAGGTTAAAAATATAAATAAAAAGTTTCAATAGTTATTTCTTTAAATTGACTACCGAATATTTAGTCAGTCGATTGTTTACGATTATTTTTTTTTTCAATCATCACTTGTTTGGGAACTTTATTAGAATTTTGCATCACGGCCTCTGGCAGCAATTGATACTACCAAAAATAGAAAGAAATTGGCTAACTAAGAAAGTGTAAACAATGAAATTTGAATGTTTACTTTATCCTTTTCTTGTACTACTAGTAGTAGTTGTTGTTTTATAGTTTTTAACGTATATGAGCAGTGAATGAAGGGAGTATCCATTTGAACAAATGCATCATATTTCATTGCTCAGTGCGATGATGGTAAAGGATGAGGAGGGGAAGGGAAGGAGGATCAAAACCACCACAATCAGCCAACTAACTTTAGATGGTAATACCAACAAATATAGTACGCAAAACAGGATGTCTGTGTCCTGTACCTATCGACCATCCGACCTCTGTGCTACATGAACATGTTGTAAACCGAAGGAGAAAACTAACGAACCGAATAACCGAAAACAAACAAACGAACAAACAACAGCATCGCCATAAAAGCCAATTTTGTATTTTTACGATCGTTATTTTATATTTCCGTTTCTTGAGGGTTATAGTGGCTCTGCGTGTCCTGTCTATCTATCTGGCCCCTTGTTAGTCATTCTGTCTGTCTGTGCTGATTCATTCAATTTATTCAGTCTTTCAGTGTGTTCGACAATATTAAGAGTTGGCAAGATGCATAAAATTGTCATCGTTGTTATTCGTTTGTTACGGCTACAGATTCTGTTTGTGGTTGGTGCAGCAAAGCACAATGGGAGATAAATTTTTGTTCAACAAATATGTTGTGAACAGTTTTTTGTTGACATTCTCTTAGAGATTTGTTCGGTCTAGGTGGTTGACATTGGGCACACTCTAGTATTATATCTGCAGGCAGACAAATATGGCCTAATTTCCTGAGAAGTCTATCTCAAAAGTGTTTGGCCGTTATAACTTCTTGAATGATCTGGTGGTGAGTTTTGCTATGTCTGGGCTAGATGCTTCGTGCCACGTGACCCATGATTACAGATTGGATTGGATTGGATTGGCCATTAGTCATGTCGCCACTAATTACTGATGAATTAAGGTTCCTGTATTTCCATGATCTTAGTTGGACCAAAACTACCGAGAACAGGATGAACCTTGTAGCTCTCTCTCATCGCTGCAACTAAAGCATCCTTATGATTCCTCTTCAGGCTGCTCGATCTAGAGACTCGCATGCGCTCTAGGAAGTGAAGGTCATCCCTTAATTTCCAGAGTGGTGGTTTTCTATCCACAATATAGTGAGTTGCATGGGTACAGAGATAAGAACACAGGTGATACTGTTTAGAAAACATGTACATAATTATGTCTACGTACGTGGAGTATCTTGGTCTCCACTCCACAGGGGAGTATTGTGGAGACACCCTGTCGCAGTTCTAAAGGCAATGTGCTGACAGTCTGTCCGTGTCACTTGTCAGAGGTGCCCACAATGACGACGCATAGTTTACCACTAGCCGGCCAATTCGCATCCCAAGTGACAAGCAAGCGAATTGAGGATCTTGTTTCTACCGCGGAACTTATCACAAATTGCAGTGGTTATGACATCGTCAATCTTGGGGTTGTTTGCTGCCGGAATATTTTACGCCATCAACTCTAACATTCAACTACCTGGTACTTCTACTGTTCACGTAGTGAATAGTATGTCTGAGTAAATACCAGTGAAATACTGGTAAAATCAGCAAGGTAGGTTAAGTTAGGTTAGGTTCTCTCTTATCACTTAGTGCTGCCCGATTCCATGTCTATCTCAATGACAAAGGACTTTATAGTCGAGTCCGAACGACGTTTCACATTGCTGTGAAACCTCTTAGAGAAGATTTGAAGCACCCAGTGATGTCACCAGCATTACTGAGAGGGAATAATCCACCGCTGAAAAACTTTTTGGTGTTCGGTCGAAGCAGGGATCGAACTCATGACCCTTTGTATGTAAGGCTCTGGTGGTCCACATATGATTTCTACGCTGCCAGTAAGGGGAATAGAAATAGTTAGGGGTTGAGAAGTTCCGGAGATATCACCCCACCTTAGAGAAATCCATATTTCACTCTACTATGAGTCGACCTTTTATCTCTAATTTCCATGTACGACTGGCGCCCGCACAGATAGTTAAGAACCCAAAATCAGGTTACTGCCGGTAGGAACGTATTTCGGATGACGTCGAACAGTATAGCATGACTGTAATATAATCCGCTTTAATCCTTATCCTTATCGGACCAACAAATTATTAATTTTTAGATTTAGTCCGATGGTTGGGCCAAATGGAATTTGAGTTTGGTAAATTTTTGTCAAATCGGTATTTTTTTCCAAATTTTCTATAGAAATAAAATTTTGTTTAATTTTCTATAGAAATAAAATTTTTACAAAATTTTCTATAAAAATTAAATTTTGAAAACATTTTTCATAAATATAACATTTTTACAAAATTTTCAGTGGAAATAATATTTTTACAAAATTTTCAATAGAAAAACAATTCTTATAAAATTTTAAATAGAAATAAAATTTTTACAAAATTTTCAATAGAAATAACATTTTTATAAAATTTTCCATATAAAAATATTGACAAAATTTACTAAAGAAATAAAATTTTGACAAAATTTTCTATAGAAATAAAATTTTGACAAAATTTTCTATAAAAATAAAATTTTGACAAAATTTTCTACAGAAAAAAAATTTTGACTAAATTTTCTATATAAATAAAATTTTGAAAAAAAAATTCTATTCAAATAAATTTTTTAAAAAAATTTCTCTAGAAATAAATTAAAAAAAAAAAATTGCTATAGAAATAAAATTGGGAAAAAAATAAAATTTTTACAAAATTTTTAGTAGAAATAACATTTTTACAAAATTTTCAATAGAAAAACAATTCTTATAAAATTTGAAATAGAAATAAAACTTTTACAAAATTTTCAATAGAAATAAAATTTTTACAAAATTTTCAATAGAAAGAAAATTTTGACAAAATTTTCTACAGAAATAAAATTTTGATAAAATTTTCTATAGAAATTTTTTGACAAAATTTTTTATAGAAAAAAATTTTGACAAAATTTTCTATATAAATAAAATTTTGAAAAAAAAAATATTCTATATAAATAAAATTTTGAAAAAAAAATATTCTATAGAAATAAAATTTTCTAGAGCAATAAAATTTTGAAAAAGATTCCTAAAGAAATAAATTTTTGACAAAATTTTCTGTATAAATAAAATTTTGAAAAAAAATTATATGCAAATAAAATTTTTTAAAAAAATTTGTGTAGAAATAAATTTTTGAATAAAAATTGCTATAGAAATAAAATTTTGAAAACAAAAATAAAATAAATAAAATGTTGACAAAATTTTCTATAAAAATAAAATTTTGGCAAAATTGTTTATAGAAATAAAATTTTAACAAAATTTTCTATAGAAATAACATTTTGACAAATTTTTCTATAGAAATAAAATTTTGACAACATTTTCTATAAAAACAAAACCTTGACAAAATTTTCTATAGAAATAAAATTTTTACAACATTTTCGATAAAAACAAAACCTTGACAAAATTTTGTATAGAAATAAAATTTTGACAAAATTTTCTATATAAATAAAATTTTGACACAATTTTCTATATAAATAAAATTTTGAAAAAAAAAATCTATAAAAATAAAATTTTGAAAAAAAAATATATAGAAATAAATTTTTGAAAAAAAAAATGCTATAGAAATAAAATTTGAGAAAAAAATAGAATAAATAAATTGTTGACAAAATTTTCAGTAGAACTAAAAGTTTTACAAAATTTTCAATAGAAAAAAAAATTCTTATAAAATTTTAAATAGAAATAAAGTTTTTACAAAATTTTCAATAGAAATAAAATTTTGACAAAATTTTCTAAAGAAATAAAATTTCTACAAAATTTCCTAAAGAAATAAAATTTTGATAACATTTTCTATAAAATAAAATTTCTATAGAAATCAAATGTTGACAAAATTGTCCATAGAAATAAAATTTTGAAAAATTTTCTATAGAAATAAAATTTTTACAAAATTCTTTATAGAAATAAAGTGTTGACAAAATTGTTTATAGAAATAAAATTTTGACAAAATTTTCAATAGAAAAAAATTCTTATAAAATTTTCAATAGAAAAAAAATCTTATAAAATTTTAAATAGAAATAAAGTTTTTACAAAATTTTCAATAGAAATAAAATTTTGACAAAATTTTCTATAGAAATAAAATTTCTACAAAATTTCCTAAAGAATGTGAGCTTCACTCACACAGTCATTTCATTTTATACAAAAAGAAAATCTAAATTAGTAGTTTTGAATGAATTGTCAAAAATATTATATGAAAAATAAAATTAATTAGTAGTAGGTTTGAGTTAACTATCAAAAATATTATACAAGAAGAATTAGATTGAAAAACAAATTGTGTAAAGGCAAGAAAATACATTTTGTGTTATAAACAAAAGAAACGAACGAGGAAACCTTTCAATATATAAATCATTGTCTACGCCAATAATAAGTGATAAGTTTCACGGTTTTGTGATTTTTCAATTAGAATATGGCGCTTTTGGGAGGTAATGTATTAAGTCAGAATTTTCATCATCATTTACATAAGAGATTTTAAATTTCAGGAAAAAGGGATAGATCTCTTCTTCCTCCCAAAGAAATATTTTTATATATATTTCAATAATTATTGGAAATTTAGAAGAAAATTATTCATGAATGGTTTCAATGGATATGAAAAGAACCTCTATCAAGAAATTTTATTAATTGTTATCAAGTTTAAATTCAATCATATCAAATCCGACAACAATATTAAACAAAATCGAAGTAAAGTTACATTCAACCGATATGCCCATGGTATTCCCGCTCTAAAATTGATGAAGACTCAATTTTCAAGATTTTTTTCTTGCTGAGAGAATTTAAAACCTAATTTTATATACAATCCATAATATTTTCTTTCAAATATTTCAAAGATATTATATATATATATATAAGAGAGTGAATTATTTAATAACAAAATTTTCACCCAGGATTTAGTGGTGGCAGCAGGCCTGATGTCGACTCGGAAATTCCTTTTGGTTGGTGAGTTACAAACTATATTTTTTTTTTTAAATCATTCACTCTTAAGAAATTTTAAAACCCTTTTACCACTTTAGTTTTTTTTTTGTTAAATTATTACTCGCAATTTTTTTTCATTTTCACATTATTTCGTAACAACTTCAATTCACTTAGAATTATTTTTTTTTGCATCGAGTTCCAGCGATAACTATCATTATTGTAATAAAATGTAACTGATACTTCGAATATAAAGATGTTCTAATTTATTTATTTGCAATTCCATGAAAACTTAGATTGAAGTTAGCGCAAAAAACCAAAGGGGTTATTAAAATGTTCTCATATAACTTAGGCTGGGTGGGTAAAGAACGACAGGGGAAATAACAACTTACCTCGTCGAAATGCAAATTCTTCCAAGTAGTTTTTCTAAAACAAATTCTTTTATTTTATTTTATTTTTTTCTCCTCAGTTCCTTTCCTATTATATTTCTGTTTCATTCATTGTTTTCTAAAATCAGTATTTAGGGTTATTGCTACCTAATTTTGTTTCAGGTAATGCGCCCTAATCCTTCTCTCGGAATCACGGACTCCATCCCTTCACCCTGAGCACGGCCGGTATTAAAGGTAGCAAGTAGGTTTCGAGAGTCGGAACGCCAGTCGGGTGGTTACAAGAAATACAACTTTGATAACATTTTCTATAAAATAAAATTTCTATAGAAATAAAATGTTGACAAAATTTTCTATAGAAATAAAATTTTGAAAAAATTGTTTATAGAAATAAAATGTTGACAAAATTGTTTATAGAAATAAAATGTTGACAAAATTGTTTATAGAAATAAAAATTTAACAAAATGTTCTATAGAAATAAAATTTTGAAAAAAAATTTCTATAGAAATAAAATGTTGACAAAATTTTCAATAGAAATAAAATTTTGACAAAATTTTCTATAGAAATAAAATTTTGACAAAATTTTCTATAGAAATAAAATTTTGACAAAATTTTCAATAGAAATAACATTTTTATAAAATTTTCAATAGAAATAAAATTTTTATAAAATTTTCAGTAGAAATAAAATTTTGACAAAATTTTCTATAGAAAGTAAATTTTGAAAAAAAATTTCTATAGAAACAAAATTTTTTAAAAAATTTTCTATAGAAATAAAATTTTGACAAAATTTTTTATGGAAATGAAATTTTGACAAAATTTTCTATAGATATAAAATGTTGACAAAATTTTCTATAATTTCACATAATATTCGAATTTCTAAATTGTATCAATTTAATTTGAAAAAATGTTCCGCTGGTACGAGTTTTGGTCCAATTTTGGAAAAATGTTGATCCAAAATAAAAATTCATTGTGCCAATGCTGATCCTTATCCATGTAATCGATATTGGCTGCATTATGTAAGAGTAGTGGTCTTCTTCGAAATACGGTGAACGGTTGCAGTCTGTTATTTTGACTGTTCTTAAGCCCCTGGGGTGTACCAATGAATCGTTGCTTCGAAGACTGTCACGTTGCTATTGAAACTTCTTTGGGATTGTCAAATATCCATTGGAGATGCTGCATCAGTCGTTGTTTATAATAGCAAATCAGTATGAGCTTGCAGGTTTCCATAGGCATAGCAACATATAGAATATATAAGATAATTCCTAGGCTGTTTTTCACGCATTCGCTTTAAAGTTCATTAGAAAAATCTTGAAGACATCTCGTTGAGATATTTGCAGCAGTCTATGAGTCCAATAATTTTATTACGAATATATGTATGATATCGTCTCGTGAAACTTTTACCACATCGTTTATTAATAATACTTACACATCATTATGTGGTTTCAGTAGACTCCCAATGTGCCAATTCTATAGCCAACCGGCAAGGGAAAGGTTGCTGTTGTGTTACCGATGTAATTGTTACCATTTTCTTCCTTTTTGCTTCCTTATGCACAAGTACTTGTTTCCTTCCTTCATATTTCGAGTGAGACGACAACGCTGGAATATTCGTTTGCATTTCTGATGGACGATTGTATGCGCTTACAAGCGTATTAATGTCGTAGCGTTGGCCATCTGTATGCAATGCATTCAGCGCGTACTTCTGAACTACTGAAGCTTACGAGTGTAAAAGATTGTCATCTAATATAGTGAAATATCAAAGGAAGAATAGCGGTCATCGTGATGATTTGATGATAGTCCTTGGGGGTTTCCGGTTTTTTTTTTTGTACTGTCAACGGAAGCAGATGTGTTGTATTTTAGGCAGCGATGGAATTAGGTATATTATTAAAAAATAAAATAAAATAAAATAATCCAATTTAAAGGTAAAGATACAGTCAACATAATTTTAAGGGGTGTGTCATATAATTATAAGTTTCGAATTTAAAAATGTTTTCCAATGCTGAAATGTCTCTAATATTATTGACTATCAGCGTGTCATATATTAGTAAGACCAATAAAAATATTTTCTTATATAATTTATGTTCATATTTTAAATCGCATCCATATAGACAAATTCGGCATATTTAAGGAATAATTGTTATTCGATTTGCCATACACAGTATAGAAAAGTCGCAACCGATTTCCCCTTATTTTAATAAATAAATATTTAACGTTACATTGTTCAAATGTAATAAGAAATTTTATTGAGTTTTTTTTTGAGACATTTTTTTTTGTGCACAAGAATTTACTCAATTTTGTTTTTCTTTTTCATTTCAGAAGAAAATCCAGCCAATATTATGTAGCAATATAACAGGTTTGTACACCTTACGAATCTCATAAAACGCATTTTATTTTTAATATTGCGTATAAAGGCTACAGATGGATACAAACAAAATTTGATATTAAAAACTGAAATGCAACGACCATATTCAAATAAACTTAAGTAGAAATTTCTGGTATTTGAATATCGGGGAGTAATTGCAATTTTCTTTTAGCTTTTTTTTTCTCCTACAGAAGATGTCTGTTAGCTAGGACTTCTTCTTGGGCTACCACAAAGCCAACCGCAAAAAAATACAACATTTTTTCCATTCATAAGAATACAATGTTATCTATTGCGAGAGGGTGCAGGTGGATGGGAGGTTAAAGGGAATGTTCTTTTGAATTTATCGCTACATGTTTTGGTCGCTGGAGACATTGTGTTTCGTTAATTTTGAAATATATTGCATAAATATCTTGCTCTTCCCTTTTCTCCTATTTATTTTGGCGAAGACAGTTTTATGAAAAAGAGGAGTACAAAAAATAGATTCTGATATTTAAAATTTAAGGGAATAGTTTTCGAAGCACTTTGTAAGCAAAAAAGGATAGAAGGGGCGGAGGTCCAAATGTAAACTCACATATACACATAAAGGGTGATAACGTCAAAATTTGGTCAAGGGAAAACGCGTGTAAATCGGTGAAATCGTTTATTTAAAAAATCAAATTAAATTTCTTTTTCAAGTTCAATTAGTATAAAATTCAGGAAAAATATTCAGTTAGGCTTTCGCTTTTTCAAATCCGAATTGCCGGGCCTCACGCTTGACACCTGCCATCAGATTTTGTACAGCCACCTTGTCCACCTTCTTCGCCGCAGAAAGCCAGTTTGCCTTGAACTGCTGCTCGTCCTTAGCAGTTTTTTTTTTGTCATCTTTAGGTTCCGGTTGACAATAGCCCAGTATTTCTCAATTGTTCGGAGCTCTGGCGTGTTGGGAGGGTTCTTGTCCTTGGGTACCACCTGCACGTTGTTGGCGGCGTACCACTCCATGGCCTTTTTACCGTAATGGCAAGATGCCAAATCCGGCCAAAACAGTACGGAACAACCATGTTTCTTCAGGAAAGGCAGCAGACGTTTATTCAAACACTCTTTCACGTAAATTTCTTGGTTGACAGTCCCGGAAGCTATGAAAATGCTGCTTTTCAAGCCACAGGTACAGATGGCTTGTCAAACCCGATATTTCTTTGCGAACTTTGACAGTTTTATGTGCTTGAAAATATCTGCTACCTTTCCCCTTCCTTTTGCCGTATAAAACTCCTGTCCCGGAAGCTGCTTGTAGTCGGCTTTGACGTAGGTTTCGTCGTCCATTACCACGCAGTCAAACTTCGTCAGCATCGTCGTGTACAGCCTCCGGGATCGCGCTTTGGCCGTCGTATTTTGTTTATCATCGCGATTTGGAGTCACTACCTTCTTGTAAGTCGATAGTCCGGCTCGTTTTTTGGCTCGATGCACGGTTGTAGACGATACACCCAGCTTATTTGCGGCATCTCGGAGAGAGAGGTTAGGATTTCGCTTGAAACTACCGGCAACTCTCTTTGTCGTCTCAGCGGCTTCCGGTTTTCGATTTCCCCCCAATCCAGACTTCCTGGCTGTCGAAAAACGTTCCCCAAACACTTTAATTACATTTGTAACGGTTGATTTGGCAACTTTTAGCGATTATGCCAGATTTGCGTGCGAGTACCTCGGATTTTCGCGATGCGCGAGCAAAATTTTGATACGCTGCTCTTCTTGCTTGGACGGCATTTTAACAACTGAAGAGCCAATTCCACAATCAAAATAGGAGCAACATTCTACACACACACACCTTCGAAATGAGGGGTGTTTATGTTTTTTAAATGCAAAATTGAAAGAAATACGTCAAGTTTATATTGACCAAATTATGACCGTATCACCCTTTAGAACGAATCGATATAAAATTAATATTGAGATAATTCGGAATAAAAATGAGACAGCAGTATGGTTCAGAAGTATAATCAGGCGATCGGTCTATGTGGAAGAGATCGACTTAAAAATCTCTATATTAAAATTTGATAAATATAGCCCATCTTAAAAATGGATCTGTTTGTGGACCATTGGCCCTGAAATTCAATGTACTGAAGTTAATAAAATTATACACTGAAAAAAAGCTCATCTGGCTCCAAGGATTTTATATTTACAATAATACTTTGGCATTGCGCAAAAGCCATGTACGTTGGGTTGGGTTAGGTGGCAGACCAATGTTTCAGGCTTACTTACGCTATTTAGTCCATCACTAGAGTGAAGGGTGTTTTTCTAAGAGCTTACTGAATTGAAATTTAAATAAAACACACTTAAAAAAACTATTTACGTGATATTAAAGATTATGCAACCTAAATTTTATGATGAGCATTTTACAAAATATTAAGGACAAATTTCTTTATAATAATGCAATTTTATTTAAAATAAAGTTTATAATTATTCTTCAAAAAATTAGTTTTCATTAAATTTAGAACACACATGTATTAAATTTGCGTCCCCCTTAAGGTCGCATGTCTTTGAATTAAGGCAAATTTTCCTTAACATTAAGAAACACATTTTTGATTTAAAGAAATCGTCCTTAAACTACCTGAAATATTGAATTTTTAGAATTAGGATAGAAACGTTTCAAATATAAGCTAAAACTAATATTGAGGATTTAGCATTTTGGGTTAAAATTTTTTTTTCTAATACCCTAAACCACCTAGTGGTCAGGGTATAATAAGTTTGATCGGCAAAAAAATGTGCCTACCAGAAATATTGATTTTAGACCTCATAAAATATATACCGATCGACTCATAATCACCTGCTGAGTCGATCTAGCGCTTGGTGTCCGTCCGTCTGTCCATTTATTTGTTGTTCACAGGATTCCGGTCGCAATTATTAACCGATTTGGATGAAATTTGGTACAGCGTGTTTTTTGGGCACAAGGACGAACGCTATTGAATTTGGAAGAAATCGGATCAAATTTAGATATAGCTCCCATATATATGTATCGCCCTATTTCGACAAATGGAGCCACGTTGCGCTTTTTTACAGTCCGATCGTCATCAAATTTTGCACAAAGTAAACTTTTTCATCATCCTTTAAGTCTGCAACAAATCATCGAAATCGGTTCAGATTTAGATATAGCTCCCATATATGTGTATCCTTATTTATAAAGCGATCTTACTCAAACCTTATTTATTAAGCGATCTTACTCAAACTTGGTTTACTCTAATCTTTTATGGTACTGACAATATGTGCTAAAAATAATCGAAATCGGTTCAGATTTAGATATAGCTCCCATATATATGTATCGCCCAATTTGCTCAAATTTGGCCGTAAAACCCTTATTTATCAATCGATAGTACTCAAAATTGGCTAAATATAATCTTCTATACCTCTAACTGTATGTGCGCAATTTCGTCGAAATCGGTTCAGATTTAGATATAGCTGCCATATATATGTATCGCCCGATTTGCTCAAATTTGGCCGTAAAACCCTTATTTATGAACCGATCGTACTCAAAGTTGGCTAAATGTAATCTTCTATAGCTCTAACTGTATGTGAAAAATTTCATCGAAATCGGTTAAAATTTAGATATAGCTCCCATATATATGTTTCGCCCGATTTTGAAAAATTTGCCTCTAATAACATTATTTTGGACCATAGGGGCTTCATTTATCAACTGATCGTACTCAAATTTTACACAAGGTAACCTTCTGTGGTATCAATCATACCTGCAAATTACTATACAAATTGGTTCAGATTTAGATATAGGTCCCATATATATGCATCGCTCAATTTTGCCATATTTGGCCATAATACTCTTATTTATTAACTTATGTTATTCAAATTTATTAACTTATGTTATTCAAATTTATTTAGACTTACATGTAGCTCTTACATAATAATATTGCCCGATTTTTACAAATTTGAATTTATTACCCACAACTAATTGACCGATTTCCTCTTTTTTTAGTAATGGACTCATACTAACTCTTTAGGTGCAAAATAACCCAGCAAAAAAATTTGGAAGTTCTTCCAAAGGCACAACTTTAAAAGCGCTTCCAGAAAATGCACTTCCAATGATGTTCTTTATTTTAACTACCCAGGAAGTTCTTTTAATTAAATTTTTTATAACTTGGTTTTTTCATACTTTTAATGGGTAATTTTAACTTTGTATACCCTCCACCATAGAATGGGGGGTATACTAACTTTTCCATTCCGTTTATAACACATCGGAATATTGCTATAAGACCCCATAAAGTATATATATTCTAAATCGTGGTGAAATTCCGAGTCGATCTAAGCATTTCCGTCCGTCCGTCTGTTGAAATCACGCTAACTTCCAAACGAAACAAGCTATCGACTTGAAATTTTGCATAAGTAGTTGTTAATGATGTAGGTCGGATGGTATTGCAAATGGGCCATATTGAACCAATTCTACACGGATGAAAAAGACTGTTTTTCATATGTTTGGCTATAAACATTATATGTTTGGAACACAAAACACAATATTTTTGAGTGCAAGCATATAATGTTCATAAACTAGCATAACATGTTTGGGACATATATGTTAATATGTTAGAACATATTATGTTTGGGACATAAAATGTTTGTAAATATAATATGCTTGGATGCAAACATATATTAATTTAGAAATAGCTTATAAACATATATGTGTTTAGTAGCTTGGAGCGCTATTTAACAGGGAGCGATATTGAATTAAGTTGGTGGTTGTTGCTTGTTATTACAAAATTAGCATTTTATTTTTCCTTGGCCATTTGATCAGCTACTTCTTTGATCCTTACAAACTGTGTGGTCCGCTGTTCGAATCCCCGTCCGGCAAAAGGTAAAATTAAAATAAAAAAAATCATACAATTGAATAATTTCTTCTACAATGTTTGTATTACAGAAAAAGGAGCTAAGAACTAAAAAATCTCGTGAAAGTGAGAAAGATGTGGGGGAATATACAATTGGGCAGAAACAAAATTTTGAGCATTCAGGTCGAAAACCTATGTGGTGCTAACAACATATTTTCATAATTCATTATGATTGTAAATATATAAATAAACAAATAAAATTTTGAGCACAATATTGTTTGGGAGAATTTTTTTAAGCATATAATATTTTTGGGTGCAAAATGCTTCCAAACATATTATATGTTCACATAATAACATATTGTTTTTTGGAAGACAACATTATTGAATTTGGATGGAAAAATACAAAATGTTTGGAACTTAGACTACCCAAACATATATTGTTTAGACCAATATGCTTTCAAACATATTATATATTGGAAGAGATCAAACATATAAATGTTTGGGCAATAGCCAAAAAATGTATATGCTTGAAGCAAAATATGTTTGGGAGTATATGTTACAGAAGCGATTTTTTGTGAGCGTGTACGTGTAGACCCCATATACACCGACCCCCACATTTGGCTTGCGGAGCCTCTTAGAGAAGCACATTTCACCCGATCCGGTTGAAATTTAGTACGTGGCATTAGTATATGGTTTCTAAGAACCATGCAAAAATTGATTCATAATGGTCCATAATTATGTGTAGCCCCCATATATAGCGATCCCCAGATTTGACCTCCGGAGCCTCTTGGAGGAGCAAAATTCATCCGATCCTGCTGACATTTGGTACATGGTGTTAGTATATGGTCTCTAACAACCATGCAAAAATTGGTCCACATCGGTCCATAATTATATATAGCCCCCATATAAACCGATCCCCAGATTTGAACTCCGGAGCCTCTTGGAAGACCAAAATTCATCTGATTCAGTTGAAATTTGGTACATGGTCTATATATATGGTCTCAAACACCCATGCAAAAATTGGTCTTAATCGGGCCATAATTATATATAGGCCCCATATAGACCGATTTAACCTCCGGAGCCCCTTGGAAGAGCAAAATTCATCCGATTCGGTTGAAATTTGGTACGTGATGTTAGTATATGGTATCCAACAACCATGCAGAAATTGGTTCATATCAGTCCATAATTATATATAGGTCCCATATAAACCTATCCCCAGATTTGACCTCCGGTGCCTTTTGGAGAAGCAAAATTCATCCGATCTGGTTGAAATTTGATACGTGGTGGACAACAACCATGCCAAAAGTGGTCCATATCAGTCAATAATCATATATAGCCCCCGTATAAACTGATCCCGAGATTTTGTTTTTTAGCCTCTTGGAGGAGCAGTTGAAATTTGGTACATTGTGCTAGTATATGACCGTTAACAACCATGTCTAACTAGGTCCATATCGGTCTATAGTTATATATATCCCCCAGATAAAGCGATTTCCAATCACACAAAAATTGGTCCATATCAAGTTCATAATTGTATATAGCCCCCATATAAGCGACCCCCATATTTTAATTCTGGCTCTCTACGTACCGTGCAAAAAGTCCATATCGATTCGTAATTATTTGTAGACTTAACTATACATAACTTTTTTTGTCTAATATATACCACGTATGGACTAACTCGCAGTTTAGAAAACGATGTTAAGAAGTTTTAAGATACCACAACCCAAGTAATTCGATTGTGGATGACAGTCTTTCATCGAAGTTTCTACGCAATCCCTGGTGGAAGGTACATAAGATTCGGCCTGGGCGAACTTACGGCCGTATATGATTGTTTTTGTTCTCTATAGAAATAAAATTTTGGAACTATTTTTTTTGAGAAATTTTTCTATAGAAATAAAATTTTGATAATAAATTTTATAGAAATAAATTTTTGAGAAAAAATTCCATAGGAATAACATTGTGAAAAATTTTTTTATAGAAATAATATTTTGAAAAAATTTTCTAAACAAATACAATTTTAACAAAATTTTCTACAGAAATAAAATGTTGACAAAATTTTCTACAGGAATAAAGTTTTGACAAAAATGTCTATAGAAGTATTTGTTTGGTAGATTTGTGGTAATTTGTGGTAATCTTCAAATTTTTGTTAGATTTTTTTTGGCGCGAGTGGTAACTGTTGTTACTACACATTGTTAAAGATCAAGCCTTGCCGGCTTCTAATTTCCTCCTCTAGAGCCACCAAAGGTAAAAATTATTACAAAATGTCCCTACATTGTGGCCCTACAACGCTAAATATTATAAAAAAACCTACACCCTCAAAAAAAATCGCTTCTTTAACATATGTTCCAAACATATTTTGCAGGAAGCACATATATTATTGAATACTGCCGAAACATTAATATGTTTGTTTTATGTGAACATATTATATGTTTGGAAGCATTTTGAGCCCAAAAATATTATATGCTTGGAAGAATTTTTCCCAAAGACGATTGTGCTCATTGCCTAACATACTCGTAATTTTCACATCCACGAAATATTTTAGTTCTTGGCACCTTTTTCTGTAATACAAATAATGTTGAAGAAATTATTCACTTTTATAAATTTTTTAAATTTTACCTTTCGTCTGCACGGAGAATCGAACCGAGCACCATACAGTTTGTAAGCCAACACACTATCCACTGGATTACGTAGCTGTTATAGTCACCAGCAGATAATTATCGTTATAAATTACATTTATATAGCATAGTTTGCAGCGCCCACGAGCCCATGGAAACATAACAGAAACATACATTTGTTTGCCACGTGGAGCAGTGGTTAGCATGTCTGCCTTGCATGCAAAGGGTCGTGGGTTCAATCCCTGCTCCGACCGAACACTTTTTTTTTATTTTTTATTTTTAATTTACACATTTATATCTATACTATATTAAATTTTTATAATGAAACTTCGAAATATGGGTTATTAAAGATTTATAGTCAGTAACAGTGCTTGATATAAACGAAATTGACTGATTTTTGGATAAAATATTATTTTTTTATTGCAAAAATAACATTTTTGTAACAAAAAACTGTTTTTGGTACAAAACTTTAAAATTTGGAAGGAATTCAAAAACTCTAACAAAAGAAGAACGTGGAGTCGAGTATAAACATACATAAATAATTTTATAATATAAACATAAATTTAGTTAGGCGTGAACAGTTTTTTACTAGCATTTAACACCGTCGCTATAAAATGCCTCTTATTTTTCTTTAATAATTCATTTTAAAGAAAATAAACTTTTTAAATTGTTTTAGCTGCAAAACTCGAATTTAATGCCCGCTTTTATATTTGATGGTGTCCGTCAACTCCTCGTGGACTACTTATTAATAAAGAGGAACTAAACTTTGTTTTTATACATTTTACTGTGTAATTTTTCACTATTTCCTCCTTATTTCATTTTACTGTCCCAACTCTAACAAGTATATACGGCCGTAAGTTCGGCCCGGCCGAAGCTTATGTACCCTCCATCATGGATTGCGTAGAAACTTCTTCTAAACACTGCCATCCACAATCGAATTACTTAAGTTGCGGTAACGCTTGCCGATGGCAAGGTATCTTAAAACCTCCTAACACCATCTTCTAAATTGTATGTAAGTCCAAACGTGGTATATATTAAATCAAAAAAGATCGATCCAATACGTATATAATTCAGTTTGACAAAGTAGACATAAAATTTTGACAAAATTTTCTACAGAAATAAAATTTTCTATAGAAATAAAATTTTCACAAAATTTTCTATAGAAATAAAAATTTTCACAAAATTTTCTATAGAAAGAAAATTTTGACAAAACTTTCTACAGCAATAAAATTGTAACAAAATATTCTATAGAAATAAACTTTTGACAAAATTTTCTATAGAAATAAAATCTTGGTAGATTATTTTTGGCTCGAGCGGCAACCATGATTATGAACCGAATAAAATTTGAACAAAATTTTCTATAGAAATAAAATTTTGACAAAATTTTCTATAGAAATAAAATCTTGACGATGACGAACATTTCAATATGAACCGAATAAAATTTTGACAAAATTTTCTATAGAAATAAAATTTTGACAAAATTTTCTATAGAAATAAAAATTTGGTAGATTATTTTTGGCTCTAGTGGCAACCATGATTATGAACCGATATGGACCAATTTTTGTGTGATTGGACCAATTGTTGTATGGTTGTTAGCGACCATATACTAACACCGCGTTCCTAATTTGAACCGGATCGGATGAATTTTGCTCCTCCAAGAGGCTCCGGAGGTCAAATCTGGAGAACGTTTTATATGGGGGCTATATATAATTATGGACCGATATGGACCAATTCTGGCACGGTTGTTAATCGGATGAATTTTGCTCCTCCAAGAGGCTCCGGAGGTCAAATCTGGAGAACGTTTTATATGGGGGCTATATATAATTATGGACCGATATGGACCAATTCTGGCACGGTTGTTAAAGATCATATACTAACACCATGTTCAAAATTAAAACCGGATTGGATGAAATTTGCTTCTCTTTGAGGCTCCGCAACCCAAATCTGGGGATCGGTTTATATGGGCGCTATATATAATTATGGACCGATGTGGAACAATTTTTGCACAGTTGTTAGAGACCATATACCAATACCATGTACCAAATTTCAGCCGGATCGGATGCAATTTGCTTCTCTTTGAGGCTTCACAAGCCAAATCAGGAGATCGGTTTATATGGGGTCCATATATAATTATGGACCGATGTGGACCAATTTTTGCATGGTTCTCAGAGACCATATACCAACATCATGTACCAAATTTCAGCCGGATCGGATGCAATTTGCTTCTCTTTGAGGCTTCGCAAGCCAAATCTGGAGATCGGTTTATATGGGGTCTATATATAATTATGGACCGATGTGGACCAATTTTTGCATGGTTATTAGAGATCATATACCAACATCATGTACCAAATTTCAGCCGGATCGGATGAAATTTGCTTCTCTTTGAGGCTCCGCAAGCCAAATCTGGGGATCGGTTTATATGGGGGCTATATATAATTATGGACCGATGTGGACCAATTTTTGCACGATTGTTAGAGACCATCTACCAACACCATGTACCAAATTTCAGCTGGATCGGATGAAATATGCTTCTCTTAGAGGCTCCACAAGCCAAATCTGGGGATCGGTTTATATGGGGGCTATATATAATTATGGACCGATGTGGACCAATTTTTGCATGGTTGTTAGAGACCACATACCAACACCATATACCAAATTTCAGCCCGATCGGATGAAATATGCTTCTATTAGAGGCTCCACAAGCCAAATCTGAGGGTCCCTTTATATGGGGGCTATACGTAAAAGTGGACGGATATGGCCCATTTTCAATACCATCCGACCTACATCGATAACAACTACTTGTGCCAAGTTTCAAGTCGATAGCTTGTTTCGTTCGGAAGTTAGCGTGATTTCAACAGACGGACGGACGGACGGACATGCTTAGATCGACTCCGAATTTCACCACGACCCAGAATATATATACTTTATGGGGTCTTAGAGCAATATTTCGATGTGTTACAAACGGAATGACAAAGTTAATATACCCCCATCCTATGATGGAGGGTATAAAGAGAGTATAGTGCCCTTTCGTTATTTTTATACCCACCACCATAAAATGGTGACGGGGGTATAATAAGTTTGTCATTCCGTTTGTAACACATCGAAATATCGATTTCCGACTATATAAAGTATATATATTCTTGATCAGGGAGAAATTCTAAGACGATATAAGCATGTCCGTTTGTCTGTCTGTCTGTCTGTCTGTCTGTCTGTTGTAATCACGCTACAGCCTTCAATAATGGCGCTATCGTCCGCAAATTTGGCACAGATTAGTTTTTTGTTTGCAGGCAGGTCAAGTTCGAAGATGGGCTATATCGGTTCAAGTTTTGATATAGTCCCCATATAAACCGACCTCCCGATTTGGGGTCTTGGGCCTATAAAAACCGTAGTTTTTATCAGATTTGCCTGAAATTGGAAATCCAGAGGTATTTTGGGACCATAAAGAGGTGTGTCGAAAATGGTCAGTGTCGGTCCATGTTTTGGTATAGCCTCCATATAGACCGGTCTCCCGATTTTGCTTCTTAGGCGTCTAGAAACAGTATTTTCTATCCGATTTGTCTGAAATTTAAAATCTAGAGGTATTTTAGGACCATAAGGAGGTGTGTCGAAAATGGTCCGTATCGGTTCATGTTTTGATATAGCCCCCATATAGACAGATCTCCCCATTTTGCTTCTTGGGCGTATAGAAACTATATTTACCATCCGATTTGCCTGAAATTGGAAATGCAGAGGTATTGTGGGACTATAAAGAGGTGTGTCGAAAATGGTCCGTATCGGTCCATGTTTTGGTATAGCCTCAAAAAAAGACCGATCTCCCGATTTTCCTTCTTTCGCGCCTGGAAACAGTATTTTCTATCCGATTTGTATGAAATTGAAAATCTGGAGGTATTTTGGGACCATAAAGAGGTGAGTCGAAAATGGTCCGTATCGGTCCATGTTTTGATATAGCCCCCATATAAACCAACCTCCCGATTTGGAGTCCTGGGCCTATAAAAACCGTAGTTTTTATCCAGTTTGCCTGAAATTGGAAATATAGAGGTATTTGAGGACCATAAAAAGGTGTGCCGAAAATGGTGCCCATCGGTCCATATTTTGGAACAGCCCCCATATAGACCGATATCCCGATTTTGCTTCTAGGGCTTCTAGAAACTATATTTACAATACGATTTGCCTGAAATTGGAAATCTAGAGGTATTTGAGGACCATAAAAAGGTGTTCCGAAAATGGTGCTCATCGGTCCATGTTTTGATATAGGCCCCATAGAGACTGATCTCCCGATTTTGCTTATTGGGCTTCTAAAAACTATATTTTCTATCCGATTTTCCTGAAATTGAAAATCTAGAGTTCTTTTGGGACCATAAAAAGGTGTGCCGAAAATGGTACCCATCGGTCCATTTTTTGGTATAGCCCCCATATAGATCGATCTCCCGATTTTGCTTCTTGGGCTTCTAGAAACTATATTTACCATCCGCTTTGTCTGAAATTCTTGAGCTTCTATAAACTGTATTTATTACCCGATTTGCCTGAAATTCGAAATCTAGAGGTATTTTTAGACCACAAATAAGTGTGCCGAAATTGAGGTATATCGGTCCATTTTTGGTATAACCCCCATATAGACTGATCTCTCGATTTTTACTTCTTGGG
Source organism: Haematobia irritans (assembly GCF_050003625.1). Lineage (NCBI taxonomy): Eukaryota > Metazoa > Arthropoda > Insecta > Diptera > Muscidae > Haematobia > Haematobia irritans. The sequence goes on along the minus strand of NC_134397.1, from coordinate 166,802,182 downwards.
CGTCTAGAGACTATGTTTTCTAGCCGATTTGTTTGAAATTCTGGAGGTATTATAAGATCACAAATATGTGAGTAGCAAATGGTACCTATCGGTCCATGTTTTCGTATAGCCCCCATATACACCGATCTCCCGGCTTTATTTCTTGGGCTTCTAGAATCCGTAGTTTTTATCCAATTTGCTGGAAATTACTAATCTATAATGAAATTTTAGACAAACGAAATTTCCTTTTAGGTGAGTATTAAGTTCGAGTTTAGCCGCTAAAATCGCTAAAGTGAAAACTAAATCAGTAAGAAAAATGCATGAAGTTATGCATATTTGTTGCAAATTTTATTATAACTTGATGGGGAAAAGCCCAAAGCAAATTTTCACAAAGTTTGTATTCTTTAAAATGGATTATTAAAGAAAAGTAATCGTGAAAAAATGACGTTTTTAGCGGCGAACTTAATACCCACCTTTTCTTATAAAATATTTTCGTTTATTCAACTCTAAAATTCTCTAAAATAGCAGGCGCACTGATCATGAAAATTGCTTCAAACTGAAAGTAGAATTTCCAGATTTTACTCATCGTATTTATTTAAATAATGGCGGACAAAAATCTACAGATTTAAGATTTCAAATCAAGGCGTAATTTAATCATATATACGATATGTTTATAATTTCTCTAAAACTCAAACAAAATTGGTTCTCATAAATCTAGAATCTTATCTGGTCTTCATAAGAAGAATCTTTAAAGTTTGTCTTCGGGAGCTGACTGCCTTCGGAGAAGATTTGTCATCAAACCCCCTACAATTCTATATATTATCAAGTAACCCACTACGACGAAGAGTTTTCAAAGTAAACTATCATATTTGATTCATGGTGGTGGGTATTTAATATTCGGCCCGGCCGAATTTACTGCTTTATATACTTGTTATGAAGACCCCTTATTTCTTTTAATGAACCAAGAAAAAAATTGTGCCCATAATGCCAAAATGATAAACAAAACACATGTCCACACATACATAAAATGCTGTTCTCAAGGCGAAAGCATATGCTGTTTGTTTTTCAAATGTCTATTCTCTTGGTTCCGAATGTCTATTCTCTTTATTCAAATTAAATAATATTTAGACTTAAGCATATCAAATTTTTGGCCTTATCATAAAACAATTTTTCGAAACAACATACAAGCGGTTTCACAGAAATTGTTCTCTTTTGATTCTTTCGCTGTTATGTTCATATCTTTCGTCAACTCTCCCGGTTTCCATCTCTATTTCTTTCTCTATACTCTCTCTGTCGCTTTGAATAAAATATCACAACATATGTATGTTTAGTCGAAATTTGTAAATTTTGTATATGTTTGCATTCACACATATGATTTTTATGAAACATTCATGCCACAAACATAATATATTCTAACATATTAACATAGATGTCTCAAACATTTAGTGTTAGTTTGGAACATTACATGTTTGCACTTAAATATATTGTGTTTTAAAATTGTGCCCCAAACACATTTTGTTTATATCGGAACATATGAAAAACATATTTTTCTAACAGTGTACATATAGGGAATTTCTCCTACTTCTAGTAACACTGTCTGTAGTTGATATTGCACCTACGGGGTTAGTATGCCATTAATATTGAGTCCGTTATTAAAAAAGAGAAAATCGCTCAATTAGTGTGGGTAATAAATCCAAATTTGCAAAAATCGAGCAATATTCTTATGTAAGAGCTACAAGTACGTATAAATACGATCGGCTAGACATCAAAATTTGAAATTTGAGTAACATTTGTTAATAAATAAAAGTATTATGGTTAAATTTGGGAAACTCGAGCGATGCATATATATGGAAGCTATATGTAAATCTGAACCAATTTGCATAATATTTTGTGGGTTTGATTAATACCACAAAAGGTTACCTTGTGCAAAATTTGAGTAAGATCATAAGTTTATTAGGGGCAAATTTTTCAAAATCGGGCGATAAACATATGGGAGCTATATCTACACCAGAAGCGATTTCGATGAAATTTTGCACATACCGTTAGTACTATAGAGGACTGGATCTAGCCAACTTTGAGTAAGATCAGATAATAAATGAGGGTTCTATGGCCAAATTTGGGAAAATCGGGCTATACATATATATGGGAGCTATATCTCAATCTGAACGGATATCGCCAATTTTTGCACATATATTTAGTGCTATTGAAGATTACATTTAGCCAACTTTGAGTAAGATCGGTTGATAAATAAAGGTTTTGTGGCCAAATTTGGGAAAATCGGGCGATACGTATATATGAGAGCTATATCTAAATCTGAACCGATTTGGATAAAATTTTGCAGACTTGAAGGGCGATGAAAAAGATTACCTTTTGCCAAATTTGGTGATGATCCGTTTAAAAAAACGCGCAACGTGACCCCATTTGTCGAAATCGGGCGATACATATATATGGGAGCTATATCTCAATCTGAACCGATATCGACAATTTTTTGCACATATAGTTAGTGCTATAGAAGATTACAGTTAGCCAACTTTGAGTAAGATCGATTGATAAATAAGGGTTTTATGGCCTAATTTTGCAAAATCGAGCGATACATATATATGTGACCTATATCTAAATCTGAACCGATTTCGATGAAATTTTGCAGACTTAAAGGGTGATGCAGAAGATTATTTTGTGCTACATTTGACGACGATCGGTTAGTAAAAAAGTGCAACGTGACCCCATTTGTCGAAATCGGGCGATACATATATATGGGAGCAATATCTAAATTTGATCCGATTTCTTCCAAATTCAATAGCGTTCGCCCTTTTGCCCAAAAAACTCCCTGTACCAAATTTTATCAAAATCGGCTAATAATTGCGACCGGAATCCGGTGATTCTGAGTCGATCGGTATATATTTTATGGGGTCTGAAATCAATATTTCTGGTAGGCACATTTTTTGGCAGATTAAACTTATAAAAACCCTGACCACTATGTGGTTTAGGGTATAAAAAGTTTGATACAGACCATCTCTGATATATACCACGTATGGAATAACTTACAATTTAGAAGACGATGTTAGGAAGTTTTAAGATATCTTGCCATCGGTGCTGTAGACAGAAATTATTATGATTATTATTATTATATTGTAAAGACTATGGCATGCTTTTAAAAGTTTTACAGACAATGTCCTTGAAATCAATATTTTTGTGTATTTACAAAAAAAAAAAGCAAAACTGTTCTACACGCAAATCTCAACTAATTTGAATTACAATTAGAAATAGAAATTAAAATTAGTTGAAATTATCATATTCAATTTATGTAGAATTATTTTATGTTCTCCAAAATTTATTTCAATTCTCACGCAACATATCTATTCCTTCTATATCAACAAGAAATACTTAACTATTCTGAGCTGTTTATTAGAATCGAATATGTTTTATTTTCCCCAGTCTGTTGAGAAATTCTCATGATGACCGTAAATTTATAGCAAACTGAAAGAAACACCATTTGTTATGTATTTGCCTGTTTTTTTGCTTCCATTTCATTTAATTGCAAGTTGGTTGCGTAGCCGTTTGGTCGTTTTCTAAGTTCTGGGTTCATACACAGACCATATGTTAGAGAACTTAACTCAACTTTTGGATATATATCAGAGAGTAAATTATTACAAGAATTTATACATGGGAAACAAGCATCAAAACAAAACGGGAAACAAAAACGCTACAATAACCTTGGAGATGGAGCAAAATATTGAACATCATTAGTTTTCCTGCTATGAAGAGGGGGAAATTGGTTTAGGACTTCATAAATCAGGCCTTACAGAAGTATCTTATATTCTATTGATAATGATACATGCTCACATGGTATACTCATTTTCCGTTTGTAACTCATTGAAATATTAGTCTCAGACAGCCATATAACCGCTAGAGAAGGAATATGATCCCCTCAGACATGTTTCAAAAGCAAAATGTTATTTTGGATGGGAACATTTAACATGTTTGCCACAACTATGTTATTTTCTCGAAAATTATGTATTTGATTGATGCAAGAATTTAATGTTTGGTGAGAAAATAACATGTTCCATGTTACCCATCCAAAAATAACATTTTGGTCTTGAAACATGTTTGTTTCATTGTCCTTTTTAACTTCGCACTAAAAAAAAGTTTACTTGGATCCAAAAATTTTGACCTTCCCTTAAGGACTTTGGCATTGATTCCCAGCCAAAGATCCAAATTCTGTTTAAATAAAGACATTTATAAGGCATATATCTAGCTTTAAATCTAAGATGATAAAATTACATTTAGGATTTATCGAATTTTTGTTCTGTGTTTGCTCTAAAATAAAGCTATTCACGTTCCAACAAATGTCAGTTTAAAAATCAAAATTATAACAGATACTTCAAAGAACAAAATGTTTTCTTAATTCCAAAACAACTTTAAACCAAAGATGTAAAATTCTCAAAATAAGTCTTAGCCTATATCATTAGCGTAGCTAGACAAATTTCCTAGGGGGGGGCTATAGCCCCCCTAGCTAAAAATTTATAGACTGAACTTATAGGTTCAATTAATGTTTTATTTCATAAAATTGAATAAAAAAGTAGACATCAAAATAACTCGACAATTAATTTACAATAAAGCAATTAAAAGTAGTTCCACACTTTTCCCAGCAAAAAAAATTTGAGTTGTTCTAAAGGCACACCTTTAAAAGCACTTCCAAAAATGTCCTCAATTATTTTAACTACACAGGAAGTTTTTACTTCATTTTTTTCATATTTTAATGTGTAATTTTTTTGTTTTCTTTTTTTTCAAATAGTTAAAAAAAAAGAGTAAGAATAAATAAATTGGTACAAATTATTCAAATTTTGCCATGAAACTGCTAAATCCATTATAGAAAAATCGATCATTTTGGAAATTATTCGAGGAAAAACGTTTCAAACAAGCGTCAGAATGCATTAAAAATCATAAAAACAATAAAAAAATTATTTATTTGGGAAAATATCACAAAATTTTTTAATTCACATTCAAAACACTGAATTCGGATCTCACCTTAAGAAGTGATGCAAATTCATTGCAACGACTGTTGAAACGGTGGACATTTGTCATATGACAAGCTCATATTACATTCATTGCTTCTTCGCCAATTTTGCACCACTTCTACACCCAAAAAGAACATTTCACTACTTTTTGGCGACGCTTTTTCGCAGCATTATTAAGATATTAATTTATGAAAGAATAGTTTTAATATCAATTACTATTTTTTTAATTAAATTGACTAAACTAAATCAATCAAAAGGTCAACCACAGCTTTATTTCATAAATATCTGAATTCAAACATTGCCATCGGCAACTGCTACCACAACCCATGTAATTCGATTGTTCATGAAAGTCTTTAGCGGAACTTTGTGCGATTGTATATACTTGTTTAATTGTTATAAAAATTAAAAAAAAAAAAACTATTGACATTTATTGAAAAATGGAAAATCATAAATAGAGTTTCAAATTCTGGGGGGGCTAAAATTTTTCTGGGGGGGTCTAAGCCCCCTCCCCAGAGGCCTTCCTACGCTTATGGCCTATATTTGATTAAATCTAAGTATTCAACATATCAGATGATTTCTTTAAATCAAGCATGTTTTCCTTTACTTTAAAGAAAATTTGCTTTAGTTCAAAAATATACGACCACCTTTGACATGGTTGTTAGCGACCATATACTAACACCACGTACCAAATTTCAGTCGAATCGGATGAGATTTGCACCTCCGAGAAATTTTTTCTTCCAAGGGCTCCCAAGGTCAAATCTGGGGATCGGTTTATACGGGGGCTATATATAATTATAGACCGATATGGACCAAGTCTTGCATGGTTGTTAGATACCATATGCTAATAACAGGTTGGCTGATAAGTCCACGGTCTATCAAAGAAAAACACATTTTTTTGTCAAAATTCGTTTTTATTATTCAACATAGTTCCCTTCAAGAGCGATACAACTATTATAACGGCCTTCCAATTTTTTGATACCATTTTGGTAGTACTCCTTCGGTTTTGCCTTAAAATAGGCCTCAGTTTCGGCGATCACCTCTTCATTGCAGCCAAATTTTTTCCCTGCGAGCATCCTTTTGAGGTCTGAGAACAAGAAAAAGTCGCTGGGAGAATACGGTGGGTGGGGAAGCAATTCGAAGCCCAATTCGTGAATTTTTGCCATCGTTCTCAATGACTTGTGGCACGGTGCGTTGTCTTGGTGGAACAACACTTTTTTCTTCTTCATATGGGACCGTTTTGCGGCGATTTCGACCTTCAAACGCTCCAATAACGCTATATACTGTTGATGGTTTTTCCATTCTCAAGATAATCGATAAAAATTATTCCATGCGCATCCCAAAAAACAGAGGCCATTACTTTGCCAGCGGACTCTTGAATCTTTCCACGCTTCGGAGACGGTTCACCGGTCGCTGCCCACTGCCGTTGTTGTTTTTGGCCAAATGTGAACTCGAGCGGCACCCATTTTGCACAGAGCTTCCGCATATCCAAATATTGATGAATGGTATGACCAACACGTTCCTTTGATATCTTTAAGGTCTCTGCTATCTCGATCAACTTCATTTTACGGTCATACAAAATCATTTTGTGGATTTTTTGATGTTTTCGTCGGGCGTCCACTGCGTTCACCGTCCTCCGTGCTCATTTCACCACTCTTGAATTTTTCATACCAATCAATTATTGTTCATTTCCCTGACTCTGCCGGAAACTCATTATCAAGCCAAGTTTTTGATTCCACCGTATTTGTTCCCTTCAGAAAACAGTATTTTAACAAAACACGAAATTCCTTTTTTCCATTTCTTTTTCACAATAACAAAAGTTGTTTCACAAAAGACGCTCTATCTCACAAACTAATTGACTTACAGACGTCAAATTTTGACAAGAATCATTTGAAGGTTGGTACTATATAAAAATAATATGAATTTAATACTAGCGACGCCATCTATGTGTCAGACGGGGGACTTATCAGCCAACCTGTTATAACGTACTAAATTTCAACCAGATCGGATAAAATTTGTTCCTCCAAGAGGATCCGCAAGCAAAATTTGGGGATCGGTTTATATGGGGGCTATATATATTTATGGACCGATATGGACCAATTTTTGCACGGGTATTAGAGGTCATATACCTCTAATTAGGTTAGGTTAGGTTAAAGTGGCGGACCGATTAAGATTCAGGCTCACTTAGACTATTCAGTCCATTGTGACACCACATTAACTAAAAGTACCTATTACATACGGGCACTTCTAGTTTTAAACGCTGAACCTTCTAGATTATTTCCTTCTGTTGAACCAACCAGATTGTTCGAAAAACATTAGCAGACTGCTTAAGTTAACGTTTTCCAGGTCCGCCAGTAATCTAAAGCTATATGCCCCTAAAATTTGCTTACGCCCTACACAAAATGCAGGACACTCACACAAAAGGTGTTTAATTGATTCCTTTTCCTCCGCATCATGACAGCTCATACAATAATCATTATACTTCCCGCCAATAGTTTTTGCAAAATCGCCTATCAGGCAGCGACCCGTTATAGCGGATATCAGGAGTGAAATCTGGCGTCTCGAGAACACTAGCATATCTACTGTGCGGTTCAGGTTTAAATGGGGCCATATTTGCTTGGTGTCGTTACAACCCTTGCAATTCTCCCATCGAATATTGGCCATCATCAGCCTTCTCACGCAGTAAGAGCTTGCAGGTGGCCACAGGCATACCAACAGATTCTAGTTCCCCTGGAATATGTAAGGTAGTTCCTAGCCTCGTCAACTCATCCGCTTCGCAGTTCCCCGGTGTGTTCCTATGGCCAGGCACCCATGTTATGTGAATATTATACTGCTCGGCCATCTCGTTGAGAGATTTGCGGCAGTCGATGGCCGTTTTCGAGTTAAGGAAGAGTCCAAGGATTTTATTGCAGGTTGACTGTCTGAATATATATTTATAGGGTGATATGGTCAAAATTTGGTCAAGGGAAAACGCGTGTAAATCGGTGAAATCGTTTATTTAAAAAATCAAATTAAATTTCTTTTTCAAGTTCAATTAGTATAAAATTCAGGAAAAATATTCAGTTAGGCTTTCGCTTTTCCAAATCCGAATTGCCGGGCCTCACGCTTGACACCTGCCATCAGATTTTGTACAGCCACTTTGTCCACCTTCTTCGCCGCAGAAAGCCAGTTTGCTTTGAACTGCTGCTCGTTCTTAGCAGTTTTTTGGTCTTCTTTAGGTTCCGCTTGACAATAGCCCAGTATTTCTCAATTGGGCGGAGCTCTGGCGTGTTGAGAGGGTTCTTGTCCTGCACGTTGTTGGCGGCGTACCACTCCATGGCTTTTTACCGTAATGGCAAGATGCCAAATCCGGCCAAAACAGTACGGAACAACCGTGTTTCTTCAGGAAAGACAGCAGACGTTTATTCAAACACTCTTTCACGTAAATATCTTGGTTGACAGTCCCGGAAGCTATGAAAATGCTGCTTTTCAAGCCACAGGTACAGATGGCTTGCCAAACCAGATATTTCTTTGCGAACTTTGACAGTTTTATGTGCTTGAAAATATCTGCTACCTTTCCCCTTCCTTTTGCCGTATAAAACTCCTGTCCCGGAAGCTGCTTTGACGTAGGTTTCGTCGTCCATTACCACGCAGTCAAACTTCGTCAGCATCGTCGTGTACAGCCTCCCGGATCGCCCTTTGGCCGTCGTATTTTGTTTATCGTCGCGATTTGGAGTCACTACCTTCTTGTAAGTCGATAGTCCGGCTAGTTTTTTGGCTCGATGCACGGTTGTAGACGATACACCCAGCTTATTTTCGGCATCTCGGAGAGAGAGGTTAGGGTTTCGCTTGAAACTGCCGGCAACTCTCTTTGTCGTCTCAGCGGCTTCCGGTTTTCGATTTCCCCCGATCCAGACTTCCTGGCTGTCGACAAACGTTCCCCAAACACTTTAATTACATTTGTAACGGTTGATTTGGCAACTTTTAGCGATTTTGCCAGCTTTGCGTGCGAGTAGCTCGGATTTTCGCGATGCGCGAGCAAAATTTTGATACGCTGCTCATCTTGCTTGGACGGCATTTTGACAACTGAAGACTGAATTCCAAAATCAAAATAGTAGCAACATTCTACACACACACACCTTCAAAATGAGGGGTGTTCAGGTTTTTTAAATGCAAAATTGAAAGAAATAGAAAGTTTATATTGACCAAATTTTGACCGTATCACCTTTTAATGCCAACAATTTTTGGAACATTACTTCTCAGCCAATTCGTTACCTCTCTTATTGCTAATAATTCAGCCTGAAAAACACTACAGTGATTAGGTAATTTTTTCGCTATTCGAAGTTCCAGATTTTTTGAATATACTCCGAAACCCACTTATCCATCCAATTTGGAGCCATCAGTGTACAAATCTATACATCGTTTATTTCCCGGGGCCTGTGTGCACCACGCCTCGCTGTTGGGAATTAGAGTTTCAAACTTTTTGTCGAAAAGTGGTGTCGCTAGAGTATAATTCATTACTTTAGGCAAATCTGGCATTATTTTGAGGACCGAACTGTGACCGTACATTTTTTCCGACCACAGCGATAGCTCGCGCAACCGCACAGCCGTTGTTGCAGCTGACTGTTTGGCCAAAATGTCTACAGGCAATAGATGCAGCAAGACATTAAGCGAATCTGTTCCTGTCTTACTGAATGCGTCTGAGATACACAAGCATGCCATACGCTGAACTTTATCTTAACCTGTCGGTTGCTGAAGTGCCGGCCCCCAGACTACAACACCATATAGCATTATAAGTCTAACCACTGCCGTGTATAGCCAAAGCACAATTTTTGGTGTTACTCCCCACTTTTTTATACCCTCCACCATAGGATGGGGGTATATTAACTTTGTCATTCCGTTTGTAACACATCGAAATACTGCTCTAAGACCCCATAAAGTATGTATATTCTGGGTCGTGGTGAAATTCTGATTCGATCTGAGCATGTCCGTCCGTCCATCCGTCCGTCCGTCCGTCTGTTGAAATCACGCTAACTTCCGAACGAAACAAGCTATGGACTTGAAACTTGGCACAAGTAGTTGTTATTGATGTAGGTCGGCTGGTATTGCAAATGAGCAATATCGGTCCAATTTTACGTATAGCCCCCATATAAACGGACCCCCAAATTTGGCTTGCAGACCCTCTAAGAGAAGCCGATTTCACCCGATCCGGCTGAAATTTGGTACATGGTGTTAGTATATGGTCTCTAATAACCGTGCAAAAATTGGTCGGCATCGGTCCATAATTATATGTAGCCCCCATATAAACCGATCCGCCGAATTGGCTTTCGGAGCCTGTAGGGGAAGCAAATTTCATCCGATCTGGCCGAAATTTGGGACATGATGTTAGTATATGGTCTTTAACAACCATGCAAAAATTGGTCCACATCGGTCCATAATTATATATAGCCCCCATATAAACCGATCCCCAGATTTGGCTTGCGGAGCATCTAAGAGAAAAAAGTTTCGTCCGATCCGGCTGAAATTTGGTACATGGTGTTAGTATATGGTCTCTAATGACCATGCAAAAATTGGTTCGCATCGGTCCATAATTATGTATAGCCCCCATATAAACCGATCCCCCGATTAGGCTTGCGGAGCCTCTAAGAGAAGCAAATTTCATCCGATTCGGCTGAAATTTGTTACATGGTGTTATTATATGGTCTCTAATGCCCATGCAAAAATTGGTCCACATAGGTTAATAATTATATATAGTCCCCATATAAACCGATCACCAGATTTGACCTCCGGAGCCTCTTGGAAGACCAAAATTCATCTGATTCAGTTGAAATTTGGTATGTGGTGTTAATATATGGCCTCAAACACCCATGCACAAATAGGTCGAAATCGGTCCATAATTACATATATAGCCTCCATATAAACCGATCCCCAGATTTGTCCTCCGGAGCCCCTTGGAAGAGCAAAATTCATCCGATTCGGTTGAAATTTGGTACGTGATGTAAATATGGTATCCAACAACCATGCAGGAATTGGTCCATAGCGGTCCACAATCATATATAGCCCCCATATAAACCGATCACCAGATTTGAACTCCGGTGCATTTTGGAGAAGCAAAATTCATCCGATCTGGTTGAAATTTGGTACGTGGTGGTAGTATATAATATTTAACAACCATGCCATAAGTGGTCCATATCAGTCCATAATTATATATAGCCCCCATATAAACCGATACCGAGATTTGGTTTTGGAGCCTCTTGGAGGAGGAAATTCCATCCGAGTCAGTTTAAATTCGGTACATTGTGCTAGTATGTTACCGTTAACAACCATGCCTAACTAGGTCCATATCGGTCTATAGTTATATATAGCACTCAGATAAATCGATCACCAAACACACAAAAATTGGTCCATATCAAGTTCATAATTTTACATAGCCCCCATATAAGCGACCCCTATATTTCAATTCTGGCTCTCTACGTACCGTGCAAAATTCCATATCAATTCGTAATTATTTGTAGACTTACCTATACATACCTCTTTTGTCTAATATATACCAGGTATGGACTAACTCACAACTTATAAAACGATGTTAAGAAGTTTTAATATACCTTGCTATCGGTAAGTATTACCACAACGCAAGTAATTCGATTGTGTATGACAGTCTTTCGTAGAAGTTTCTACGCAATCCATGGTGGAGGGTACATAAGATTCGGCCTGGCCGTATATACTTGTTCCTATTGCCGTTTTGCACGAGGACAAAGGTACCGTTGCCTTCTTCGCCCTTTCTTCAATATTAAGCTTAAAGTTCAGCTCCCTGTCCAAATTAACGCCAAGGTATTTTGCACACTCACCAAAGGGAATTTCAATACGCCCTACGGAAATGATCATATACTAACAGTATTTAGCAAATTTCAACCAGATTTGATGAAATTTGCTCCTTCTTGAGCCTCCCCAAGCCAAATCTGGGGGTCCGTTTATATGGGGGCTATACGTATACGTACGTCTGATATAACCCATTTGCAATACCTCCGACCTACATGAATAACAACTACTTGTGCCAAGTTTCAAGTCGATAGCTGGTTTCGTTCGAAAGTTGGCGTGATTTCCACAGACGGACGGACCAACATAGCTAGGTTAGGTGGTAGCCTGATGTATCAGGCTCACTTAGACTATTCAGTCCATTGTGATACCACATTGGTGAACTTCTCTCTTATCACTGAGTGCTGCCCGATTCCATGTTAAGCTCAATGACAAGGGTCCTCCTTTTTATAGCCGAGTCCGAACGGCGTTCCACATTGCAGTGAAACCACTTAGAGAAGCTTTGAAACCCTCAGAAATGTCACCAGCATTACTGAGGTGGGATAATCCACCGCTGAAAAACTTTTTGGTGTTCGGTCGAAGCAGGAATCGAACCCACGACCTTGTGTATGCAAGGCAGGCATGCTAACCATTGCACCACGGTGGCTCCCAGACATAGCTAGATCGGAAACGGAATGACAAAGTTAATATACCCTCCATCCTATGGTGGAGGTTAAAAATATTTTTGAGGCAAAGATTATAAACTTTCTTCTAAGTAAACTTTCATTATTTTAAAGAAATTTGGCCTTATTATGGTGTAAATTGTGAGACCTAAAATTTCGATTGCACAAGCTTTTATATTAGGTCAATAATTTTGTCGGTGTATAGACCCTTTTACATAAACCGATCAATGTCTACAGTGATTATTATAGATATTTTATCTTACACTTTTTATTTAATATTGACTCCATGTGGACTCAATTGCAATATAGAAGACTACAACGCAAGTAAATAGATTGTGGGTGATAATATTTAGTAGAGCATTGTACGCAATCAAACCGAATCTTATGTAGAGTCCACGATACACAAAATTTCGTCCTAGCTGAAGTTTCGGCCGTATTTATTAGGTTTTATGATTATTTGCATGGAAGTACGTTATATCTTTTCCTCACCAAAAACCCATGATGAGAAATTTTTGGCGCTAAGGGTATAGGGCCACAATATTTTCCTCATTTGTGCTCCTGTATTATTCTACCAAAGAGTTACCAACATACTCATACAGGACATTCATGGTATGTTATGTACTCGCTAGCACGTATGTAATCGTAACACATGAAACTGTAGTAGTGTGGAGTATATTGAAGGAAATTAGTTATAGTAATATTTCTTCATATATTAGTATGTTTCTATATAAGAAGTACGAGTAAGTGACTTAAACAAAGCAAAATATTACATTAGAGTAAAGTAAACCTTTGGGGGTTTATTCTGTTTGTTTTTCATAAATCCGAAAACAAAATGTTGTCAATGTGTAAAATTTACAATTTAATTTTGAAGTGATTAAATTGTTAGCCATTTTTTGTGCACTGAAAAAAATATTGTCGCGAGGCCAAAGATTCCATGTCCTAAAATACGAATGCAAATTATGCTTAGCATAGAAGACGCCTTTTTCTAATATAAAGTTTTTTTTCCTTGTTCAAAAGTCGATAAACTTTTCAATGAAGTCGTATTGTCTTTATAATTAAGTGATTTAACTCAAAAATGGGTATCATAACATGAGATAAAAATTTTTTGGGGTTAGGTCAACTTGACTTTAATAATTCAGAAAAATTCTTTAAAATTAACGAAATTGTCTTTAAATTTGTTGCCTTTTTGCATCTTGACTACGAAACCAAAAATCGTTCAAAAATAGGACATGTTTTTCAACACTTTATTTTAAAGACGTTTTTACTTGAAACATAGCATAATTTCTACTGGAAGTCGAGTCTTGATATGGAAAATAAAATTGTCGTTAACTCGTTTTTAAAGGATTTTGATGGCATATGAAGAAAAAAAAGCTGAAAAAAAAGAATAATTAAAATTTGCTTCCTAGCATCAAGTACACAAAACCCAAATTTAAAAGAGAACTGTGTCTTAAAAGTATCCTTAATTGTATTCTCCGCATCTTTGGCTCGGAATCAATGCCAAAATTGTTAAAGTAAAGACAAAATCTTTAGAACCCATGTTTTTTTCAGTGTGATTTTCAAGGCTTTATAATTATATTCAATTATTTAAAAACATAATTTAAATTCTCTTCAAAAAATTGCAAGAATGCCAAAAAGTTTTTCCCATAATATAGTTTAAATGCAAACATCTTTAAGTTGGTATGGCGCTAATTGCAATTTCATACTCCATTTTTACACCCATCACCATAGTATGGTGATGGCGGTATAATAAGTTCCGAACGGCGTACCACATTATAGTGAAACCACTTAGAGAAGCTTTGAAACCCTCAGAAATGTCACCAGCATTACTGAGGTGGAATAATCCACCGCTGAAAAACTTTTTGGTGTTCGGTCGAAGCAGGAATCGAACCCACGACTTGTGTATGCAAGGCGGGCATTCTAACCATTGCACCACGGTGGCTCCATGCTTAGATCGATTTAGAATTTCACCACGAACCAGAATATAGATATTTTATGGGGTCTTAGAACCCCATAAAATATATATATTCTGGGTCGTGGTGAAATTACAAACGGAATGACAAAGATCCCAGGTTAGGTTAGGTTAGGTGGCAGCCCGATGTATCAGGCTCACTTAGACTATTCAGTCCATTGTGATACCACATTGGTGAACTTCTCTCTAATCACTGAGTGCTGCCCGATTCCATGTTAAGCTCAATGACAAGGGACCTCCTTTTTATAGCCGAGTCCGAACGGCGTTCCACATTGCAGTGAAACCACTTAGAGAAGCTTTGAAACCCTCAGAAATGTCACCAGCATTACTGAGGTCGGATAATCCACCGCTGAAAAACTTTTTGGTGTTCAGTCGAAGTAGGAATCGAACCCACGACCTTCTGTATGCAAGGCGGGTATGCTAACCATTGCACCACGGTGGCTCCCATGGTGTGTATTAATCCACGTTTTGGTACATTGACAAAAAAAGGATACCCGGTTGCAAAGATTTTGTCTTTACACTAACAATTTTGGTATTGATTCCGAGTCAGGGAAATGAACAATTTATGTAAGGATACAATTCTCTTTTAAATTTTGACATTTGCTTACTTGATTCTAGGGAAAATTTTAATCTACACTGAAAAAATATTTACGTGATATTAAAGATTACGCAACCTAAATTTTCGGTTGAGATATTTACAAAATATTAAGAACAAATTTCTTTAAAATAATGAAATTTTAATTAAAATAAAATGTATAATCTTTGAATAAAAAATCGTATATATTAAATTTGGGGCACATATTTTGGAAATTTGCGTCCCTCTATTAAAGTCAAATGTCTTTGAAGTAAAGTAGATTTTTCTTAAGGTAAGGAGACAGATTTTTGATTTAAAAAAATTGTCATTAAATGAACTGAAAAGTTGAATCTTAAAATTTAAGATAAAAACCCTTCAAATATAGGCTAAGAGAAGAAATTTTAGGATCCAAGTAAACTTTTTTTGAGTGCATTAGTTGTTTCTTATTTTTTCTTCATATGCTCTCAAAGGCCTTTAAAAATGTGTTAACAACAACTTAAATTTCCAATTTCGGACTTCAAGTATAAATTATGCCATTTTTATACCCTCCACCATAGGATGGGGGTATATTAACTTTGTCATTCTGTTTGTAACATATCGAAATATTGCTCTAAGATCCCATAAAGTATATATATCCTGGGTCGTGGTGAAATTCTGAGTCGATCTGAGCATGTCCGTCCGTCAGTCTGTTGAAATCACGCTAACTACCGAAAGAAACAAGCTATCGACTTGAAACTTGGCACAAGTACTTGTTATTGATGTAGGTCGCATGGTATTGCAAATGGGCCATATCGGTCCACTTTTACGTATAGCCCCCATATAAACGGGCCCCCAAATTTGGCTTGGCCGATTCGGTTGAAATTTGGTACGTGATGTTAGTATATTGCATCCAACAACCATGCAGGAATTGGTTCATATCAGCCCATAAATATGTATAGCTGCCATATAATCCCACCCCAAAATTTGACCTCCGGTGCCTTATGGAGAAGAAAAATTCATCCGATCTGGTTGAAATTTGGTACGTGGTGGTAGTATATGATATTTAACAACAATGCTAAAAGTGGTCCATATCAGTCCATAATCATATATAGCCCCCATATAAACCGATCCCGAGATCGGAGCCTCTTGGAGGAGCAAATTTTACCCGAGTCAGTTGAAATTTGGTACATTGTGCTAGTATTTGGCCGTTAACAACCATGCCTAACAAGGTCCATATCGGTCTATAGTTATATATAGTCCTCAGATAAATCGATCCCCAATAACACAAAAATTGGTCCATATCAAGTTCATAATTGTATATAGCCTACATATAAGCGACCCCAATATTTCAATTCTGGCTCTCTACGTACCGTGCAAAAGTCCATATCGATTCGTAATTATTTGTAGACTTATGTACACATACCTTTTTTGTCTAATGTATACCACGTATGGACTGACTCACAATTTAGAAAACGATGTTAAGAAGTTTTAAGATACCACAACCCAAGTAATTCGATTGTGGATGACATTCTTTCGTAGAAGTTTCTACGCAATCCATGGTGGAGGGTACATAAGATTCGGCCTGGCCGAACTTACGGCCATATATACTGGTTCAAATATAACACATCTTTAAAACAAATGAAAAATATTTCCGAACATTTTTTTTTGCCGTTGTAGTCAAGATACAATATGTCAACAAATTTAAAAACTATTTCTGTAATTTTGAATAATTTTTCAGAGTCAAATAATTTTTCCTTAATCAAATATTTTTTTTTCACGTGAAGACGCCCAGTTGAATCCAACGCTTTTCTAGCAATTCTATCCCTTGATTAAAATAGTTTTTCTCAAGGTCTTCAAAATAGTGGTTTGCAACTGTAATTGCATCTTGATTTGAGGTAAAACGCTTGCCAGCAAGAAATTTTTTTAGATTTGGGAACAAGTAAAAGTCACTGGGAGCTAAATCAGGAGAATAAGGTTGGTGGTCAAGCAACTTGTACTTTAATTCGTTGATTTTGGCCATTATTAAAACACTCTTGTACGCTGGTGCGTTGTCTTGATGATTTTTTTTTTGTTGTAAGCCAGGACGTTTTTCTCGAATTTGTACATTTAATTGATCCAAAAGGTTGCAATAGTCTCTGAATTTATTGTTTTACCCTTTTGCAGATAGTCAATCAATAAAATACTTTTGAAGTCCCAAAAAACCGTTGCCATAATCTTACCAGCCGATTGAATTGTTTTTGCCTTCTTTGGGGCACTTCCTCCAGCTTCAGTCCATTGTTTGGATTATTCTTTTGTCTCTGGAGTATAGTGGTGGATCCTTGTCTCATCAACAGTTATGAAACGACGCTTAACATTCATTTTATTTCGCTTAAAACGATCCAAACAAGCTTGAGAAATGTTCATTCTTATGCGTTTTTGATCGACTGTTAACAAATACGACACCCATCTTGCAGAAAGCTTTTTCATCTGTAGTTCTTCATGCAAAATTAAATGGACTCGATCATTTGAGATGCCCATGATATTAGAAATTTCACGCACTTTTATTCGTTGATCATTTAATACCACATCATACACTTTGGCTACAATTTCTGTTGTTGTTGCTGTTTTTGGACGTCCACTACGTGGTTCATCTTTAATGCTTGTACGACCACGTTTAAATTCAGCAACCCAATTTTTTACTGTTACATATGAACCCAGCAAAAAAATTTGGAAGCACAACTTTAAAAGCACTTCCAGATTATGTACTCCCAATGATGTTCTTTATTTTAACTACACAGAATGTTCTTTTAATTCAATTTTTTATAACATGTTTTTTTTTATATTTTTAATGGATAATTTTAACTTTTTTTCTGTTTCAAATAGGTTAAAAACGGAGCAAGTATTTATAAAATGTACAAATTATTTAGATTTTGTTGAAAAAAAAAATGCTAAATCCAATCTGAAAAAATTGTGAATTTGTGAAAATATTTGAGGTCAAACGTTTCAGACAAGCATTAGAATCCATTAAAAAATATAAAAAATTATAAAAATTATTGATTTGGCAAAATATCATAGAATTTTTATACCCTCCATCATAGGAAGGGCGTATATTAACTTTGTCATTCCGTTTGTAACACATCGAAATATTGCTCTAAGACCCCATAAAGTATATATATTCTGAGCATGTCCGTCCGTCCGTCCGTCTGTTGAAATCACGCTAACGTCCGAACGAAACAAGATATCGACTCGGATGGGTCGGATGGCATTGAAAATGGGCCACATCGGTCCACTTTTAATAAATACTGGTGGCTTAACTAACATAGTTATCTACTCTCTCAATAATACTTCTTTTAAGACTTGACCTCCTCCCCCTTCAAAATTCAGCTAGCAATGTTTTCCTAAATTTTTCATTGCAATAAAACTCAATCTATTTCTAAGTGAATATTTACGATTAAATGTATAGCTAATTATTATAAAATATATTATACTTTTTTTTTTTGGGCATTGTATAAATAGAGAAAGATTATTTACTTTTGTTTATTTAGTAATTAAGTATACTCAATGAAATAAAATGAACGATGAAAAAAAAAAAAACAAACCATGCAGAAATTGGTCCATATCGGTCCATAATTTCATATAGCCTCCATACCAACCGATCCCCCGATTTGGCTTTCGGAACCTCTAAGAGAACCAAAAGCCATCCGATCCGATTGAAATTTGGTACATGGTGTTAGTATATTGTCTCTAACAACCATACCAAAATTGGTCCATATCGGTCCATAATTATATATAGCCCCCATATAAGCCGATCCCCAGATTTGATTTCCGGAGCCTCTTAGAGGAGCAAAATTCATCCGATCCGGTTGAAATTTGGTACGTGGAGTTAGTATATGGTCTCTAACAACTATGCAAGAATTGGTCCATATCGGTCCTTAATTATATATAGCCCCCATATAAATCGATCCCCAGATTTGTCCTCCGGAGCCTCGTAGAGGAGCAAAATTCATCCGATCCGGTTGAAATTTGGTACATGGTGTTAGTATATGGTCTCTAACAACCATGCAAAAATAGGTCCATATGGGTCCACTTTTACATATAGCCCCCATATAAACGGACCCCCAAATTTGGCTTGCGATTGCTCTAAGAGAAGTAAATTTCATCCGATCCGGCTGAAATTTGGTACATGGTGTTAGTATATGGTCTCTACCAACCATGCAAAAATTGATCCACATCGGTCCATAATTATATATAGCACCCATATAAACCGATCCCCCGATTTGCGGAGCCTCTTAAAGGAGCAAAAGTCATCCGATCCGATTGAAATTTGGTACGTGGTGTTAGTATATTGTCTCTAACAACCATGCCAAAATTGGTCCATATCGGTCCATAATTATATATAGCCCCCATATCAGCCGATCCAGTTGAAATTTGGTACGTGGTGTTAGTATATGGCCTCTTACAACTATGCAAGAATTGGTCCATATCGGTCCATAATTATATATAGCCGTCATATAAATCGATACCCAGATTTGTCCTCCGGAGCCTCTTGGAGGAGCAAAATTCATGCGATCAGGTTGAAATTTGGAACATGGTGTTAGAATGTGGTCTCTAACAAACACGCAAGAATTGGTACATATCGGTTCATAATTGTATATAGCCCCCATATAAACCGATCCCCAGATTTGATCTCCGGAGCCTGTTGGAGGAGCAAAATTCATCCGATCCGGTGAAATTTGCAACGTGGTGTTAGTATAAGGCCGCTAATAACCATGCCAAATTTGGTCCATATCGGTCTATAGTTATATATAACCGATCCCCAATCACACAAAAATTGGTCCATATCGGTTCATAATTATGGTTGCCACTCGAGCCAAAAATAATCTACCAAAATTTTATTTTTATAGAAAACATTGTCAAAATTTTATTTCTATAGAAAATTTTGTCAAAATTTTATTTCTGTAGAAAATTTTGTCAAAAATTTTATTTCTATAGAAAATTTTGTCAAAATTTTATTTCTATAGAAAATTTTGTCAAAATTTTATTTCTATAGAAAATTTTGTCAAAATTTTATTTCTATAGAAATTTTTGTCAAAATTTTATTTCTATAGAAAATTTTTTCCAAATTTTATTTCTATAGAAAATGTTTTCCAAATTTTACTTCTATAGAAAATGTTGTCAAAATTTTATTTCTATAGAAACTTTAAACTTAATTATATACGTATTTAATCGGCCTTTTTAGTTTAATATATACCACGTATGGACTATGTGGTATATATTACGGTGTTAGGAAGTAGAAGTTTCTACGCAATCCATGGTGGAGGGTCAGCGTTGCCAATTTAGCTTTTTTCCCGCTAGATTTGGCTTTTTTTGAAAACGTTTAGCGGGAAAAAAATGCATTTAGCTTTTAGCTTTTTTTCTGGCTTTTTTTCATGACCCTTTTAGCTATTTTTGGCTTTTTTTATTTTCGACATGTTTCTATTGAAATATGGATAAATCGACGTTTTTATCTAAGCCTTGCTGCAAGAATAAGGGTTTCCACATATTTCAAAGCTCAGTTGAAACATTAATAATGATTCCAGCCATAATGCGGGCATTTTTGTAGCAAATACACCTTGTTGTAAAGTTTTTTCATTATATACATAAAAGTTATCGTAAAATTTAAATCTACTATTACCATACAAATTTGTTAGATAGACTGTCAGTAAATTATTGGGAATATTATCATTTGACTCGTTTATCCTTTTTATGTTATTATAATATTCTAGTTATTACGATATTACTAAATTAAAATAGTAGATGTGAATCGCTTTGTGCACTGAAAAAATATTGTCGTGAGGCCAAAGATTTCATCGCCTTAAAATACGAACGCGAATTTTGGTTATAATAGCATTTGTGAATTTCTTTTATATAAACTGTTTTTCTTGTCCAAAAGACGATAAAGTCGTTTTGTCCTTATAATTAAGTGATTCAACTTAAAAATGGGTATGTTTTCATGAAAGAAGGAATAATTAATGAAATAGTCTTTAAATGTGAGGAGTTTTTGCATCTTAACCACAAACCAAAATAGCGTTCAAAAATAGAAGATGTTTTTCAACACTTTATTTTAAAAACGTATATATACAATAATTTCTACTTGAAGTCGAGTCTGAATTTGGAAATTTAAGTTGGCGTTAGCACGTTTTTAAAGCACTTTGATAGCTCATGAAGAAAAGGAAAATGTTTTACTGGGAAATGTAAACTATAGGTATTTTTTACAATTTAAATAATAGTAACTCCCACAAAACGAAGGACTTCCAGTAAAAAATTTGTGATAGTAATCAAAATGTATCGAATACGCAAACAGAGCTACTATGCCTTAGATATTGTTACAGTCTCACAGAAGTGGAATTAAAATGAAAATAATATGCATTGTAAGTGAAATAAAGCCTTTAAGTTTGTTAAATTTCAAACAAAAATGTGACTTTTGATACAAAAAAATTTAGCTTTTTTTCTAGCTATTTTTTAGAACTTTTTAGCTTTGTTTAGCTATTTTTTTGGGCAAATCTAGCGGTTTTTGGTGAAACAATTCTGGCAACGCTGTGGAGGGTACATAAGCTTCGGCCTGCCCTCGTAACTATAAGTATTTTGGAGAAGGAAACAAACTGTACATCAAAGAAATGAGTCTTCTATGCTAATGAAAATTCGTACCCATCTTTCGCCTCACGACAATATTTTTTTTAGTGTACAGCCCTAATATAGACCAATGTCCCGTATGTTATTGAGTCCTTGAGCTTCTGAACACCACAATTTTTAGCTGACTTGCTTGAAATTGAAAATCTGGAGGTATTTTGGGTCCACAAAAAGATGTGCCGAATATGATGTGTATCGGTCCTTGTTTGGGTATAGCTCCGACATAGACTTCTTGAGCTTCTAGAAATAGCAAATTTTAGACGACTTTCTTGAAACTGAAAATCTTGTGGTATTTTACGTAACGAATAGGGTGTGCATCGGTCCATGGTTTGCTTTAATCCCCTTTTAGAATGTAGATTTCAAATAATATGAAAGACATTACTCCATTGAATTCTCTGAGGTGTTTAAGATTCCTGTAAAACTCAAACTTAAGACTATATTTATCTGTGTTTTAAATCACTAGAGTTCGCCAGTTAGTCACACTATGAGTTTGTGACAAATTTGAGGTGGTTCCTTAACTTCAATTTCAAGCTGCGTGATTGTTGTTATCCCACTATTTTTGCAGAATCTCTTGAATGGCTTCCATAGATGATGTTTAAAAATATCATTAAAGCGTCTATACGATGTGATATTGCTTGCATCTTAGCAAAAATAATAATATGTGCACGCATTTTAATATCGCTAAATCTCTTACGTGATGTAAACATCCATTAGCTCCATTCAGTTCATATCTACCTTCGTCATGGATTGTCCATTGTAAATGGTATATGGCACATTCGAATTTGTATAAGACTCAGTGGCATTAAATAAAGACATCCTTAAGGAATCTCTGTTAAAGCTGTTTATTTGTTTTGTTTTTATGGCGGCGAGGCACTTTGAAAGTATTTTCCCAAGGATCAGTGGCTAACATCGAAGGAGAACATTTGGGCTTTAATGCTCCTTTAATGATGGGGTAAACATGAATTCGACTGTTATATATTTTTGCGTTTATAATGTCTTACGTGGACAACAACGTGGAGGCAGTGGGCACATACGCACGTAGTAAACTAACTGGTCTACATCTACATACTTGTACACATAGACACGCACATACATACGAGTACACAACTCACTCACGTCCTTATAAAACATATATATTTTGAGGCAATAACCAGTACATAAGTTTCACATCAATGTTGTTATTATTGTTTTTTGGCTTTTATTGTGTGTATGGGACTCTAATGCTTTTGTCGATGTGCGGACGTGAGATATAAAATATATATTTAGCCCGCCCTCCTTCCCTTCAATACGTTAAATACGCACACACATAAATTCTCATACTGGCATATATCATAGGGTGGCTCGAAACAAGTATAGAAGGCATTAAGTTCGGTAGGGCCGAATCTTATATACACAGAAAAAAAGGTGTCTTGTTAATTTTAGGACCAGTTTAACTTCCACATAGTTCAAAAAATTTACTGTAATATAGTTCATTTTTCGTAACCACTGCGAAAATTAACTTAGCTAAAGGAAAACTTATAAAAATTCAGTAAATGTTTTTTAGTTCACTAACTACGAAATGGGACGGATTTTTCCTTAAATAAATTTCCAATACAATAGTTAATGCATCGTTGATTGTATTATAAAAAGACATAGGCTATATAAAAATCTTACTACGAAATGTGGACAATTTACTAAGAAAAATTTTTGTATGGAAAAAAAATTTTATAGTAAAAATTAACTTAACCACAGTACCGATTCGTATGGCGGCTTCCTACAGCTTATTTCGGTTTTTACTATAAGTTGGAGTATATTTCCTCACATTGAAAATTTTAGATAAAGTAGAATAAAAAGTAGTTAATTTAATCCTTGACGGGTGTATATAATTTTTTATGGATTCCTCGTAAATTTTGAATATATTTTACCTTATCCTATAGATAGAATACCAACTAATCAATAAACGTGATACTGGAAATTGAAGTGAGAAGAAATTATGAAATTATTGCATCATCTTTTTTTTTTTTGTTTGTGTTTGTTATTGCGATGATGTTATGGAATGTGTGTTGTTGGTATCTTTTGTGGTGATAGTTGTTTTGTTGCAATAGCGAGATCAGAAAGGGATCATGTGTGCGTGGAGTTGTTTTTCTTTACATATGTGTCCTTTATGACTATTTGTGTCTTTGAGTTTTATTGGTGCATTCAGTTCTGTTGATGCATTTATGAAGCGCACACGTGGTGCGCTTGCGTGCGGTATTTGTGTTTATTAATAAAAATACATTTATTTCGTAACATTTTAGAAACTGATAAGTGAATGGTGTGATGTTAGAGAAAACAAAAACACTTTATATTGATAAAAAATAAATAACTCTAAAATAAATCACATATTAAGAAACTGTATATTTCTATTAATAATTTAAAATTAGTGCGGTTTTAAATTGGTTTACATAAAAATATTCATAATGAGTGGTAATAAAATGATCTATATTTACTCTACATCTGGATCACATTACAATTTTTTGAGTCTATATTTTTATGTTATAGCGAGTCCTTAAGGTGTGTACTCAGTTCGAGTTTAGGTGCTAAAATCAGAAATAAATCAGTAAGAAAAGTATAAAATTATACGCCTTCGATGCAAATTTAAATATAACTTGATGGAGAATAGCTCGAAACAAGTTTTTTATAAAGTTTATATTCTTTAAATGGATAACACGATTAAGAACAGAAAATCGTTTTTAAGCTTATGTAGAACGCTGTTTTTTAATTTAATATGATGAATTGTTTTCAAGTTATTCCAATATATATAGCGGAAGTCCCTTAATTTTGAACATAACCGTATATCTCAAAAAGTCGAGCTCTTAAAAAAACAAGTGTAAATTTGGATTCAGCAACCTCAAATTACTAAAAATTTGATATAAATTTTAAATGAACACAAAAACGGTTCAATTTTGTTCCCATGTATTTCTAAAGAAAACTAATCATGAAAAATTGGGATTTTAGCCACTAAACTCGAACTTAATATCCACCATAAATACTAAATGCTATATTGACAAGTGGAAATTATATCTAATTTTATAATATTTTTATTTCATTTATATTCTGAGAAGGATTTCAAAAATGTCCCATTTGTGCATGGATATGATTCCACTAATGTAGTAATTGGATGATTTTTTTCAATGTGGTAAGTTTTTCGTCCATTTGTAATAAAGCCAAAATTTCTATTTATTAAAAAATAATTTTCATTTGCAGGATGACAGCAAATCTAATGGTATTTTTTGGAATCTTCTTACTGTTTAATGCTATCTAAGCTGATATCCCTATTGGCTCTAAGAAAATTCTCTTGTAAGATAAAGATCAAAATACCATAGAATTTGATAATATTTTTATATTTCATATACCTTTTTAACTTCAGAGGCTTATGACGCAAATCCACACAACAAAAACTAGCGAAATCGGTGAAATTGGACAAAAATGAAATGAAAATAGCAACTTATGGCATATATCTTTCATATGGATAGAAAATGGAAATTGATATTAATTAGTTTCATTCTACTAACATAGAATATTACTCTTTTGAAGAAGCAATTACTAACTACGGAAAAGTAACAACATACAGCGTACAAATAAAAACATTTCTTTTATTGTATATCATAAGCCATAGTTTTATGTAATATAATAATAATTTTTTGAAATAAAATACTGGTAGTTATGAAAAATTGTCTTATATTGTACGAAAAATTTCTTAGTTGTATACAGGCTTGTTGTACCTTTAATTCCTAAATTTATTTACTTCTTTGAAAATTATACTGATAAATAGTTTATTTGAAACCAATTTCTAAATATAGGATTCCCAAAAACTTGTTCATTTTTCCGGATAGCAGGAATATTTTGAATGAGTGTAAGTACATTCTTCCCTCAGCGTAGTAAGAATGAACTAAAATACGATGCAATACATAAACTTATTTATAAGAAAATCATGAACTTCTCTAGATGAAAAAAATCTTTGGCGCCAAATCATGGTCATTCTTACTATGGGTTAGTTCATTTTTCGTAAACAATAGTAAACTTTTTTTTCGGTGTACACACCACCATGAATCAAATTTTACAGTTTCTTTTGAAAACTTTTCGCGGATGCAGGTAACTTAGAAATATGTAGAATCTCAGGGGGATTTGATGGCAGATGGGTTCAAATGGTACCTTTCCCGAAGATAAATTTAAAGTTTCTATATCGGATCGGATGAATTTTGCATCTCCAAAAGGCACCGGAGGTCAAATCTGGGGATCGGTTTACATGGGGGCTACATATAATTATGGACCATATAATTATACCATGTACCAAATTTCAGCCGGATCGGATGAAATTTGCTTCTCCAAAAGGCTGCGGAGGTCAAATCTGGGGACCGTCTTAGAGCAATATTTCGATGTGTTACAAACGGAATGGCAAAGTTAATATACCCCCCCCCCCACCTATGGTGGAGGGTATAAAAAGACCGATTAAATACGTATATAATTCATTTTGATAACGTTTTCTATACAACCATTGGTCCACATCGGTACATAATTATATATAGCCCATATAAACCGATTCTCAGACTTAACCTCCGGAGCCTCATGGATGAGCAAAATTCATTCGAGTCGGTTGAAATATGGTAACGGTTCATAATTGTATGTAGCCCCCATGTAAACCGATCCCCAGATTTGACCTCCTGAGCTCTTGGATGAGCAAAACTCATCCGATCCGTTTGAAATTTTGTGAGATTTGCTACATTGCGCTACTATATGGCCGCTAACAACCATGCCAAAATTGGTTCATATCGGTCTATAGTTATATATAGCCGATCCCCAAAAATAATCTACCAAAATTTTATTTCTATAGAAAATTTTGTCAAAATTTTATTTCTATACAAAATTTTGTCAAGATTTTATTTCTATAGAAAATCTTGTCAAAATTTTATTTCTGTAGAAAAATTTTGCAAAATTTTATTTCCATAGAAAATTTTGTCAAAATGAATTATATACGTATTTAATCGGCCTTTTTTGTTTAATATATACCCCGTATGAACTAACTTACAATTGAGAAGACGGTGTTAAGAAGTTTTAAGATACGTTGCCATTGGCAAGTGTTACAGGAACCCAAGTAATTCGATTGTGGATGACAGTCTTTAGTACAAGTTTCTATGCACTCCATGGTGGAGCGTACATAAGATTCGGCCTGGCCGAACTTACGGCCGTATATACTTGTTAAATGTATCTTTAGGAAGCGTACTGGTTGAACTGATCTGCTTGGGAGAATATTTGTTATAAAACCTCCTGATGTTCTATATATTATCAAGTAACCCGCTACGACGAAGAATTTTCGGAGGAAACTATTATATTTGATTCATGGTGATGGGCATTTAAGATTCGGCCCGACAGAACTTACTTCTGTATACACTTGTTTTCTATGCATTATCTGGGCTGCCCTATTGTGAGATTAACATTTCTTTGTGCGTATCACCAATGATGTGTATATCAATGTGTGAGTGACATATTTCGGTTCGGAGTATGTATAGATCTGTTATTGGTACATATATTGATGTTGTTTGGTGTATATGTGTGTGTATCGCATGTGTGTGTGTGGAGTGTTTCCGATTTGGTTGTTTATTTGCCAAGGATTTTGTATAATTTTATGTTGTGTAAAAAGTTTTTTTTTTTGTTTGTTTTCTTTACCAGATAATATCTTACTTAGCTGCAATGTTTCAACAGTTGTACAGTACAGATACTTTGGATTCAAGTATTCATTTATTAGGGCTGTATTGTTGGATATAGTAGGGTGGTGTCTTTCATCACATAGAATAGGCTTTTACACTCAAAAACAATAACACACTATGAAGGAAAATGTGGACTTTTTGTTTTCTTATATGTATAGTCAATTTGAAGAACATTGAGAGTTATATAGTTTTGTTTCTTAACATTGTCAGATATATGCGGCCTTAATTTCGGCCAAGCCGAATCGTATATACCCTCCACCATATATTGCGTCGATTTTCTTGGGTTTGATAGCCGTTGCCGATGGCAATGTATCTTAAAACTTTTTAACATAGTCTTCTAAGTTGTAGTTTGGTCCATATGGAGTCTAAGCTATTTCAGTTCTTGATCGGTTTACATAGAGGAGCCTGTAAATAGTTATGACCCGATATGAACCGCACGGTAATTAGCGGGTCAAATTTCAAAAGGATCGGATGAAATTTGTTCCTCCATGAGTATCTAGAAATCAAATTTGGGGAATATACCTAAGAGTGATCCCACATGTCCCATTTAAAATACCCTCCCACCTACATTAATAACAACTATTTGTAAGAAGTTTCACGTCATTAGCATACTCCTTTCGGAAAGTAGGGTTATTTCAACACCAAGACGGACGGACATCGCTAGATCGACTAAAAATTGCACAACGGCTGAAACAACCATTTCGATGGGTTCCAAACGGAATGAAAAAGTTAAATGTAAAGACGAGGTTTAAATATCCTTTATTGACGTATAAAAATTTAATTACAAAATGATGAAATTAAAATATTGTGACAGAAAACTCAGGAAAATGTCAACAATTTCAGGCTCCTCTTAATTGAACAACTTTCAAACAGCAACTTCCTCATACATGTCTGTATTGTCTTTTTTCATTCAAAATCAAGGCCAACTAGGCTTGAAAGAATAATTTATAAAGTAAAAAAATTATTGCCGACTGCGACTAACTCCAACTTGGATGTATCCACTCTAATCCATTCTATATTCTACATTTTGAGATTTCCACAAAGCATTGTTATGTTCCACAATTCATTGTTACCTTCCTTATGAACGAAATTCCCCTTTCTTATAAAGTACTTTTTTTGCAGAGCATATGAACCCGAATTTAAGATAAATCATTTAACGATTGTCTCTATATTATTTTATGTGATTTTAACGATTTTTTTTTAGCGTTCAATGTAAGTTTTGTTTGTCTGAAATTTCGTTTCTCAGAAAAGAAAACTCCTCTTTTGGTCTACAACTCACGAAATTACACCCTCTCATAGAAAAAAAAATAACTAAATTAAACAAAAAAAAACATTGGCGCCATAGCATCCATACATCCATACAGTAGTTCATTCTTACTATTTTTGGGAATCGCACGAAAATTTTCTTTTGTATTAGTTCATATTGAACTTCTGTGTATGGTCATTGAACTTTATACCCTCATTTAGCTCATAAAATGTTTTGAGACATACTTAACAAAAGGAAAATTACATTGGGCTGTTGAACACTTTGGAAAAAGTAATAAAATTTAACTAAAAACAAGTTTTTTTCAATAAAAATAAGTTAAATTTACCGTTAGTTTAACTACGGAAATTTGTTCAGTGTAGTTGAGTCTACAAATATTTATAAACCGATATGAACTCATTTCCGAATGGTAATTTGAATCGGATCGGATGAAATCTGATAAAATATGATCAATCTGAACTTTTAAGAATAAAATGGGGAAATAATGAAAGTCCCACACTGAGAAAAAAACTTTCAATAATTTACTTTGAATAAAACATTTGTGTTTTAAATGTAGAACATTTGGTTATCTTTGAGGAATAGAAGAGAACAATTTAATTTGGTCTTCTTTTAGCCTATAAGGTGAATACTAAGTTCGAGTTTAGCCGCTAAAGTGAAAACTAAATCAGTAAAACAAGTATATACGGCCGTAAGTTCGGCCAGGCCGAATCTTATGTACCATCCAGTATGGATTGCGTAGAAACTTCTACGAAAGGCTGTCATCCACAAACTTCTCAAAATCGTTTTCTAAATTGTTAGTTAGTCCATAGGTGGTATATACTAGACAAAAAAGGTATGTATAGGTAAGTCTACAATTAATTATGAATCGGTATGGACTTATTCACGGTACGTAGAGACCCAGAATTGAAATATGGGGTCGCTTATATGGGGGCTATATACAATTATGAACTTGATATGGACCAATTTTTGTGTGATTGGGAATCGATTTATCTGAGGGCTATATATAACTATAGACCGATATGGACCTAGTTAGGCATGGTTGTTAACGGCCATATACTAGCACAATGTACCAAATTTCAACTGACTCGGATGAAATTTGCTCCTCCAAGTGGCTCCAAAACCAAATCTCGGGATCGGTTTATATGGGGGCTATACATGATTATCGACTGATATGGACCACTATTAGCATGGTTGTTAAATATCATATACTACCACCATGTACCAAATTTCCACCAGATCGGATGAATTTTGCTTCTCCATAAGGCATCGGAGGTCAAATCTGGGGATCGGTTTATATGGGGGCTATATATAATTATGGACTGATATGAACCAATTCCTGCATGTTTGTTGGATACCATATACTAACATCACGTACAAAATTTCAACCGATTCGGATGAATCTTGCTCTTCCAAAGGGCTCCGGAGGTCAAATCTGGGGATCGGTTTATATGGGGGCTATATATAATTATGGACCGATTTCGACCACTTTTTGCATTGGTGTTTGAGGACATATATTAACACCACGTACCAAATTTTAACAGATTCAGATGAATTTTGGTCTTCCAAGAGGCTCCGAAGGTCAAATCTGGTGATCGGTTTATATGGGGGCTGTATATATTTATGGACTGATATGGACCAATTTTTGCACGGTTGTAAGAGATCATATGCTGACACCATGTACCAAATTTCAGCCGGAGCGGATGAAATTTGCTTCTCTTAGAGGTTCCGCAAGACAAATCTGGGGATAGGTTTATATGGGGGGTGTATATAATTATGGACCGATATGAACCAATTTTTGCATGGTTGTTAGAGACCATATACCAACCCCATATACCCAATTTCAGCCGGATCGGATGAAATTTGCTTATCTTGGAGGCTCCGTAAGCCAAATCGGGGGATCGGTTTATAATAGCGCTATATATAATTATGGACCGATGTGGACCAATTTTTGCATGGTTGTTAGAGATCATGCAAATTTCAGCCGGATCGTACAAAATTTCAGCCGGATCGGATGAAATTTGCTTCTCGTAGAGGATCGGCAAGTCAAATTTGGGGGTCCCTTTATATGGGGGCTATACGTAAAAGTGGACCGATATGGCCCATTTGCAGTACCATCCGACCTACATCAATAACAACTACTTGTGCCAAGTTTCAAGTCGATAGCTTGTTTCGTTCGGAAGTTAGCGTGATTTCAACAGACGGACAGACATGCTCAGATCGACTCTGAATTTCACCACGGCCCAGAGTATATATATTTTATGCGGTTTAGAGCAATATTTCGATGTGTTACAAACGGAACGACAAAGTTAATATACCCTCATCCTATGGTGGAGGGTAGAGGTGTGCACGTGAGTAATATTTTACTCACGCTCACGCACACTCACGAAAAGAAAAATTGTACTCACGCACGAAAATGTCGTGAGCCACGAAAAATACCGTGACTCACGAAAAATATCGTGACTCACGAAAAATGTCGTGACTCACGAACAATTTTTTGAGCAATTTACCTTAGCGACGTGTTTGAAAACATGAGCATTATTAAAATCGAGAGCGTTATTACACTCTTAACATCCCAGGTGTCACTAAAATTGTAAATGAATTTAACTCTTAAGCGTTTTATGTTGATGAGCGGGATTATTTTCGTGAGCGTAAATCTGTACTCACGCACACTCACGAAGATAATATTTTCGTGACTCACGCTCACGCACGACATTTTGGTTTGTTAATCACGCTCACGCACACTCACGCCGTTGCCATGAGCGTGACTCACGACTCACGCGTGAGTCACGAAAATGTTCGTCACGTGCACACCTCTAGTGGAGGGTATAACAAGGCATAAAATTATACATATTTGTTGCAAATTTTATTATAACTTGATGGGGAATAGCCCAAAGCAAATTTTCACAAAGTTTGCATTCCTTAAAATCGCGAAAAAATTGCCATTTTAGCGGCTGAACTCGAACTTAATACCCACCTATACTCACAAAATGAGTTGTACTTACATACGTTTTGAGCCCTTTTGAGATATATAATTATATGAAATTCAGAAAATGCTCAATTTCTGAAAATTTCACACTTCTCCGGGCCTAACCCTTGCTTTAATATACTCATTTTAAGTGACATTTGCGTGACAATTTTGATGAGAAATCAAAATTTTGAGTCGGCTGAACACTTATTATTCCTACAATTCCAAAACTTAACTTAAAATATTGCCATTCCGGATTTTATTGAGTGAAACATAATTCAATTGAAAAATGCTGTAAGTGAATGCTACGACAACTCTCTCGTGTTCCTCCTCATGATTGATGTTTATGCCCTGCGAAGATACCATAGTCATGACGGAGATGACATTCATTTTTAGAGTTTCCTTTATAGTTTTGGTGTGGACATGGCATTTTTCTTTTTCTTCTTTGACTTTTATGAGTTTTTTGATTTTATCCCTGTAGTAGTCAGTTGGTTGGTGGGTTTAGATATTTTTTTTTTATGGCTGACTAATGATGTGTGAAACATTGTTTCAGCATGTTTGTTATTCAATTAGATTGGCCATTAGAAGTAAGTTAGTTTTGTTGGTGTTACTGAAATGGTGTGACAATCAAGGCCATCGCATTCACAGTGTTTGGTTGTGAATTTGTACATGATAAATGAAAGACCTCTATTGGTAAACAGTTTTCACCTCGTCTACTTTCGAAAATCACTTTATTGCTTTTCAAAGTATTCGAAGGCTGGCAAACAAATGATTGCGTACCACTCATACCACCTATTTGACTGCGATTGCGACATGTATTTCGTATTTATTGACATACCCAGCAAAAAAATTTGGATGTTCTTCCGAAGGCACAACTTTAACAGCACTTCCAGAAGATGCACTACCAATGATGTTCTTTATTTTAACTACCCAGGAAGTTCTTTTAATTAAATTTTTTATAACTCGCTTTTTTCATATTTTTAATGGGAAATTTAATATTTTTTGTTTCAGTTTGGTTAACAACAGATTAAGAATTAATAAAATGTTACAAATTACTTAAATTTTGCAAAAAAAAAAATGCTAAATCCGTTCTAGTAAACTTGCGAGTTTTTGATAATATTTGATGTCTAACTTTCTAGACAAGCCTTAGAATGCATTAAAAATCATACAAAAAAATTGAAAAATTATTTATTTGTCAAAATCTCACAAACTTTCTTAATTCACATCCAAAACATTGAATTCGGATCACACCTAAAGAACTGATGCAAATTCAGTGCAACGGCTGTTGAAATGGAGGACTTCCGTCCTATGACAAGCCCATGTTAAATTCATCGCTACTGCGTCAATTTTGCACCACTTCCGAATCCAAAAAGAACAGTTTCATTACTTTTTTGGCGACGCTTTTTTTGCTGGGTGGTCCTTGACGAAGCTTGATTGCCAAAAATTGAATTAAGTTCATCGATCGATATTAACTTTGTCATTCCGTTTGTAACCAGTGATGGTCCGAGTAGTAATTTTTTGGGTTTTCTACTGTCAAAAAGTTGTAAAAGTCGAAAACGTCATATACCTGTATAAAACGTAAAAAATTTAGTTAATACTAAAAATACCTACAGGATCCTTAGATTTGATTTCAAAAACTATGAAAACATCATATTGAAGTATTTTATGAATTTTTATAATAATATTTTGAAATTTTTACTCAAACACAATTTGCAAAATTTGCAGACATAAAAACTCCTGAATGCAACGCGTTTTTAAACTTTGCAAAATGTTGTGACAGTAATCGATTGCGATTATTAGTAACCGACATTTTAATACGGCTACATGCAAAGAAAAAAAACGTTTGGAAAACGTGTACCGAAAAAGTTTTTCTTTTGTTATAATTTTTGGAATTTCTTCGAAAATTTTAAATTTTATCACCAAAAAAATTCGTTCGTTATAAAATTTTTATTTTTTCAATAAAACAAAATATTTTTGAACCAACAACACATTCCATTTCGTTTATATCAAGCACTCTTCTTTTCGGACTTTAAGTCTTTAATAAGACACATTTTACAGTTCATAGTAAAAATTTAATGTTGTAGTATGTAATGTTGAACATCTTTTCGGAATCTTTCGAAAATATCTGGAACATATTGATGCCAATAATAGCTACGTAGCTCAGTGTATAGTGTGCTGGCTTACAAATTGCATGATCCGCGGTTCGATTCTCCGTCCAGGCGAAAGGTAAAATTTTAAAAATTTATAAAATCGTATAATTTCTTCTACATTGTTTTTATTACAGAAAAAGGCGCTAAGAACTAAACAATTTGGTGGAAGTGAGAAAGGTGTGAGGGAAAACGCAATTAGCCAGAAAAATTGTTTTTTGAGTTAGTCTTTATGAAATTGTTTTTACATCCTGGAAAAGAGTAAACGTTTATCACAAACATTATACTTTTCTTCCAAATAAACTTGCTTACAGCGAAAAGCAAATTAGAAACGAACTTTGTTTGTCTAAAATTTCGTTTGGGAGGAAAGAATTACTTTTTTGCGTGTATGTGAAATCCAACTGGCAGTGGTACGCCTATATTTTGTTACTATTTATACCCTGCGCCACACAGTGGAACTGGGTATTATAAGTTAGTGCATATGTTTGCAACACCCAAATCTACCAAAATTTTATATCTATAGAAAATTTTGTCAAAATTTGATTTCTATGAAAAATTTGGTCAAAATTTTATTTCTATAGAAAATTTGGCAAATTTTTATTTCTATAGAAAATTTTGTCAAAATTTTTGTTCTATAGAAAATTTTGTCAAAATGTTATTACTATAACTGTAATAACATTTTGACAAAATGTCGCTAGTATTAAATGCATATTATTTTTATATAGTACCAAACTTCAAATGATTCGTGTCAAAATTTGACGTCTGTAATTCAATTAGTTTGTGAGATAGAGCGTCTTTTGTGAAGCAACTTTTGTTATTGTGAAAAAAATGGAAAAAAAGGAATTTCGTGTTTTGATAAGATACTGTTTTCTGAAGGGAAAAATATGGTGGAAGCAAAAACTTGGCTTGATAATGAGTTTCCGGATTCTGCTCCGAGAAATCAACAATAATTGATTGGTATGCAAAAATCAAGCGTGGTGAAATGAGCACGGAGGACGGTGAAGGCAGTGGACGCCCGAAAGAGATGGTTACCGACGAAAACATCAAAAAAATTCACAAAATGATTTTGAATGACCGTAAAATGAAGTTGATCGAGATAGCAGAGGCCTTAAAGATATCAAAGGAACGTGTTGGTCATATCATTCATCAATATTTGAACATGCAGAAGCTCTGTGCAAAATGGGTGCAGCGCGAGCTCACATTTGACCAAAAACAACAACGTGTTGATGATTCTGAGCTGTGTTTGCTGCTGTTAACTCGTAATACACCCGAGTTTTTCTGTCGATATGTGACAATAGATGCAACATGGCTCCATCACTACACTCCTGAGTCCAATCGACAGTCGGCTGAGTGGACAGCGACCGGTGAACCGTCTCCGAAGCGTGGAAAGACTCAAAAGTCCGCTGGCAAAGTAATGGTCTCTGTTTTTTGGAATGCGCATGGAATAATTTTTATCGATTATTTTGAGAAGGGAAAAACTATCGACAGTGACTATTATATGGCGTTATTGGAGCGTTTGATGGTCGAAATCGCTGCAAAACGGCCACATATGAAGAAGAAAAAAGTGTTGTTCCACCAAGACAACGCACCGTGCCACAAGTCATTGAGAACGATGGCAAAAATTCATGAATTCGGCTTCGAATTGCTTCCCCACCCACCGTATTCTCCAGATCTGGCCCCCAGCGACTTTTTCTTGTTCTCGGACCTCAAAAGGATGCTCGCAGGGAAAAAATTTGGCTGCAATGAAGAGGTTATCGCCGAAACTGAGGCCTATTTTGAGGCAAAACCGAAGGAGTACTACCAAAATGGTATCAAAAAATTGGAAGGTCGTTATAATCGTTGTATCGCTCTTCGTTTTTATTATTTAACATAGTTCACGTTAAAAAATAAAAAACGAATTTTGACAAAAAAATGTGTTTTTCTTTGTTAGACCGGGGACTTATCAGCCAACCTGTTAGAAAATTTTGTCAAAATTTTATTTCCATAGAAAATGTTGTCCAAATCGTACTTCTACAGAAGATTTTGTCAACATTTTATTTTGTCAAAATTTTATTTCTATAGAAACTTTTGTCAAAATTTTATTTAATCAATTATATACGTATTTAATCGTTCTTTTTTAGTTTAATATATACCACGTATGGACTACCTTGCAATTTAGAAGACGGTGTTAGGAAGTTTTAAGATACTTTGCCATCGGCAAGTGTTACCGCAACCCAAGTAATTCGATTGTGGATGACAGTCTTCAGTAGAAGTTTCTACGCAATCCATGGTGGAGGGTACATAAGCTTCGGCCTGGCCGAACTTACGGCCGTATATACTTGTTTAAGTTTTTTTTTTTTTGTATAAGTTTATATGTATAAGAATGTGCTACTTTTTGTGCCACTTTTCAAAAATAATTGTGCCACTTTTGTCGACGTTTGCCACTTTCTGAAAATTCCCAACGGTAACGCTGCTCAGAAGGAGACGAGATAGACACATAGTGTCTTTGGCAGTAACGCTCAGGGTGGGTCCCTGAGTCGATCTATCCATGTTTGTCTGTCTGTGAATACAGTTTTGTGATCAAAGTCTAGGTCGCAGTGTTAGTCCCATCGACAAATTTAGCACAAGTTTCTGTTTTGGGTCAGAATAGAACCCTATTGATTTTGGAAGAAATCGGTTCAGATTTAGATATAGCTCCCATATATTGCTCGATATGGACTTTAATGGCCACAGAAGCCAGATATTTACCCTAAGTTGCGTTAAATTTTTCAGTAGGAGTACAATTAGTAGTGTAGTCAAATGTGGTAAATTTTATTGAAATCGGTTAAGATTTAGATATAGCTCACATATATATCTTTCGCCCGATTTGGACTAATATGACAACAGAGGCCAAAGTTGTACTCTGAGTTACATGAAATTTTCAGAGGGGTAGAACTCTTGTTAAATTTTGTTTAAGTTGGTTCAGATTTAGATAGCTCCCATATATCCTTCGACCGATTTGGCTCATATAACCTCAGAGACCAAAGTTTTACCCCGATTTACTTGAAACTTTGTACAGGGAGTAGAATTAAGGTTCTGGATATGCATGCCAAATTTGACATACATATCCGGACTTTAGACTTTCCTTACTTGTTTTTAATAAGTAAAAGGCTTTTTCAAATCAAGTAAGACATAAATGGTTCTAAAAGTCTTATACTGTGAAAAAAATGATACTTATATTACTAAAGTTAGCATTTTTTACCATTGCATGATGAAAAGGCATTCGTAAATACAAAAATGTAAAAAATACGAAATAAACGGTTCTAAAAAACAAATTCTTACATTGTCAAAAGTATTTTGTGAAGGTTTACGACGTTTTTGACGTATGGTAAAATACGTCGTGAATGTATGACAAATACCTTACAGTTTACGACAGTCCATCTCTGTTTATAACGCATCGAAATATTGGTCTAGGGCCCCATAAAGTATATACACTGGGTCGTGGTGAAATTCTGAGTCGATCTAGTGATGTCCGTCCGTCTGTGGAAATCACGCTAACTTCCGAATGCAACAAGCTATCGACTTGAAACTTGGCATAAGTAGTTGTTATTGATGTAGGTCGGAAGGTATTGCAAACGGGCCATATCGGACCACTTTTATGTATAGCCCCCATATAAACCGACCTCCAGATTTGGCTGATTCTCTTAGAGGAGCAACTTTCATCCGATCCGGTTGAAATTTGGTACGTCATGCTATCTGCAATAAACATGATTTAAAGACCGAAAAAGTGAATTTATATCTTATATGTTACGGTTTTTGAGAAATTCCACAAGAAAAACTTTAAACTTGTTTCCTGTAAAATTCACTTTTAAACTTAGCGTAATTTGGAATGGAGACATCGACATAGCCCTCATTAAAACGATCCCCGATATTTGACCTCCGAAACCTATTGGAGGAGCAAATTTCATCCGATTCGGCTGAAATTTTTTCGCCCCCAGATAAACCGATTCCCAGATTTTACTTCTTCCTTGATAAGCAAAATTCATTTGATCTTGCTAAAATTTAGTACTAACTACACAAAAATTGGACGAATATCATTCCTAATAGTTATAATCGATGGACAATGGTTTGGGATGGAATTTCAAACTATTTGGCAAGTTCTTCTTTCGTTTGCAATGAGTCCTCATCGATTAATGCTTCCAAATCAGCATATTCATTCTTTTTCGGCTGTCTTGAACGTCCTTTGTCTTCCACATAAAAACCATCACGTCTCAAACGCACAAACCACCTCTCGTATCGTAATCACTGCAACTCAGGTGTTCCTTTCTCCACATTAAGTAAATCAAAACTTGTCTTGAGAGCATGAATAGAGTATCAGTATTGCCTGTTGTCAATCCCGGATTACTATTTTGCGGTAGATATTCACAAACATTTTTTTCTTATCCACACATAAAATTTACTTCTCAGTCATTCTATACACTGAAGAAGAAGAATTTTCTCTTCTGAGGAACGAAATTGTAGACAAGCAAAGATTCCTTTTGATGCTAAAAAAATTCTTTTAAAACAAATAAAAAAGTTTATCTAAAATCGTTGCCTCGTCCGTTATAAACTCGCGTTTATTTGATCTAAAATAAAACACTTTATAAGAAAAGGGAATTTCGTTTTTCTAAAATTTTGTTCCGGAGGAAAGTATTTTTTCTTTGGGTGCAGGTATTTCACATAGAACATATGCACCCAATTACGCATTCCATTTTTCTTTATTTTATATGTACACATTTCGCAACACTGTGCAACATTTGCTTGTGTGCCAAAAATTCATGAAAAGTTATGTGTTTTACTGGTTGCTAATACACCATGGAATAGATGGATAGAAGTACGTACCACCACCACATTGATTCTGAAAATAACAAAGTCAGAAAAGTCAAATTTCGTTTATTGGATGAAGACGAGGAGTGCGCGTGAGTGAAATTTTATTCGCGCTCAAGAACATTCACGTGGTAAAATATGGTAGGAACTCAATCTTTTGAAGAATCACGTTTTCTCACGGCACTTCACGTGACTCGCAACGTTTTCAAATGAGCAAAGGTAAGAAACATCGAATATACCACTAGTAAATGAGAGAGAATTAAATCTTGAGCATGAGCATGCTATTTTTCGTGAGCGCGATTCAGAAGAAAATTTAGTCACGCACATTCACGAACCGATTTTAAGGTTCACTCATAGTCACACACGACATATTTGATTTAATTACGCACATTTGGCACAGTTGCTTTGAATTTTGTTGTTCACGGCTCATGTGATTCACGACAATTTCGTGTCACTCGCACACATCTAATATGAAGCTCTCGTCTACATTCCCATACACATGCATATATATTTAGTTGACATTTTCATGGTCACTGAACACTAAACGAAAGTTATGGGTCAGGTTTTTGTTTGCGACAGCTAAAACTGAGATGATTTCCTAAACGAGCCACGAACATTCCTTCTATCACTATGGATAATCTCTTGGGATATGATACGAGTATATATTCTTCATTGTAATAAAATTATTTAAGATGCTATCATATGGGCTAACATAATATCAATAAAATTTAATTTTTGTTTTATGCTCTAATACGACCTGTATGAAATAGAGCCGTTTCATGCACACACTGTTAAATGTCATGGAAACCAAATATTTTCATATTTCTAACTAATAACAACTTGCAGATGACCGGCTAATAGTTTTGTTAATATGGCCATGCAAAGGAAAACATTTTAATCCAAAAATTGGGCTTTTTTAAGGTAAAGATACTTTAGGATACATATGTAATACATATTTATAAGAAAATTTTTTTAAATCCAAATCCAACCAGAAACATCTTCAGAGACATCAAAAATTAACAATTTCATTTACTTTACAGGTTATTTCTTCCTTTTTATACCCTCCACCGTAGGATGGGGAGAATATTGAGTTTGTCATTCAGTTTGTAACACATCGAAATATTAGTCTTAGGCCCCACTAAGTATATGTATTCTGGATCGGGGTGAACGAAACGAGCTATCCACTTGACACTTGGCACAATAAACAGGTTGGCTGATAAGTCCCCGGTCTAACAAAGAAAAACACATTTTTTCTTTGTCAAAATTCGTTTTTATTATTCGACATAGTTCCCTTCAAGAGCGATACAATGATTATAACGACCTTCCAGTTTGTTGATACCATTTTGGTAGTACTCCTTCGGTTTTGCCTCAAAATAGGTCTCAGTTTCGGCGATCACCTCTTCATTGCAGTCAAATTTTTTCCCTGCGAGCATCCTTTTGAGATCTGAGAACAAGAAAAAGTCGCTGGGGGCCAGATCTGGAGAATACGATGGGTGGGGAAGAAATTCGAAGCCCAATTCATGAATTTTTGCCATCGTTCTCAATGACTTGTGGCACGGTGCGTTGTCTTGGTTGAACAACACTTTTTTCTTCTTCATATGGGGCCGTTTTGAAGCGATTTCGACCTTCAAACGCTCCAATAACGCCATATAATAGTCACTGTTGATGGTTTTTCCTTTCTCAAGATAATCGATAAAAAATATTCCATGCGCATCCCAAAAAACAGAGGCCATTACTTTGCCAGCGGACTTTTGAGTCTTTCCACGCTTCGGAGACGGTTCACCGGTCGCGGTCCACTCAGCCGACTGTCGATTGGACTCAGGAGTGTAGTGATTGAGCCATGTTTCATCCATTGTCACATATCGACGGAAAAACTTGGGTGTATTACGAGTTAGCTTTATACTTATGTAATCGAAAAGAAATAAAAAAAAAACACGAAAATTTAAAGTTTTTGGTGCAAGGAACATGTTTTTCTAAAAATTCCAATATTTCGAGAATTGAAAATATGAATTGAAACCTTTATAACCTTTTGAAGTAATTATGATATCATTACGTTTTTTATTGAGTTTTGCACAGAAAATTGTTTTAAGAAATATTGCTGGATATACCTTTGCCAAAATTCGTATCGAAAATCCCCCAAAAAACATTATTGATTTGTAATTTGCATATTTCTCAGCTGTTTACTGGTAGGATGTTGAAACCCTTTAAGTTAGTTAGCGGGCTCATGAGGCTTTTTGGAAAAGTGATCGGCTTAGCAATCGATCATTTGCCGAATGGCAATTTTTTAAAAGAATAAATTCCAAGTAAATCGACGAGGTGTACATTTTTTACTATTCCCCTTCCACAATCAGATATTCTACAACCTTTTATCACCCTCTCCCACGTTCCTACAAATTTCAAGTAAATCAGAGATCAAATATCGCCAAATATAGAAGTGGTCAGCACCCTTAATCTTTCCCGACAATTTTATGAAAATCTGGGAATTTTCCTTCATGTTTCAAAGTATGGTGCAAGGAGAAGGTCCCTTCCCAGCCCAAATATCTAAAAATCTGGTACACCCTATTGATTTCATAACCTCCCCTTACGGCCTTTGTAAATTTCAAGTAAACTTGAGAAGTTTATCTTTTCTGAAATGTTAAGTAAATCATAGCCAAATTTTCAAAAATCACAGGTAAGGGGAAGTATCTGTTCCCGACCAAATATCTCAAAATTCATGTAATTCATAGTAATTGCACAACCACCCCTCAGGTCATCTATAAATTTCAAGTAAAATCAGGAGATCGGTCTATATGGGAGCTATACCGAAACATGAACCGATACTATTTTTGGCACACCTCTTTGTGGTCCTAAAATACCTCTAGATTTCCAATTTCAAATTGGATAAAAACTACGGTTTCTATAAGCCCAAGACCTCAAATCGGGAGGTCGGTTTATATGGGGACTATATCAAAACCTGGACCGATATAGCCCATCTTCGAACTTGACCTGCCTGCAAACAAAATACGAGTATGTGCAAAATTCGATTGCTTCATTATTGAAGACTGTAGCGTGATTGCAACAGACAGACAGACGGACATGGTTATATCGTCTTAGAATTTCTCCCTGACCAAGAATATATATACTTTATATAGTCGGAAATTGATATGTCTATGTGTTACAAACGAAATGACAAACTTATTATACTCCCATCACCATTCTATGGTGGTGCACAGAAAAAAATATCACCAAAATATTCCCAATTAAAACGTTGATTGAAATCGAGAACTTTTTCAATTAAAATTTTTTTTATACAATTAACTTTTTAATCAAACTAGAAACATTAATTCAATTAAGTCAATGATTGAAATTTTTAAATTTTGAATTAAAAAATTAATTGATACAATTAACTTTTTAATCAAACTCGGAACAGTAAGTCAGTTAAAAAACAAGTAAGTAAAGTAGAAGGTCGGGCTGGGCCGACTATACCATACCCTAAACCACCATTACAGAATTAGTAATCCTAAGCATTTGTGGGGTAATATATAGGTCTGGGAGATAAACCGCAGTTGCACATTTAAGAAAATTAAGGGGTACATGTCTATGGGTGCTTTGTATCAATCTGATTATAGCTCATAGTCAATGTTGCCAGAGAAAATGTTCGGTTTACCCTACAAGGACAAAAAAAGTTCCCTACTTTCCCATACATTCCCAAACAATTTTCCCTACTATATTTTTCGTTAAATTTAAAAAAATTTACAAAACAAAAATGGTTCTAAGTACTTTATTATTATTTTTTATATTATATAAATTTGTATTACCACCACGGATGCCACAGTTGGTAGAATTCTACCCAAATTAGTAATGTTTTTTGTTAAATCTCTATAAAAATGAAATTTTGGGAAAAGTTTCTATAAACAAATTTTTGTGAGAAATTTTTTTATAGAAATAATTTTTTGAAAAAAATTTCTATAGAAATAAAATTTTGACAAAATGTCCTATAGAAATAAAATGTTGACAAAATTTTTTACAGGAATAAAGTTTACCACACATTGTTAAAGATCAAGCCTTGCCGGCTTCCAATTTTCTCCTCTAGAGCCACCAAAATGTAAAAATTATTACAAATTGTGTTGAGTGAAAATGTCCTACTTTGTGGCCCTACATCCCTACAAGACGCTAAATATTAGAAAAACCCTACATATAGGGAATTTCCCTTACTTCTAGCAACACTGGCTGTGTTGATATTGCACCTACGGAGTTAGTATGCCACTAATATTGAGCCCATTATTAAAGAAGAGAAAATCGTTAAATTAGTGTGGGTAATAAATACAAATTTGTAAAAATCGAGCAATATTCTTATGTAAGAGCTACAAGTACGTACAAGTACGATCGGCTAGTACATCAAAATTTGAAATTTGAGTAACATTGGTTAATAAATAAAAGTATTGTGGCCAAATTTGGGAAAATCGAGCGATGCATATATATGGAAGCTATATCTAAATCTGCATATATATGGAAGCTATATCTGGTACTATATCTAAATTTGCATAATATATTGCGGGTTTGATTAATACCACAAAAGGTTACCTTGTGCAAGATTGGAGTAAGATCAGTTAAGAAATGAGGCCTGTATGGT
This sequence comes from Haematobia irritans, assembly GCF_050003625.1. Classification (NCBI taxonomy): domain Eukaryota; kingdom Metazoa; phylum Arthropoda; class Insecta; order Diptera; family Muscidae; genus Haematobia; species Haematobia irritans. The sequence continues at coordinate 166,759,023 of NC_134397.1, read as the reverse complement.
CAAACATAAGGTTCAAAATCGGGTGATACATATATGGAAGGTATATCTACATCTGAACCGATTTCGATGAAATTTTGCACATATAGTTAGTACTATAGAGGACTGGATCTAACCAACTTTTAGTAAGATCGGTTAATAAATAAGGGTTCTATGGCCAAATTTGGGAAAATCGGGCTATACATATATATGGAAGCTATATCTAAATCTGAACCGATTTCGATGATTTTTTGCACATATAGTTTGTGCTATAGAAGACTACATTTAGCGAAATTTGGGTAAGATCGGTTGATAAATAAGGGTTTTATGGCAAGTTTAGAAAAATCGGGCGGTGCATATATATGGAAGCTATATCTAAATCTGAACCGATTTCTATGATTTTTTGCACATATAATTAGTGCTGTAGAAGACTACATTTAGCCAACTTTGAGTAAGATCGGTTGATAAATAAAGGTTTTGTGGCCAAATTTGGGAAAATCGAGCGATGCATATATATGGAAGCTATATCTAAATTTGAACCAATTAGCATAATATTTTGCGGGTTTGATTAATACCACAAAAGGTTACCTTGTGCAAGATTTTAGTAAGATCAGTTAAGAAATGAGGCCTGTATGGTCAAACATAAGGTTATTAGGGGCGAAAAATCGGGTGATACAAATATGGGAGCTATATCTACATCTGAACCGATTTCGATGAAATTTTGCACATATAGTTAGTACTATAGAGGACTGGATCTAGCCAACTTTTAGTAAGATCGGTTGATAAATAAGGGTTTTATGGCCAAATTTATAAAAATCGGGCGGTACATATATATGGGAGCTATAGCTAAATCTGAACCGATTTCGATGATTTTTTGCACATATAGTTAGTGCTATAGAAGATTATATTTAGCCAACTTTGAGTAAGATCGGTTGATAAATAAAGGTTTTGTGGCCAAATTTGAGAAAATCGGGCGATACATATATATATGAGAGCTATATCCAATTCTGAACCGATTTGGATGAAATTTTGCAGACTTGAAGGGCGATAGAAAAGATTACCTTCTGCCAAATTTGGTGATGATCCGTTTGAAAAAAAGCGCAACATGACCCCATTTGTCGAAATCGGGCAATACATATATATGGGAGCTATATCTACATTTGATCCGATTTCTTCCAAATTCAATAGCGTTCGTCCTTGTGTCCAAAAAACTCCCTGTACCAAATTTCATCAAAATCGGTTAATAATTGCGACCAGAATCCTGTGAACAACAAATACATGGACAGACGGACGGACGGACACCAAGCGCTAGATCGACTCACTTCCTGAGTCGATCGGCATATATTTTATGGGGTCTAAAATCAATATTTCTGGTAGGCACAATTTTTGGCCGATCAAACTTATTATACCCTGACCACTATGTGGTTTAGGGTATAATTATATAATTATATTATATTTTTTTCACAATTCCTAATTAAGAAGTTTTTTGAAACTATAAATTTTTGAATCAAACTAAAAAGGCTTAAAAATAGTTATAGCTTTTAATTACAAAGACATCAATTAAAAATTTAATAGACATCAATTAAAAATTTAATTGACATCAATAAAAAAATAATTGAAATTTGCTAATGAAATCAATTAATTTTTTAATCAAGTATTTTTTTCTGATTCTCAATTAAAACCGTGATTGATACTATCATTTTCGTGTTTGAAGACATTTCAATTAAAAAATTAATTGTATCAATTAATTTTGTGATTGAATCTGAAAAAAAAATTTTGTGTGTGGGTATAAAAATACTTGATAAAAAAAATTAATTGATTTCATTAGCAACTTGCAATTAAGCTTTTAATTGATTCAATTAAAAATTCAAATGATGTTGATTGGAAAACTCAATTATGTTTTTCATTAAAAAGGTAAATATTTTCAATTTCTTTCCTAACTGAATTAGTGTTTTAGTTTGATTAAAAAGTTGATTGTTTGAAATTAATTTTTAGTTAAAATTTTTTAGTTAACTTGATTAGAAAGTTAAATGTATCAATTAATTTATTAATTGAAAAAATTTTCAACTTCAATCAGGAAATATGTTTGGTGATATTTTTTTCCGTGTACTTAAGGAAAAATGCGCTTTTATTTTTCCCCGACCAAATATTACAAAATCAGGTACCCCATATAGATTTCATAACCTCGCCGAAGATCTCCGTAAATTTCCAGTAAGTCGGAGAATTTTAGTTTTCCGCTGTAGAAAAGTTGTGCAAAAGGGAGGTCCCCTTCCCTGACCAAATATCGAAAATAAAGTAGTGGATCTTAGTCTATACGCCCTCTTCAACTTTTCTTAGAATTTTCAATTAAAACGGATTATTTTTGACCAATTTTGAAAAAGTCAGAAAGGGGGAAGTCAATTTTGATTCCAAATCACTGCGAACATGTTTAAACGAGTCCTTAAATATTTTGCTTCAATATGTATGGTCGCACATTATCTTTACTAATTATACTTAAGGATATGAATTCCATAACAAAATTCGTCCTTCCCAAATCATTTATAGTTCTACCTGTACTCTCAATCTATATGTTGGGCAGTTTATCGATATCTACATATGTACTTGGACTAAATGCATTCTGTTATTTAAGTTCATAACCTTTAATTTGTCTGATGTGAATACCACATTCCACGTTAATGACCGTAACAATGTTTGTTTGTACATTTGGAAAATCTTTTGCAAAACCCCAAAATATAAATAACCAAATGGAAATGCATAAACCGAAAAACCTCAGAGATTTGCCACACACACAGGCAAAAAAAAATCGGTATGTTATGTGTGTACGTACCCTGGTATTATCACCGAACTTTGTTTTGTGAACCCTACTAAACCCCCGAGAAATTAATGGCAACATTTTAGTTGTACATATCTTCACTGCAAACTAATACTCATCGTACCTTTACTAAACGCAAGCCAACAATGAAATTGTGAATGAACCACAAATAACATTTGCTTGTTGACATTTAAGCTGATTTTGTGCCTAAAGCAGAAGTGTCTTCTGTGTATCTTATTTTGCTATGACTCGCATCCATTTGGTCCTTCCTTGTCTACTCAAAACTATAATACATACATTTGTATGTGGGTGTGTGTGTGTGAATATTTGGCTTTGTCAATCCCAAGTAGTACACTTGAAAAATATAGGAGCGTTGAATGCGATTGAATGGACCCGAGAACAGATACCAGAGTGAATTATCTGCTGCACCGATGGATCGAAGGTGGGTAAAAGGACTGAACTGGGCATATATCAACAAGATCCTATTCCAATTACCGGACTTCATCATGTGTTATAATACGAGGCCCAAAACGTCAACCTCTTTACCGAGACAATGAAGGCAATTGCATACATTACGGCTCTATCGTGGACCGTGTTACAATGCAAAAGCATGATCAAGCATGATAAAGGAACTGGTGCTAAGGGCTAGGATACATAGGCAAAGCAAAACCAACGCGGACTGAAATGGATGAATGGGCAGGGTCGGAAGGGCGATGAATACACTATGAGATGACCTAGATAAAAAAGACTGGAGAACTACCCAAGGAGGGTAAGACGACAGTCAGGAGGACCGTGGGAATAATGACCGGCACCTAGAATTGAGAGCACATATGTGCTGAATAGGAGCTGCAGTGGATTTGCACAGGGAGTAAAATTAAAATTCTTACTATGCATGCTAAATTTGGTTAAAATCAGTTCCGATTTAGATATAGCACCCATTTATATAATTTTCCGATTTTGGCAAAATGCCCAAAATACCTACATAATCCTTTTAAAATCGCCACTGCTAAGCCGAAAACTTGTATAAATCACTCCAATTTTTCTATACATCTAATAAATGTATATCGACCGATAAATCATAAAACTTGCTTCAGATTTAAATGTTTCCCATATTTATACCCACCACCATAGAATGGTGACGGGGATATAATAAGTTTGTCATTCCGTTTGTAACACATCGAAATATCAGTTTCCGACTATATATTCTTGATCAGGGAGTATGTCTGTCTGTCTGTCTGTCTGTTATAATCACGCTACAGTCTTCAATAATGAAGCATTCGTGCTGAAATTTTGAACAAACTCGTCCTTTGTCTGCAGGCAGGTCAAGTTCGAAGATGGGCTATATCGGTCCAGGTTTTGATATAGTCCCCATATAAACCGACCTCCCGATTTGGGGTCTTGGGCTTATGGAAAGCGTAGTTTTTATCCAATTTGCCTGAAATTTTAAATCTAGAGGTATTTTATGACCATGAAGAGGTGTGCCAAAAATGGTGAGTATCGGTCCATGTTTTGGTGTAGCCCCCATATAGACCGATCTCCCGATTTTTCTTCTTGGGCTTACAGAAACCGCAGTTTTTATTCAATTTACCTGAAATTGAAAATCTAGAGGTATTGTAGGACCACAAATACGTGTGCCAAAAATTTTGAGTATCGGTCCATGTTTTGGTATGGTCCCTATATAAAACGACCTCCCGATTTGGGGTCTTGGGCTTATAGAAACCGTAGTTTTTATCCAATTTGTCTGAAATTGGAAATCTAGAGGTATTTTAGGACCATAAAGAGGTGTGACGAAAATAGTGAGTATCGGTCCATATTTTGGTATATCCCCCATATAGACCGATTTCCCGATTTGGGGTCTTGGGCTTATAGAAACCGTAATTTTTATCCTATTTGCCTGATATTGGAAATCTAGAGGTATTTTCGGGTCATAAAGAGGTGTGCCGAAAACGGTGAGTATCGGTCCATATTTTAGTATAGCCCCCATAAGAATGATCTCCCGATTTAACTCCTTGGGTTTCTAGAAACCGCAGTTTTTATCAGATTTGCCTGAAATTGTAAATATTATGGTATTTTAGGCTCACAAAAACGTGTATCGGATTAAGTTTTTATCGGTCCATTTGGTAATGCCTCCATATAGACCGACTTCACTTCTTGAGGGTGTAGAAGGCGCACTGATCATGGAAATTGCTTGAAACTCAATGTAAAATTTCCAGATTTTACTTCTACAGATTTAAGATTTCAAGTCAAGACGTTATTTTATGATTTTCTTGCACACTTACAAGAGATGTTAATGATTCCTCTAAAACTCAAACAAAAATGGTACTTATAAATCCAGAATCTGATATAGTCCTCATAGGTGAAATCTTTAAATTTATCTTCGGGAAGTGTCCTCAAGTCCTCAAGCCCTCCTGAAATTTCAAAGGAAACCCTAATATTTGGTTCATGGTGGTGGGTATTTAAGATTCGGCCCGGCCGAACTTAGTGCTGTATATACTTGTTTTTTAGTAACATTGTGTTCCACACTAGCACATTAGCACAGCAAATGTGTTAACGACAACTTAAATTTCCAAATTCAAATTCGAAATTATGCAAAAAAAACGCTTATTTTTTATTGCGTGAAATAAATGTTCTTTTTCTTTTAGTGTAATTCCATTTTAAATCACTAACTGTTATTTATATGCACTTGGACAAACATAACAGAGTTATGAATTCCTATGTTTAATGCAATGACTGCACCCGAATGCATTATCAGGTTATCCAGAAATATAAGGGCAACATTCAAGACTTTAAGTTGAATGGATCTAAAAAATATTTAAGGGATAAAAAGTAATGAGAATAGGACAAATTTCGATATAGTAGACTTTATAAACATCTACATTGGATGAGAGCTTATTATATGAACTACAAGAAAAAAGTCTGTTATTAAACTGATGTTAAAACAAGTATACACAGCCATGAGTTCGGCCAGGCCGAATCTTAAGTACCCTCCACCATGGATTGCGTAGAAACTTCTACGAAAATCATCCACAATCGAATTACTTGCGTTGTGGTAATACTTACCGATGACAATGTATCTTAAAACTTCTTAACATCGTTTTCTAAATTGTGAGTTAGTCCATACGTGGTATATATTAGACGAAAAAGGTATATATAAGTACACCATCAAAAAAAATCGCTTCTCTAACATATGTTCCAAACATATTTTGCAGGAAGCACATATATTATTGGATACTGCCGAAACATTAATATGTTTGTTTTATTTGAACATATTATATGTTTGGAAGCATTTTGAGCCCAAAAATATTATATGATTGGAAGAATTTTCCCCAAAGAAGATTGTGCTCATTCCCACACATAATATTCACTTCCACGAAATTTTTTAGTTCTTGGCACCTTTTTCTGTAATACAAATAATTTTGAAGAAATTATTCAATTTTATAATTTTTTTTTAAATTTTACCTTTCGCCTGGACGGAGAATCGAACCGGGAACCATGCAAATTGTCAGCCAACACACTATCCACTGGGCTACGTAGCTGTTATAGTAACCAGTAGACAATTATCGTTATAAGTTACATTTATATAGCATAGTTCGCAGCGCCCACGAGCCCATGCAAACATAACATTATTTAACAGAAACATACATTTGTTGGCCACGTGGAGCATTGGTTAGCATGTCTGCCTTGCATGCAAAGGGTCGTGGGTTCAATCCCTGCTCCGACCGAACACCATTTTTTTTAATTTACATATTTATATTTATACTATATTACATTTTTATAATGAAACTTCGAAATGTGGATTATTAAAAATTTACAGTCAGAAGAAAACAGTGCTTGAAATAACGAAATGGACTGAGCTTTTGGATAAAATATTATTTTTATTGCAAAAATAACAATTTTGTAACAAAAAACTTTTTTGGTATAAAAGTTTGAAATTTTGGAAGGAAGCCAAAAACTCTAACAAAAGAAGAATGTGGAGTCGAGTATAAACATACATAAATAATTCTATAATATACACATAAATTTATTTAGTCGTGAAAAGTGTTTTAATAGCATTTAACACAATTTTAAATGCATTTAAAACGTATCGTGTTTTGTACTTAATTTCATTTTTACCTTTAAGGTCGTTATTAAGTTGGCATTATCGCTTTAAAATGTCCCTGTTTTACCTTTCATTCATTTTTTATGAAGATCCCTTTGTAATTTTTATATATTTTCCGCCGTTTTTTTTTTAATCTCTTTTGCCTGAATATTTTGACTTACTCCTCGTACGTTCCGATTTCTTTTAACGAACCCAGAAAAAATTGTGCCCATAATGCCAAAATGATAAACAAAACACATGTCCACATATACATAAAATGCTGCTCTCAAGGCGAAAACACATGCTGTTTTTATACCCACCACCATAGGATGAGGGTATATTAACTTTGTCATTCCGTTTGTAACACATCGAAATACTGCTCTAAGACCCAATAAAGTATATATACTCTGGGTCGTGGTGAAATTCTGTGTCGATCTGAGCATGTCCGTCCGTCCGTCCGTCTGTTGAAATCACGCTAACTTCCGAACGAAACAAGCTATTGTAGTATGTTGGCATGTAACGTTCCAATAACTAGCCTGTAAGTAGTTTGTTAAGCCAATAATTGTAAGCTGTCATGTTATCGATTAAGTTACGTTTAAGCTAGTAATCGTAAGTTGCCATGTTATCGATTAAGTTAAGTTTCATAAATCGTTAGCTGTCATGTGAGTTAACCAGACTTTTTGTATACGATCGTCAAACCGAAAAGACTTCGGCGTCCTTAACAAATAAAAAAAATAACAAACAGAAAACCCCAACAAAGTGTTTTAAATTGGACAAAGTATACCACTAAAGTATATCAGAAGTGGGCCTTACCAAAACGCAAGTAATCGTTCGAAGGTGTTAAAAAGAATTTATTTGCCGATAAAATGGAGTGTTTGGATAAGCTACCATTAACAACATTGCAGTGGTTATGCCTTAAATTGAATGTTTTACCGGACGGCACAAAACGACAATTAATCCTGCGTTTAAAAGAGGTGCCTGAAGCCGTTTTAAAAAATGTGGTACAAGGTATGGAAGAAGATCCACTTGCTAATTTAAGCGAATTGACACAACATCAACAACAAAATTGGATGCAAAATGTGCAGTTATGCCAAAGTACAGGCCATCATCTTGTGTCGGTTGGTGACGATTGGCAAGAAACCAACAACAAATCAATGTCAAGTAACGGGTGTTCAAACAGAAATAAAGTTGCTGATGAAAAAAATGCAGAGCAAGAAGACGAAATTATTGAAAACTTACAGACAAAATTTGCAGGCAACAACAATGTTACGATCAACAAAGAATTACCGAACGACAAACAAAGAGCTGACGAGAATAAAGCAAGGAGAAATGTACAGGAAAATGAAATCGTATACACAACAGAAACACCATACACACATACCAACGTAAGCAGCGCTGTTGGCGCAGTCGGTGTGTTGTCAGATTCAGACTTAAGAGACAAAGAAATTGCTTTACTTAAGAGGGAAAATGAATTGTTGAAACGTGAGCATGACATACTGCTTAGAGAGAACCATATGTTAAAAATGGTTGGACAACATACCGAGGTTTCTTCTGTTGGTGTTTCGCTCCATATGCTTAGCAATTTTGTTGCAGAGTTTGATGGAACGACAGATGGGAAATTTTGGGTCACACAATTGAGAGACATCAAACAAACGTACAATCTCGATGATCACATGTTCCGTGCTTTGTTCGCAACAAAATTAGTCGGCAAAGCCCAGGTATGGTTGCACACGAGACGTAGTGAACCAAACGAACATGTCGATGAGTTACTGGAGCATTTTTGTATGACGTTCGGTTCAAGAGAGACAAAGCTGGAGACTCGTCGAAAATTTGAACAACGCAAGTGGTGTTTTGGAGAGAATTTCAGTGAGTACTATGGTGAAAAAATTATGTTGGCCAGTAAGTTGAAGCTCGACGATGATGAGTTGCTAGAGTATTTGATCGATGGTATATCGAATATTCAGGTGAGAACGCAAGTTTCAATGCAACAACATAAAACAGCCTCGGACTTGCTGAAATCATTAGTAAACGTTAAGTTACCCAAATCAGCTGTGGCTGAACCAACCAAGACAAAACCAACAACAACATTAAAGGCTGGCGTAAGGTGCTATAATTGTAATAGTATTGGACACTATGCGGCAGAATGTAGTAAGCCCAGACGAGCACCTGGCACATGTTATGCTTGCGGGGAAACTGGACACACAGTCTCTGGTTGTGAACAAAATAAGAAGAAGACCCTTAAGGAAACCAACACTTATGTAAGGTATTTTAATTTTTGCTTAGATGATAATATTAATGTTAAGTTTTCTTTAGAATGCCTGATAGACTCTGGTAGTCCGGTTAGCCTCATAAGGAGAGATGTGGTGCCCAATGAATTTCAAATATCTGAATACAACTCAGTTTCTTTATATGGTTTAAATCGCTCTGAATTAAAAGTTGAAGGAAAATGTTCTTGTTTAATTGAATTGAATAATAAATTTTTTGAAATCGAGTTAATTGTGGTAAATGCAGAGTCTATGAAGTATTCTATTTTATTGGGAAGAGACTTTTTAGCGAGTACGAATTCAAAAATATTTTTCGGTGAACCAGATGAATCAGAACAAATGTACAGCCACGACGATACTAGCTACGAGAAAATGATCATGTCAGTTGAGTTTTTTTCGGATGAGGAGGAGATAGATTTTAAGTTCGAATCTCACGTACCCCAAAATGTTAGGAAAAGTACAGAGAAAATTTTTAGAGACACTTATATAAATATGCAGCGCCCTCTTGAGCCAGAAACAAGAGTAGAGATGAATCTAATTGTTGACAATATTAAACACATCGCGATTGCAACAGGCTCTCCACAGGCTAATGGACAAGTAGAAAGAATAAACCGAAGCCTAGGTCCGATGATTTCGAAACTTAGGGACCCAGAGAAGAGGACATCCTGGGACGATGTTCTTCAATCTGTTGAATTCGTGTTGAACAACACAGCAAACAGGACTATAAATGAGCACCCAAGCGTTATGTTATTTGGAGTAAATCAAAAAGGAAAGTTTGTGGACAAGGTTAGAGAAAATATTATGAACGACTGTTATAAAGATATTGTAGAGGTTAGAAAAAAGGCAAGAGAAAAGGAGATAAAGGCACAAAAATATAACGCAGATTTTGTTAACCACAAACGTAGAAATCCAGCTACGTACGAAATAGGTGACTATATTATGATTAGAAACTTTGATAGTAATTCTGGAGTTGCCAGGAAATTAATCCCCAAGTTTAAAGGTCCTTATAAGATATCGAAAGTTTTAAGGAACGATAGATACGTTGTAGAAGATGTAGATGGTTTTCAACAAGCTCAGAGACCATACAAAGGAGTGTGGGCAGTTCAGAATATTAAACGCTGGTTTCGCGGAAAAGGGGAAAGTGTCGCGTGAGAGAATTCACATACTTCATTAGGCATACGGATCAGGGGATCCTTTTAGTCAGGAAGGCCGAATTGTAGTATGTTGGCATGTAACGTTCCAATAACTAGCCTGTAAGTAGTTTGTTAAGCCAATAATTGTAAGCTGTCATGTTATCGATTAAGTTACGTTTAAGCTAGTAATCGTAAGTTGCCATGTTATCGATTAAGTTAAGTTTCATAAATCGTTAGCTGTCATGTGAGTTAACCAGACTTTTTGTATACGATCGTCAAACCGAAAAGACTTCGGCGTCCTTAACAAATAAAAAAAATAACAAACAGAAAACCCCAACAAAGTGTTTTAAATTGGACAAAGTATACCACTAAACTATCGACTTGAAACTTGGCACAAGTAGTTGTTATTGGTGTAGGTCGGATGGTATTGCAAATGGGCCATATCGGTCCACTTTTACGTATAGGCCCCATATAAACGGACCCCAAAATTTGGCTTGCGAGGCCTCTAAGAGAAGGAAATTTCATCCGATCCGGCTGAAATTTGGTACATGGTGTTAGTATATGGTCTCTAACAACCATGCAAAAATTGGTCCACATCGGTTCATAATTATATATAGCCCCCATATAAACCGATCCCCCGATTTTGCTTGCGAGGCCTCTAAGAGAAGCAAATTTCATCCGATCTGGCTGAAATTTGGTACATAGTGTTAGTATATGGTCTCTAATAACCATGCAAAAATTGGTCGACATCGGTCCATAATTATATATAGCCCCCATATAAACCGATCCCCCGATTTGGCTTGCGAGGCCCCTAAGAAAGGCAAATTTCATCCGATCCGGCTGAAATTTGGTACATGGTGTCAGTATATGGTATCTTACAACCATGCGAAAATTGCTCCACATCGGTTAACAATTATATATAGCCCCCATATAAACCGATCCCCCGATTTTGCTTGCGAGGCCTCTAAGAGAAGCAAATTTCATCCGATCCGGTTGAAATTTGGTACATGGTGTTAGTATATGGTCTCTAACAACCATGCAAAAATTGGTCGACATCGGTCCATAATTATATATAGCCCCCATATAAACCGATCCCCCGATTTGGCTTGCGAGGCCTCTAAGAGAAGCAAATTTCATCCGATCCGGCTGAAATTTGGTACATGGTGTTAGTATATGGCCATGCAAAAATTGGTGCACATCGGTCCATAATTATATATAGCCTCCATATAAACCGACCCCCGATTTGGCTTGCGAGGCCTCTAAGAGAAGCAAATTTCATCCGATCCGGCTGAAATTTGGTACGTGATGTTAGTATATGGTCTCTAACAACCATGCAAAAATTGGTCCACATCGGTTCATAATTATATATAGCCCCCATATAAACCGAGCACCACATTTGACCTCCGGAACCTCTTGGAAGACCAAAATGCATCTGATTCAGTTGAAATTTGGTACGTGGTGTTAATATATGGCCTCAAACTCCCATGCAAACATCAGTCGATATCGGTCCATAATTATATATACGCCGCATATAAACCGATCCCAAGATTTGACCTCCAGAGCCCCTTGGAAGAGCAAAATTCTTCCCATTCGGTTGGAATTTGGTACGTGATGTTAGTATATGGTATCCAACAAACATGCAGGAATTGGTTCCTATCAGTCCATAATTATATATAGCTCCCATATAAACCGATCCCCAGATTTGACCTCCGGTGCCTTTTGGAGAAGCAAAATTCATCCGATCTGCTTGAAATTTGGTACATTGTGCTAGTATATGGTCGTTAACAACCATGCCTAACTAGGTCCATATCAGTCTATAGTTAGATATGGCCCTCAAATAAATCAATCCCCAATCACACAAAAATTGGTCCATATCAAGTTCATAATTGTATATAGCCCCCATATAAGCGACCCCCATATTTCAATTCTGGCTCTCTACGTACAAAAAGTCCATACCGATTCGTAATTATTTATAGACAACTACACTCAAAAAAAAGTGAACTCTCTATTTCACTAAAGCCATATTAACTTTATATTAGTTCATAGAATCATTATGTTTGGAAAAAGTTTATTTTAGTCAAATAATTTTTTGCGTATGTTAGTTAAATGAACTAAAAAACGGGAAAAGGTTATACACAAATAAAGCATAAAGATTTCCTAATTTCGTATTTCTTACAAAATAGTTCATTATTTCTTTAAATTTGTAAATTTTACCAAAAATGTGTCCATCGTGAACTTCGTATGTCACTAAAGACATTCTTGCAATTTTGAACTCCAAGATTTCTCTTAAAACTACAAAATTTTCTTTAACTACTGAAAAAATTAATTATGTCTAATAAATTTTCTTGAATTTGTCGAAAAATATTTACTTATTTTTGCCATATCGGAGTGATGCCAGCGCTTGTAATACCGTTTAGTTAAAATTTTCTAAAAAAGTTCCAAATTTTCTTAAATTAATCGAAAGTTATCTTTCCTGGTGGGTTCACTGTTTTTTCAGTGTATACATAACTTTTTTGTCTAATATATACCATGTATGGACTAAATCACAATTTAGAAAACGATGTTAAGAAGTTTTAAGATACCACAACCCAAGTAATTCGATTGTGGATGACAGTCTTTCGTAGAAGTTTCTACGCAATCCATGGTGGTGGGTACATAAGATTCGGCCTGGCCGAACTTGCGGCCGTATATACTTGTTTTTTTTTCAAATGTCTATTCTCTTGGTTCCGAATGTGTATTCTCTTTACTCCGAATATTCATTCTAATATTCAAATTAAATAATATTTAGACTTAAACATATCAAATTTTTGGCCTTATCATAAAACAGTTTTCCAAAACAACATACAAGCGGTTTCACAGATATTGTTCTCTTTTCATTCTCTCGCTTTGTTATGTTTATATCTTTCGTCAACCCTCCCGGTTTCCATCTCTATTTCTTTCTCTATACTCTCTTTCTGTCGCTCTCTGAATAAAATATCACAACATATATATGTTTACTCGAAATTTGTTAATTTATATATGTTTACATTCACATATTATTTTTATGAAACATTCATCCACCAAACATAATATATTCTAACATATTAACATATGTGTCCCAAACATTTAGTGTTAGTTTAGGAACATTACATGTTTTCACTTAAATATATTGTGTTTAAAACTTGTGCCTGAAACACATTTTGTTTATATCGGAACATATGAAAAACATATTTTTATAACAGTGTACGTCTACAAATTATTACGAATCGATATGGACTTTTGCACGGTACGTACACTGAAAAAAATATTGTCGTGAGGTCAAAGATTTCATGTCTTTAAAATACGAATACAAATTTTGCTTAGCATAGAAGACGCATTTCTCTAAAATAAAGATATTTTCCTTCTCCAAAAGTCGATAAACTCTTCAATGAAGTCGTATTGTCTTTATAATTAAGTGATTTGACTTAAAAATGGGTATCTTAACATGAAAGAAAAAATTTATAGGCTAAAGTCAACTTGACTTTAAAAATTCAGAAAAATTCTTTAAATTTAATGAAATTGTCTTTAAATTTGTTGTCTTTTTGCATCTTGACTGCAAAGCAAAAAATCGTTCAAATATAGGACATGTTTTTCAAAACTTTATTTTAAAGAAGTTTTTTACTTCAAACATAGCATAATTTCTACTGGAAGTCGAGTCTTATTTTGGAAAATAAAGTTGCCGTTAACTCGTTTTTAAAGGACTTTGACAGCATATGCAAAAAAAACTGAGAAAGCGAAAAATCAAAATTTGCTTCCTAGAAGCAAGTACACAACACCTAAATTTAAAAGAGAATTGTGTCTTAAAAGTATCCTTACTTATATTCTCCGCTTCTTTGGCTCGGAATCAATACCAAATTTTTTAAAGTAAAGACAAAATCTTTGGAACCGAGAATGCTTTTTTTCAGTGTAGAGAGCCAGAATTTAAATATGGGGGTCGCTTATATGGGGGCTTTATACAATTATGAATTTGATATGGACCAATTTTTGTGTGATTGGGGGATTTATCTGAGAGCTATATATAACTATAGAGCGATATGGGCCCAGTTAGGCATGGTAGTTAACGGCCATATACTAGCACAATGTACCAAATTTCAACTGACTCGTATGAAATTTGCTCCTCCAAGAGGCTCCAAAACCAAATCTCGGGATCGGTTTATATGGGGGCTATATATGATTATGGACTGATATGGACCACTTTTTGCATGGTTGTTAAATATCATATACTACCACCACGTACCAAATTTCAACCAGATCAGATGAATTTTGCTTCTCCAAGAGGCTCCAAAACCAAATCTCGGGATCGGTTTATATGGGGGCTATATATGATTATGGACAGATATGGACCACTTTTCGCATGCTTGTTAACTATTATATACTAACACCACGTACCAAATTTCAACCAGATCGGATGAATTTTGCTTCTCCAAGAGGCTCCAAAACCAAATCTCGGGGTCGGTTTATATGAGGACTGATATGAAGCAATTCCTGCATGGTTGTTGGATACCATATACTAACATCACGTACCTAATTTCAACCGAATCGGATGAATTTTGCTCTTCCAAGCTGCTCCGGAGGTCAAATCTGGGGATCGATTTATACGAGGGCTATATATAATTAAGGACCGATTTCGACCAATTTTTGCATGGGTGTTTGCGGCCGTATATTAACAACACGTACCAAATTTCAAATGAATCAGATGAATTTTAGTCTTCCAAGAGGCTCCGGAGGTCAAATCTAAGAATCGGTTTATATGGGGCTATATATAATTATGGACCGATATGGACCAATTTTTGTTTGGTTATAAATCTGGGGGTCGGTTTATATGGAGGCTATATATAATTATTCACCGATGTGGACCAATTTTTGCACGGTTGTTAAAGACCATATAATAACACCATGTACCAAATTTCAGCCGGATCGGATGAAATTTGCTTCTCTTAGAGGGTCTGCAAGCCAAATTTGGGGGTCCGTTTATATGGGGGCTTAAACGTAAAAGTGGAGCGATATGGCCCATTTACAATACCATCTGACCTACATCAATAATAACTACTTATGCCAAGTTTCAAGTCGATAGCTTGCTTCGTTCGGAAGTTAGCGTGATTTCAACAGACGGACGGTCATGCTTAGATCGACTCAGAATTTCACCACCACCCAGAATATATATACTTTATGGGGTCTTAGAGCAATATTTCGATGTGTTACAAACGGAATGACAAAGTTAAGATACCCCCTTCCTATGGTGGAGGGTATAAAAAAAACTGACTTTCCACCATAGAATGGGAGTTATACTAAATTTATCGTTCCGTTTGTAATACATTGAAATATTGGTTTTAAACACCATAAAATACATATTTCCTTGGTCATGGTGAAATTCTAACTTCCGAACGGCTTGGTACTTGATACTAGTTCTTGTTATTGATATATGCCTTCACTCAGAAAAGTGAACCCCATTGACACTAAAGCCAATTTAATTCCATTTTAGATGGAATTATTATGTTTTGAGAAAATTTTCTATTCTTTGATAATTTTTTGTGTACGTTAGTTAAAAAGGACGGAAATTATACTCAAATGAAGCATAAAGATTTACTAAATTTGAGACTCCCACAAAATGGTTCAGAATTTCGTAAAATTTTTAAATTTTACCAATAATGCGCCCATCTTGAACTGAACTTCGTATGGTACTAAAGACATTTTTGCAATTTTAAACTCCAATATTTTCCTACGAAATTTTTTTAACACATTGAAAAAAATATTGACCTTATGTGAAAAGTTATGCAAACTAAATTTACGCAATAAACATAATTTTCAGGACAAATTTCTTTAAAATAATGTATTTGTTTGGAATTTTATATAATTTCTGTAAACTGAAACTTATTGTTAAAATTCTTTAAATGTAAAAGTCGATATATGTTTTATAATGTAGTGTTTATGATTCTTACGGCCATTTTCTTGTAGCTTCGTTAGGCTTTAAATGCCAGTTAACAGAAAGTAAATTGCAAATATCTTCTGTCCGGTTAACTTTAACTGAAAAATTTTCAGCAGTTAAAATTCTAACTGGCATGTGGAATATATAGGCAAGATGACAGATATGTCCATGGTACGGTGTAAAAGTTCGTTAGCTAACGGAGCACTAACAGAGCTTCTTGAAAATGGGGGTTAGTATTATGATAATAATCAATTCTGAAAGCTTAGGTGTAAGAAAAAACAAGTCCTCTGCAGCTACGTACAAGTAGTGTTACGCAATCTGGCACACAAATAAAGTTTTGTAAAAAGTAAAACTGAAGATTTTTTATATATCCGTAAAACAACGTGATAACAGCATTTTTAATTAAAAGAACGTTTATAATCTTTACTTAAATAAAAAATTTAAGTTAATTTGTGTCCCCACGTTAAAGTCGTATGTCTATTAACCAGGGAAAAAGAAAACCTTTTTTGATTTAAAGAAATAAGCTTTAAATTAACTGAGATACTGAATCTATAAATTAAAGAAAAACAAATTCTATTATTGGCTTAGACTTATTTTGAAGATTTTGCATCTAAAAATACCTTGGAATAAAGAAAACATGTTATACTTTGAGGTATCTGTTATAATTCGGATATTAATATACCACAAAAAGAGAATGAACATTCGATAATTGAGGTCTGTATCAAAATTTTAATTTTATTGATCCTACACTAAAAAAAAAGTGAACCCTGTATTTCACTAAAGCCAATTTAACTTTATTTTAGTTCATGGAATTATTATGTTTGGAGAAGGTTTCCTTTACCCTAATAATTTTTACGTACGTTAGCTAAATAAACTAAAAACGGGAGAAAATAATATACAAAGGAAGCCTAAAAATTTACTAAATTCGTACTTCTTACAAAATAGTTCATTAGTTCTTTAAAGTTTTAAATTTTACTACAAATGCGCCCATCTTGAACTACGTATGGACTTAAGGACATTCTTGCAATTTTGAACTCCAAATTTTTCCTTAAAACTAGAAAATTTTCTCCAACATGTGAAAAACTTAGTTATGTTTAATAAATTTTCATGAATTTGTCGAAAAATATTAACTTATTTTTGTGATATCGGTGAGATGTCACTGTTTGTAACACTGTTTAGTTTAAATTTTGTAGAAATAATCTAAATGTCCTAAAATTAAACTAAAAATGTTTTTTTTTAAGAAGTCGCATCTCTGGCTCGGAATCAATACCAAAAACCTTGAAAGAAGGTAAAAACCCTTAGATACAAATAAACTTTTTTAAAAGCACACTTAAAAAAGGAAACCCTCTATTTCACTAAAGCCAATTTAAGTTTCGTTTTGTTCATGGAATTATCATGTTTAGAGTTTCCGTGCATGAGTTAAATGAACTAAAAACGGGGGAAAAAATTATATACAAATGAAACATAAAGATTTACTAAATTCGTACTTTTCACAAAATAGTTCATTAGTTCTTCAAATTTGTAAATTTTACTACAAATGCGCCCATCGTGAACTTCGTATGGCACTAAAGACATTCTTGCAATTTTTAACACAAATTTTTTCCTTCATACTACAAAATTTTCTTTAACAAGTCATTATACCCTCCATCATAGGATGGGGGTATATTAACTTTGTCATTTCGTTTGTAACACATCGAAATATTGCTCTAAGACCCCATAAAGTATATATATTCTGGGTCGTGGTGAAATTCTGAGTCGATCTAAGCATGTCCGTCCGTCCGTCCGTCTGTTGAAATCACGCTAACTTCCGAACGAAACAAGCTATCGACTTGAAACTTGGCACAAGTAGTTGTTATCGATGTAGGTCGGATGGTATTGAAAATGGGCCATATCGGTCCACTTTTACGTATAGCCCCCATATAAAGGGACCCTCAGATTTGGCTTGTGGAGCCTCTAACAGAACCATATTTCATCCGATCGCGCTGAAATTTGGTATATGGTGTTGGTATATGGTCTCTAACAATCGTGCAAAAATTGGTCAACATCGGTCCATAATTATATATAGCCCCCATATAAACCGATCCCCAGATTTGGCTTGTGGAGCCTCTAATAGAAGCAAATTTCATCCGATCAGGCTGAAATTTGGCACAGGGTGTTGGCATATGGTCTCTAACAATCAAGCAAAAATTGGTCCACATCGGTCCATAATTATATATAGCGCCCATATAAACCGATCCCCAGATTTGGTTTGCGGAGCCTCAAAGAGAAGCAAATTTCATCCGATCCGGCTGAAATTTGGTACATGATGTTGGTATATGGTCTTTAACAACCATGCAAAAATTGGTCCACATCGGTCCATAATTATATATAGACCCCATATAAGCCGATCCCCAGATTTGGCTTGCGAAGTCTCCAAGAGAAGCAAATTTCATCCAATCCGGTTGTAATTTTGAACATGGTGTTAGTATATGATCTTTAACAACCGTGCAAAAATTGGTCCACATCGGTCCATAATTATATATAGCGCCCATATAAACCGATCCCCAGATTTGGGTTGCGGAGCCTCAAAGAGAAGCAAATTTCATCCGATCCGCCTGAAATTTGGTACATGATATTGTTATATGGTCTCTAACAACCATGCAAAAATTGGTCCACATCGGTTCATAATTATATATAGCCCCCATATAAGCCGATCCCCAGATTTGGCTTGCGAAGTCTCCAAGAGAAGCAAATTTCATCCAATCCGGTTGTAATTTTGAACATGGTGTTAGTATATGATCTTTAACAACCATGCCAGAATTGGTCCATATCGGTCCATAATTATATATAGCCCCCATATAAAACGTTCTCCAGATTTGACCTCCGGAGCCTCTTGGAGGAGCAAAATTCATCCGATCCGGTTCAAATTAGGAACGTGGTGTTAGCATATGGTCGCTAACAACCATACCAAAATTGGTCCAATCACACAAAAATTGGTCCATATCGGTTCATAATCATGGTTGCCACTAGCGCCAAAAATAATCTACCAAAATTTTATTTATATAGAAAATTTTGTCAAAATTTTATTTCTATAGAAAATTTTGTCAAAATTTTGAGAAAGATTTTCAAAACTTTATTACTATAGAAAATTTTGTTCAAATTTTATTCGGTTCATAATCATGGTTGCCACTCGAGCCAACAATAATCTACCAAGATTTTATTTCTATACAATATTTTGTCAAAAGTTTATTTCTATAGAAAATTTTGTCAAAATTTTTATTTCTATAGAAAATCTTGTGAAAATTTTATTTCTATAGAAAATTTTGTTAAAATTTTATTTCTGTAGAAAATGTTGTCAAAATGTTATGTCTACTTTGTCAAACTGAATTATATACGTATTGGATCGATCTTTTTTGATTTAATATATACCACGTATGGACTTACATACAAGTTAGAAGATGGTGTTAGGAGGTTTTAAGATACCTTGCCATCGGCAAGCGTTACCGCAACTTAATTAATTCGATTGTGGATGGCAGTGTTTAGAAGATGTTTCTACGCAATCCATGATGGAGGGTACATAAGCTTCGGCCTGGCCGAACTTACGGCCGTATATACTTGTTTTTTCTTGAATTTGTCCAAAAATATTTACTTATTTTTGTGATATCGTCGTGATGTCAGCGTATGTAATACAGTTAATTAAATATTTTTATAAAAATATTGACAAACAATCATTTCCTCTGTTGGTTAAGCTAAACTTGTAGTTTAGTCAATGCATGGTTTTAAGCTGAAATCAAAAAAAAAAAAAAACAACAACAATGATTAATGAAAAAAACCAACAATAACAAAACAAAACGAATGAAAAAATGAGAAAGCACAATCAAAATAAACCCAACGAACTGCACTCAAATCGAAGATTTGGCGGTGGCAAAGGATAAGAGATATGTTTGTACGAATTTATTTCGGAATAAGGCGGCTATCATGTAAAACCTTTTTTCGGAAGGTTCATGTGTGGTTTACTTTTGGGTTTAGTGAACTGCCTGAATTTATTCTGATAATTGGTTGATAGTTTTGCTGCACGTAGAGGATGCTGATGAAGAATGTGGTAATTCCGAAACGTGCCTCCATCCAACCATCTTGCAGTCTATAGGGCTTTGTCCAAATAAATTTGACAAACATTCTCTTCCTCTGTTGGCTAAGCTACACTTGTAGTTTAGTCAATGCATGGTTTTAAGCTGAAATAAAAAAACAACAAAAATGATTAAAGGAAAAAACCAACAATAACAAAACAAAACGAATGAAATATTCCAAAAACATTTTCGTCCTGGTGGGTCCGCTGTTTTTTGAGTGCTCTAATAACCATGCGAAACTTGGTTCATATCGATTCAAAATTATATATAGTCCTCATATAAACTGATCCCTACACCCAAAAAAAAAATCGCTTCTGTACCATATATCCCAAACACATTTTGCTTCAAGCATATATGTTTTCAGGATTGGTCCAAACAAAATATTGTTTGTTAGGGCATACACTGCTAGGGCATAACAGGTTGGCTGATAAGTCTTCGGTCTAACAAAGAAAAACACATTTTTTTTGTCAAAATTCGTTTCTATTATTCAACATAGATCCCTTCAAGAGCAATACAACGATTATAACGACCTTCCAATTTTTTGATACCATTTTGGTAGTACTCCTTCGGTTTTGCCTCAAAATAGGCCTCAGTTTCGGCGATCACCTCTTCATTGCAGCCAAATTTTTTCCCTCGAGAATCCTTTTGAGGTCTGAGAAAAGTTGCTGGGGCCAGATTTGGAGAATACGGTGAGTGGAGAAGCAATTCGAAGCCCAATTCATGAATTTTTGCCATCGTTCTCAATGACTTGTGGCACGGTGCGTTGTCTTGGTGGAACAACACCTTTTTCTTCTTCATATGGGGCCGCGATTTCGACCTTCAAACGCTCCAATAACGCCATATAATAGTCACTGTTGATGGTTTTCCCTTCTCAAGATAATCGATAAAAATTATTCCATGCGCATCCCAAAAAGCATAGGCCATTACTCTGCCAGCGGACTTTTGAGTCTTTCTACGCTTCGGAGACGGTTCACCAGTCACTGTCCACTCAGCCGACTGTCGATTGGACTCAGGAGTGTAGTGATGGAGCCAAGTTTCATCCATTGTCACATGTCGACGGAAAAACTCGGGTGTATTACGAGTTAACAGCTGCAAACACCGCTCAGAATCATCAACACGTTGTTTTTGGTCAAATGTGAGTTCGCGCGGCACCCATTTTGCACAGAGCTTCCGCATATCCAATATTGATGAATGATATGACCAATACGTTCCTTTGATATCTTTATGGCCTCTGCTATCTCGATCAACTTAATTTTACGGTCATTCAAAATCATGTTTTCGTCGGTAGGTTAGGTTAGATTATGTGGCAGCCCGATGTATCAGGCTCACTTAGACTATTCAGTCCATTGTGATATCACGCCGAACGGCGTTCCACATTCCAGTGAAACCACTTAGAGAAACTTTGAAACCCTCAGAAATGTCACCAGCATTACTGCGGTGGGATAATCCACCGCTGAAAAACTTTTTGGTGTTCGGTCGTAGCAGGAATCGAACCCACGACCTTGTGTATGCAAGGCGGGCATGCTAACCATTACACCACGGTGGCTCCCGTGGTGCAATGGTTAGCCACCTCTTTCGGGCGTCCACTGCGTTCACCTCCGTGCTCATTTCACCACGCTTGAATTTTGCGTACCAATCAATTATTGTTGATTTCCCTGGGGCAGAGTCCGGAAACTCATTATCAAGCCAAGTTGTTGCTTCCACCGTATTTTTCCCTTCAGAAAACAGTATTTTATCAAAACACGAAATTTCTTTTTATCCATTTTTTTCACAATAACAAAAGTTGCTTCACAAAAGACGCTCTATCTCATAAACTTAATTGACGTCAAATTTTGACACGAATCATTTGAAGGTTGGTACTATATAAAAATAATATGCATTTAATGCTAGCGACGCCATCTATGTGTCAGACCGGGGACTTATCAGCCAACATGTTACACTACTAATTTAATGAAATTTTCTTTGTGAATCTTTCTTGCAGCGTACTCTCTAGGTCGCTCTTTCTAAACATATATATGTTTATTGGCTATTTCCAAATTTGTATATGTTTGCATCTAAGCATATTATATTTACAAACATTTTATGTCCATACATAATATGTTCTAACATATTTACATATATGTGCCAAACATGTTATGCTAGTTTATGAACATTATATGCTTGCACTTAAAAATACGGTGTTAAAAAATTTGAGTTCCAAAGATATAATTTTTACACCCAAACATATGAAAAACAGTATTTTTCGTCCGTGTAACTTTGACCTCCGGAGCCTCTTGGAGGAGCAAATTTCATCCGATCCAAATGATGTTTGTACATGCCCTCAAATAACTATGCACCAATTGATTCAAATCGGTCAATAATTATATATAGCTCGCATTAACATCAATCCTCAAATTTGAAATCCGAAGTCTCTTGGATGGTACGCGAAGAAGGTTAAAGTTCTCATCTGAAGCCTCTTGGAGGAGCAAATTTTATGCAACCCGGTTTAAATGTGGCACGTCTTGCATTCAAAAATTGGTCCCCACCATTGCATTTCGTCCTTTGAATGTAAGGACCATGAATGTACCCGAAATCATCTAAGTTCGCCACAAAGAATGAAGAACTAAAAATTCCATCTTTTGCTTGCTACTAACATCGAGAAACCGCACATGCATACGTCTAATAAACCACAACAAACAAACCATTTAGCAAATGATGCTGTTATGGGTCTTAATTCGATGTCCCTACCTACCAAAGAGACAGAGACTAAAGAGATGGCGAGAAAGAGAACTTAAGTAAGAGGAAAAATAAAAACAATGCAACTAACCAAAATCACCCACTCCCACCTATTCAATGACACAAGTAAAGCTTCTTATAGCTGATATCTTCCTTATGTGTGTGTGCGAGTTTTTGTGTGAATGTGATGGCATTTTGCTCCTTCTAAGACCTTGTGGCAAATGTTCAGGATTTTCTCTTTTGGTCTAAGCAAGGAGGTGATTTGTGTGTATAGGACTGTATGTACGCGTGTGTGGGTGTGTTTTCCAAACTGCACTTTTAGCTTTAAAATAATAATGCATTTAGGAGTTATATGGTCATGTATTCACATTTCATTGTTGTTGACTTTATTCAAGAGCCTCTTACACCTGATATAAAGAACACATTTGGGTTAGTTTATTTTTAACTTTGGGCCTTTTGTTGCGAAGCTAAAGGAACTAAATAGCATTTTTATATCCTATCGCATAGGGTGGGTCCTCGTCCTTGGACTAAATCCGCGAATCGAGAACGAAAATGCTGATCAGCCAGGTCATGTGTCATCGACTGGAATAAGTGTTAATCAGATGGAGCAATATCTGGGCTATAGGGCGGTTGGGGTACACGGAAAAATATATGTTATTGTGATATAAAATTCTCTCTCTTATAAAGATGTTTCCTTGTCCAAATGTCGATAAACTTTGTAATGAAGTCGTTTTGTCCTTATAGTTAAGTGATTCGACTTAAGGTCAGCTTGACTTTAATAATTCTGAAAAACTTTTCAAAACTAAACAACAATTTTTCACGTGAAACATAAGATAATTCCTATTTGAAGTCAAGTCTGAATTTGGAAATTTAACCCATAAATGCACAAAATCACCCATTCCTCCGAGAAAATATATAATATGCAAAATGGTAGATAAAGAATATCGGCATAAACCATTCAAAAAAGTATGTGTTTTTTATACCCTCCATCATAGGATGGGGGTATATTAACTTTGTCATTCCGTTTGTAACACATCGAAATATTGCTCTAAGACCCCATAAAGTATATATATTCTGGGTCGTGGTGAAATTCTGAGTCGATCTAAGCATGTCCGTCCGTCGGTCCGTCTGTTGAAATCACGCTAACTTCCGAACGAAACAAGCTATCGACTTGAAACTTGGCACAAGTAGTTGTTATCGATGTAGGTCGGATGGTATTGAAAATGGGCCATATCGGTCCACTTTTACGTATAGCCCCCATATAAAGGGACCCTCAGATTTGGCTTGTGGAGCCTCTAACAGAAGCATATTTCATCCGATCCGGCTGAAATTTGGTACATGGTGTTAGTATATAGTTTCTAACAACCATCCAAAAATTGGTCCACATCGGTCCATAATTATATATAGCCCCCATATAAACCGATCCCCAGATTTGGCTTGCGGAGCCTCAAAGAGAAGAAAATTTCATCCGATCCGGCTGAAATTTGGTACATGATGTTGGTATACGGTCTCTAACAACCATGCAAAAATTGGTCTATATGGGTCCGTAATTATATATAGCCCCCATATAAACCGATCCCAAGATTTGGCTTGCGGAGCCTAAAAGAGAAGCAAATTTCATCCGATCCGGCTGAAAATTAGTACATGGTGTTGGTATATGGTCTCTAACAACCATGCAAAAATTGGTCCACATCGGTCCATAATTATATATAGCCCCCATATAAACCGATCCCCAGATTTGGCTTGCGGAGCCTCAAAGAGAAGAAAATTTCATCCGATCCGGCTGAAATTTGGTACATGATGTTGGTATACGGTCTCTAACAACCATGCAAAAATTGGTCTATATGGGTCCCCATATAAACCGATCCCCAGATTTGGCTTGTGGAGCCTCTAAGAGAAGCATATTTCATCCGATCCGGCTGAAATTTGGTACATGGTGTTGGTATATGGTCTCTAACAATCATGCAGAAATTGGTCCACATCAGTCCATAATTATATATAGCCCCCATATAAACCGATCCCCAGATTTGGCTTGCGGAGCCTCAAAGAGAAGCAAATTTCATCCGATACGGCTGAAATTTGGTACATGATGTTGGTATATGGTCTCTAACAACCGTGCAAAAATCGGTCCACATCGGTCCATAATTATATATAGCGCCCATATAAACCGATCCCCAGATTTGGGTTGCGGAGCCTCAAAGAGAAGCAAATTTCATCCGATCCGCCTGAAATTTGGTACATGATATTGGTATATGGTCTCCAACAACCATGCAAAAATTGGTCCACATCGGTTCATAATTATATATAGCCCCCCATATAAACCTATCCCCAGATTTGGCTTGCGAAGTCTCCAAGACAAGCAAATTTCATCCAATCCGGTTGTAATTTTGAACATGGTGTTAGTATATGATCTTTAACAACCGTGCCAGAATTGGTCCATATCGGTCCATAATTATATATAGCCCCTATATAAAACGTTCTGCAGATTTGACCTCCGGATCCTCTTGAAGGAGCAAAATTCATCCGATCCTGTTCAAATTAGGAACGTGGTGTTAGTATATGGTCGCTAACAACCATACCAAAATTGGTCCAATCACACAAAAATTGGTCCATATCGGTTCATAATCATGGTTGCCACTAGAGCCAAAAATAATCTACCAAAATTTTATTTCTATAGAAAATTTTGTCAAAATTTTATTTCAATAGAAAATTTTTACAAAATTTTATTTCTAGAGAAAATTTTGTTAGAATTTTATGCGGTTCATAATAAAATTTTCATCATTGTCAAAATTTTATTTCTATAGAAAATTTTGTCAAAATTTTATTTCTATAGAAAATTTTGTTCAAATTTTATTCGGTTCATAATCATGGTTGCCACTCGAGCCAAAAATAATCTACCAAGATTTTATTTCTAAGGAAAATTTTGTCAAAAGTTTATTTCTATAGAAAATTTTGTTAAAATTTTATTTCTGTAAAATTTTTTGTCAAAATTTTCTTTCTTAGAAAATTTTGTCAAAATTTTTATTTTTATAGAAAATTTTGTGAAAATTTTGTTAAAATTTTATTTTTGTAGAAAATTTTGTCAAAATTTTATGTCTACTTTATCAAACTGAATTATATTGGATCGATCTTTTGTGATTTAATATATACCACGTATGGACTTACATATAATTTAGAAGATGGTGTTAGTAGGTGTTAAGATACCTTGCCATCGGCAAGCGTTACCGCAACTTAAGTAATTCGATTCTGGATGGCAGTGTTTAGAAGAAGTTTCTACGCAATCCATGATGGAGGGTACATAAGCTTCGGCCAGGCCGAACTTACGGCCGTATATACTTGTTTTTGAAAAAATAGGGATTGTATCTTAAAAACTATAGGGCGAATTAAACTAAGTTTTTATTTACAAATTGATTATGGTAGTGAATATAGATATATTTACACTACACAGCTTTTTTATCAACATTAGTAAATATTATTTTATCTTCCAATTTGTAGTTTTTTGAATTTTTTGTTAATTAAAAAAAAAACTTTTGTTATTACGCTTGGAAGTGATATATAACTTAGGTAAAACATAAAAAAAATCATAAATCTTATTGAAGTGGTCGCGATGATTTTTGTAACTTCACTATAATGCGCATTGAAAAAAATATTGTCTTGAGGCTTGAGGCAAAAATTTCATGTCCTTAAAAAACGAATGCAAATTGCTTAGCATAAAAAACGCATTTCTCTAATATAAAGTTTTTTTCTTTGTCCAAAAGTCGATAAACTATTCAATGAAGTCGTATTGTCCTTATAATTAAGTGATTTCACTTAAAAATGGGTATCATAACATGAAAGAAAAATTTTTTAGGGTAAGGTCAACTTGACTTTAAAAATTCAGAAAAATTCTTTAAAATTTATGAAAATGTCTTTAAATTTGTTGTCTTTTTGCATTTTGACTACAAAGCAAAAAATCGTTCAAAAATAGGACATGTTTTTCAACACTTTATTTTAAAGACGTTTCTTGCTTGAAACATAGCATAATTTCTACTGGAAGTCGAGTCTGAATTTGGAAAATAAAGTTGTCTTTAACTCGTGTTTAAAGGACTTTGATAGCATATGAAGAAAGATGCTGAAAAAAACGAAAAATTAAAATTTACTTCCTAGAAGCAAGTACACAAAACCCAAATTTAAAAAAGAATTGTGTTATTAAATGTATCCTTACTTATATTCTCCACTTTTTTGGCTCGGAATCAATAGCCATATTTTTAAAGTAAAGACAAAATCTTTAGAACCGGGCATGTTTCTTTTCAGTGCGTAAACGTATTGCAGAATTGAAGAAAAATCTGTTTGAAAAACATGCACACAAAAATTTTCTCTTGATTTAATCACGAAATTAATTGATCCAATTGATTTTTTCATCGAAATGTTTTCAATCATTGGGCTTAAAAAATACTTGATTCAAAAATTAATTGATTCCATTATAAAATTTCAATTCATGTTTTATTTGATTCAATTACCAATTTAATTGATGTGGATTGGAAAACTCTATTAATTATACCCTAAACCACATAGTGGTCAGGGTATAATAACTTTGATGTGCCGAAGAATGTGCTTACCAGAAATATTGATTTTAGACCCCATAAGATATATACCGATCCACTCAGAATCACCTCCTGAGTCGATCTAACATATATCTACTAATTTAGTAAGTATGGTTTAGGGTATGATATAGTCGGCCCTGTCCGGCTTTGTACTTTGCATACATGTTTATACCCTTCACCACTACTGTGGCACAGGGTATAATAAGTTTGTGCATTTGTATGTAACGCCAAGAAATAATTGTCATAGACCCATCTTTTAGTATACCGATCGGCTTAGAATTAAATTCTGAGTCGATTTAGCGATGTCCGTCTGTCTGTCCGTCCGTCCGTCTGTCTGTATATGTAATTTTGTGCACAAAGTACAGGTCGCAGTTTAAGTCCGATCGTCCTCAAATTTGACATAACGTCTTTCTTCGGGTAGAAGACAATCGCTATTGGTTTTGGAAAAAATCGGTTCAGATTTAGATATAGCTGCCATATATAGTTATCACCGATTTGATCATAATTCACGTATTTATGAACCGACGTTCTTCAAATTTTGTACATCTGAATGTTTTGTCAGTCCCGTAAAAACTGCCAAATATCAGCTAAATCGGTTCAGACTTATATATAGCTCCCATATATATCTTTCGTCCGATTTGGACTTATATGGCCCCAAAAGCGAGAGTTTTGCCCTGATTTGCTTCAAATTTTGCACAACGAGTACGTTTAATAGTATCGTTAATTGTACCAAATTTCGTTGAAATCGGTTCAGATTTAGATATAGCTCCCCTATATATCTTTCGTCCGATTCTGACTTATATGGCTTCAAAAGCCAGAGTTTTGCCCTGATTTGCTTCAAATTTTGCACAACAAGTACGTTTAATAGTATCGTTAAGTGTGATTAATTTGGTTAAAATCGGTTCAGATTTAGATATAGCTCCCATATATATCTTTCGTCCGATTTGGATTTATATGGCCTCAAAAGCCAGAGTTTTGCCCTGAGTTGCTTGAAATTTTGCACAAGGAGTGCGTTTTATAGTATCGTTAATTGTGCAAAATTTAGTTGAAGTCGGTTCAGATTTAGATATAGCTCCCATATATATCATTCGCCCGATTTGGACTAATATGCCCACAGAGGCAAAAGTGCTACTCTGATTTACGTGAAATTTTGCAGAGGGAGCAGAATTGAACTTGAAACTTTACACAGGCAGTAGAATTAAGGTTCTGCATATGCTTGTTTATTTTGGTTGAAATCGGTTCAGATTATCTTTCGCCCGATTTTCGGTCATATGACCACAGAGGTCAATGTTGTTATCCGATTTACGTGAAATTTTGCACAGGGAGTACATTCAACATAGTAACTATGCATGTGAAATTTGATTGCAATCGGTTCAGATTTCGATATAGATTCCATATATATGTTTTTCCTAATTAGGCAAAACAGGCCGAAATACCTACATTTTCCTTATCAAATCGCCACTGCTAAGTCGAAAACTTATCAAAGTGACACAAATTTTCCTATTACTCTATTGCACATCTATCGACCGATAAATCATAAATACACTTTTGCGAAGTTGCCTCAAAATTGGTTCATATTTAAATCTTTCCTATAGTTTTTTTACTAACATTGTGTTCCACCTCAGCGCATTAACCGACTTAAATGTAAAATCTATAAATATTGCAGAACTCTGTACAGATCTGCTCAGATATACAGAATATATGTATATGGATTCATATAGCATCCAACACATGGACGGATTTGATATGGTATCGAAAATGTGGACTTACAAACTGGTGAAGGGTATAATATAGTCGGCCCCGCCCGACGTTAGACTTTCCTTACTTGTTTTTAATTAAAAACGTAACTATTTTTAATTACTTTCTTAACTGACTTAATGTTTTTAGTTGTATTAGTTATTTGAAATAAATTTTTAATTAAAAATTAAAAATTTTTCCATCACTCTTTTAACTGACTTAGTCTTCCGAGTTTGACTAAAATGTTAATCCTATTAATTATTTATTTAATTAAAAATTGTCAATCATTGATTTAATTAACTTAATGTTTATATTGTGATCAATTAATTGTATCAAACAATTTACTTGATAAAAATTTCAACTTCAATCAAATTTTTAATTGGAAATATTTTGGAAATATTTATATGGTGGAAAAAGCAAAAAAAAAAAAAAAAAAACACTAAGAGCTTTTGTAAGTTATATAATAAGTTTTAAGAAAATTCCATATTCCATAGACATTTCATGAATATAGATACTAATACCTAAGGCAAAAATATGCAGGCCTTATATGATTCTAAGAATTGTGATAAATGCGTACATTTTGCATTCTTCTAGCCTCACATTAATATTTTACACATTAACTTGGTTAAAAAGGAGTTTCGAGAGTACTCATAACGAAAACGTAGGATAAATGAAATGAAACCAAAGCATTGTATTGTATTTAACTAAGACTTGAAGTTAAATGGGGCATACAACATCAACAAATCCGCAAAAAATAAACTACAGAAATGTCCACTCTCTAACTGAATTGGGGGCCATCATCCTTTATCAGATAAGTAAAAAGACGTCGTAGTTAACCCAAATATTAACAGTGAGTGACTATTCCTATGCATTGTTAGTTCCACCTGTATATTAGTAACAACTACACTCAGAGTAGAGTAAATTTATAAGTGAGCCTATTTTTTTTACAGTTTTTTGAGTTTTGACAGTATTGGAAAATATTCCCCAAATTGGGGATATTTTTTCTTTGATGGGGACGAATGTCTTTCTTCATTAATAGTCAAGTGTGTTTATTTAGATGTACTTTATTTTAACTGCACAGGAAGTTCATTTGAGTCAATTTTTTATACCCTCCACCATAGGATGGTGGTATATTAACTTTGTCATTCCGTTTGTAACACATCGAAATATTGCTCTAAGACCCCATAAAGTATATATATTGTGGGTCGTGGTGAAATTCTGAGTCGATCTGAGCATGTCCGTCCGTCTGTTGAAATCACGCTAACTTCCGAACGAAACAATCTATCGACTTGAAACTTGGCACAAGTAGTTGTTATTGATGTAGGTCATATGGTATTGCAAATGGGCCATATCGGTCCACTTTTACGTATAGCCCCCATATAAACGGGCCCCAAATTTGGCTTGCGATTGCTCTAAGAGAAGCAAATTTCATCATATCCGGCTGAAATTTAGTACATGGTGTTACTATATGGCCTCTAACAACCATGCAAAAATTAGTCCATATAGGTTCCCTTTTACGTATAGCCCCCATATAAACGGACCCCCAAATTTGGCTTGCGATTGCTCTAAGAGAAGCAAATTTCATCCGATCCGGCTGAAATTTGGTACATGGTGTTGGTATATGTTCTCTAATGACCATGCAAAAATTGGTCTACATCGGCCCATAATTATATATAGCCCCCATATAAACCGATCCCCAGATTTGACCTCCGGAGCCTCTTAGAGAAACAAAAGTCATCCGATCCGATTGAAATTTGGTACGTGGTGTTAGTATATGGTATCCAACAACCATGCAGGAATTGGTCCATATCGGTCCATAATTATATATAGCCCCCATCATAAGCGTAGGAAGGCCTCTGGGGAGGGGGCTTAGACCCCCCAGAAAAATTTTAGCCCCCCCAGAATTTGAAACCTATTA
Source organism: Haematobia irritans (assembly GCF_050003625.1). NCBI lineage: Eukaryota > Metazoa > Arthropoda > Insecta > Diptera > Muscidae > Haematobia > Haematobia irritans. The sequence goes on along the minus strand of NC_134397.1, from coordinate 166,727,757 downwards.
CCTATTTACGATTTTCCATTTTTATAAAAAATAAATAAGTCCAGCCAAAAAAGCGTCGCCAAAAAAGTAATGAAAATGATCTTTTTGGATCCGGAAGTGGTGCAAAATTGGCGAAGGAGCGATGAATTTAACATTGGCTTGTCATAGAACGGAAGTCCTCCATTTCAACAGCCGTTGCACTGAATTTGCATCACTTCTTTAGGTGTGATCCGAATTCAATGTTTTGAATGTAAATTAAAAATTCTGTTATATTTTGTCAAATAAATAATTTTTATAATTTTTAATGGATTCTAATGCTTGTCGGAAACGTCTGACCTCAAATATTTTCAAAAATTCACAAGTTTTTCAGATTGGATTTAGATTTTTTTCGACAAAATTCAAATTATTTGTACCATTTTATGAATTCTTACTTCGTTTTTAAGGTATTTGAAACAAAAAAGTTAAAATTTCCCAATTATGAAAAAAAAACAAGTTATAAAAAATTGAATTTAAAGAACTTCCTGAGTAGTTAAAATAAAGAACATCATTGGGAGTACATCTTCTGGAAGTGCTTTTAAAGTTGTGTCTTTGGAAGAACTTCCAAATTTTTTTGCTGGGAAATGTGTGGAACTACTTTTACTTGCTTTATTATAAATTAATTTTCGAGTTATTTTGATGTCTAATGTTTTTATTCATTTTTATACCCACCACCATAGAATGGTGACGGGGGTATAATAAGTTTGTCATTCCGTTTGTAACACATCGAAATATCGATTTCCGACTATATAAAGTATATATATTCTTGATCGGGGAGAAATTCTAAGACGATATAACGATGTCCGTCTGTCTGTCTGTCTGTCTGTCTGTTGTAATCACGCTACAGTCTTCAATAATGAAGCAATCGTGCTGAAATTTTGCGCAAACTCGTCTTTTGTCTGCAGGCAGGTCAAGTTCGAAGATGGGCTATATCGGTCCAGGTTTTGATATAGTCCCCATATAAACCGACCTCCCGATTTGGGGTCTTGGGCTTATAGAAATCGTAGTGTTTATCCAATTTGCCTGAAATTTGAAATCTAAAGGTATTTTATGACCATAAAGAGGTGTGCCAAAAATGGTGAGTATCGGTCCATGTTTTGGTATAGCCCCCATATAGACCGATTTCCCGATTTTACTTCTTGGGCTTATAGAAACCGCAGTTTTGATTCAATTTACCTGAAATTGGAAATCTAGAGGTATTTTCGGGTCATAAAGAGGTGTGCCGAAAACGGTGAGTATCGGTCCATATTTTAGTATAGCCCCCAAAACGATCTCCCGATTTAACTCCTTGGGTTTCTAGAAACCGTAGTTTTTATCTGATTTGCCTGAAATTGTAAATATTCTGGTATTTTAGGCTCACAAAAACGTGTATCGGAATTAGTTTTTATCGGTCCATATAGACCGACTTCATTTCTTGAGGGTGTAGAATGTAATGTAAAATTTTAAAATTTCCAGATTTTACTTCTACAGATTTACGATTTCAAATCAAGACGTTATTTTATAATTTTCTTGCACACTTACAAGAGATGTTAATGATTCCTCTAAAACTCAAACAAAAATGGTTCTTATAAATCCAGAATCTGATATAGTCCTCATAGGTGAAATCTTTAAATTTATCTTCGGGAAGTGTCCTCAAGTCCTCAAGCCCTCCTGAAATTTCAAAGGAAACCCTAATATTTGATTCATGGTGGTGGGTATTTAAGATTCGGCCCGGCCGAACTTACTGCTGTATATACTTGTTATGAAATAAAACATTAATTGAAATATAAATAAATGAAATATAAATTTTTAGCTAGGGGGGCTATAGCCCCCCCTAGGAAAATTGTCTAGCTACGCTAATGGCCCCCATATAAATCGATCCCTAGATTTGGCTTGCTGAGCCTCTAAGAGAAGCAAATTTCATCCGATCCGGTTGAAATTTGGTACATGGTGTCAGCATATGATATCGATTCATAATCATGGTTGCGACTCGAGCCAAAAATAATCTACCAAAATTTTATTTTTATAGAAAACATTGTCAAAATTTTATTTCTGTAGAAAATGTTTTCAAAATTTTATTTTTATAGAAACTTTTGTCAAACTTTTATTTCTATAGAAAATTTTGTCAAAATTTTATTTCTATAGAAAATTTTGTCAAAATTTTATTTCAATAAAAAATTTTGTCAAAATTTTATTTCTATAGAAAATTTTGTCAAAATTTTATTTCTATAAAAAATTTTGTCAAAATTTTATTTCTATAGAAAATGTTGTCAAAATTTTATTTTGACAAAATTTTATTTCTATAGAAACTTTAAACTTAATTATATACGTATTTAATCGGCGTTTTTTAGTTTAATATATACCACGTATGGACTATGTGGTATATATTACGGTGTTAGGAAGTTTTAAGATACCTTGCCATCGGCAAGTGTTACCGCAACCCAAGTAATTCGATTGTGGATGACAGTCTTCAGTAGAAGTTTCTACGCCATCCATGGTGGAGGGTACATAAGCTTCGGCCTGGCCGAACTTACGGCCGTATATACTTGTTATAACTCGCTCTTTTCATATTTTTAATGAAAATCGTCAAAAAACTGGAGTTGAACCTACGACCCTATGTATGCAAGGCGGGCATATTAACCATTGAATCACGGTGGCTCCCATATAAAATACCCTATGACAAGCCAATGTAAAATTGGTCCATATCGTTTGACTACGCTTTTCTAGGAAATAGGCTGAAACTGTAAACATATTTTAGTTAATAGAAATTGTTTGCTTAATTTTATTCTTTTGAATAATATTGATTTGAATTTGATTGACATTGAAGTAACTTCAAGTTATTTACGAAATGTTCATCAAGTTTAATTGCGTTTTTCATTAATCATTACACGCATTGAAATGTTTGTAAAATATTGGCTCCAATTATCCATGTTAACACCGGTGATATGCATTTTCTGGCAGATTTTCCCTAATTGTGAAAGCAGTAAAACCACAAGGTTGGCCGCCACATTATCCATACGAACACAAAAGGAAACGTTAATATCCTTTTTGTACATGTATGTACCCAAATTCTTACACACACCCACACTCAACGAGAAGTTAGACAACACTACAAGGGTCCATTTCATAAGATCTCTGAGGAAAATCAGTTCAAGAACTGTAATAATATGAACAATGACAACAAATGGGAGGAACACTTCGTTCAAATGTCCCAGGTAAATATTTGCATGTACTTCACCCATAGCCCAAAACTTTCGAGACACATATTCTTATGTAAACGAAGAGGCCAAAGGATATATAACAACTATGCTTGTCAAGACTCTCATCCGGTATTTGCAAAGAGTTAAGCGTTTTGCGCCATTTCAAATGGAGAATATCCGAAAACATCCATTTGGCCACAGCGTGAATGTACAGAAATTTGTATGGGGGCAAACAAAGACTTGGGAACTTGTAAACATATGTGATTATTGTGACCATACGTTTCCGCGTTGCTGCGCTATTCTATAGGGAAATTTTAAAGTAAAATTTGTGCATTGTAGAAATCACATCTATGGAAGTGCTTGCAAGTTTCAGCAACATCAAGATTTATTATTTAACTAATTTATAAAGGGTGATTTGTTAAGAGCTTGATAACTTTTTTTTAAAAAAAAAACGCATAAAATTTGCAGAATCTCATCGGTTCTTTATTTGAAACGTTAGATTGGTCCATGACATTTACTTTTTGAAGATAATTTCATTTAAATGTTGACCGCGGCTGCGTCTTAGGTGGTCCATTCGGAAAGTCCAATTTTGGGCAACTTTTTCGAGCATTTCGGCCGGAATAGCCCGAATTTCTTCGGAAATGTTGTCTTCCAAAGCTGGAATAGTTGCTGGCTTATTTCTGTAGACTTTAGACTTGACGTAGCCCCACAAAAAATAGTCTAAAGGCGTCAAATCGCATGATCTTGGTGGCCAACTTACCGGTCCATTTCTTGAGATGAATTGTTCTCCGAAGTTTTCCCTCAAAATGGCCATAGAATCGCGAGCTGTGTGGCATGTAGCGCCATCTTGTTGAAACCACATGTCAACCAAGTTCAGTTCTTCCATTTTTGGCAACAAAAAGTTTGTTAGCATCGAACGATAGCGATCGCCATTCACCGTAACGTTGCGTCCAACAGCATCTTTGAAAAAATACGGTCCAATGATTCCACCAGCGTACAAACCACACCAAACAGTGCATTTTTCGGGATGCATGGGCAGTTCTTGAACGGCTTCTGGTTGCTCTTCACTCCAAATGCGGCAATTTTGCTTATTTACGTAGCCATTCAACCAGAAATGAGCCTCATCGCTGAACAAAATTTGTCGATAAAAAAGCGGATTTTCTGCCCACTTTTCTAGGGCCCATTCACTGAAAATTCGACGTTGTGGCAGATCGTAAGTCTATTCATGATGAAATGTCAAAGCATACTGAGCATCTTTCTCTTTGACACCATGTCTGAAATCCCACGTGATCTGTCAAATACTAATGCAAAAGAATCACCCTTTATATGTATGCAAATAGGATACTAAACCTGTAATTTTAAGTTAGATTGAACTAACAAGAATATTCTGTGGCCCACACTATATAATAGAGAGGTATGTGGTGGCTGATATGTAATGCAACAAAATACAGTAAACCGCCATATTTATTCATTTTATTTCGAAAGCAAAAATATCATAAATAAAACTAAGTTATTACATATAAGCACTCACCCATTAGAAAATGTTATTTTTGTACGGAAATCGCGATTTAGTAAATCGTGAACCAAATCAAAATTTAAGCACCGATTGTAATGAAATAAATCTCATTTTATTCGAAATATATTTAACTACTGTTTATGGAAAAAACTGTAATTTTTGTCCCTTTTTTATTTTTTAGAATTTTGGAAGAACTTGAACGATATCTTTAAAACTACTAGGAAAATTTAAAAACTTTGAAAATTTTAACACAATGTAAGCACGGCTTAAAGAAAATATGGTTTTGGGATTTTCGGTTTTTTTTATACCCTCCACCATGGAGGGTATTCCGTCTGTAACACATCGAAATATTGCTCTAAGACCCCATAAAGTATATATATTCTGGGTCGTGGTGAAATTCTGAGTCGATCCAAGTTTGTCCGTCCGTCCGTCTGTTGAAATCACGCTAACTTCCGAACGAAACAAGCTAACGACTTGAAACTTGGCACAAGTAGTTGTTATTGATGTAGGTCGGATGGTATTGCAAATGGGCCATATCGGTTCACTTTTACGTATAGCCGCCATATAAACGGGCCTCCAGATTTGCTTGGAGCCTCAAAGAGAAGCAAATTTCATCCGATTCGGTTGAAATTTGGTACGTGGTGTTAGTATATGATCTCTAACACCCATGCAAAAATTGGTACACATCGGTCCATAATTATATATAGCCGCCATATAAACTGATCCCCAGATTTGACTTGTGGAACCCAGAGATGGTCTATATCAAACTTTTTTAGGTTTGCGACTGTCGCAAAGTTGTAAACGTCGTAAACGTCACATACGCGTCGTAAATGTAGAAAAAGTAACAAAAGTCGCAAACTGAAAATACTTAAGTCGCGTCAGCTAGGCAGCGAATTCGATGATATCCAAGACGATGGTATGTGCGAAGAAGTTTCAGTTCTTAGGCATGTTCACAATTTTCGGTTTTAGTCCCCACATTTTCCCTATTGCCTTTTGCACTCCTTTTGCACGAGTACAGGGTAACCGTGGATTTTCTCGTCCTTTCTTTGCTTTAAGTTCTGTATCCTGTCCAATATAACCCCAAGGTGTTTTGCACACTCACCAACGGGAATTTCGATACGACCTAAGAAAATAGGCTTGACCATGGGAAAACTTTCACAAATTTCTGCAGAAACTCACAGCGAATGCTGTCAAACTAAATTAAAAAATCTCCAGAATTTCTTCTATTCAAAATTTGGTTTTCTACAGTAGGTTTACGACATTTGCGACATACGTATTATACCGTCGCAAAAGTCACTGTTTGTGACAGGCCAACCCTGGTGGAACCTTAAGAGAAGCAAATTTCATCCGATTCGGTTGAAATTTGGTACGTGGTGTTAGTATATGGTATCTACCAACCATGGCAGAATTGGTCCATATCAGTTCATAATTATATATAGCCCTTATATAAACCGATCCCCAGATTTGACCTTCGGAGCCTCTTGGAGGTGCAAAATTCATTTGCTCCGGTTGAGACTTAGTACGTGATCTCACACAAAAATTGGTCTATATCGGTTCATAATCATGGTGGCCACCCGAACCAAAAATAATCTACCAAAATTTTATTTCTATAGAAACTCTTGTCAAAATCATATTTCTATAGAAAATTTTGTCAAAATTTTTTTTTCTGTAGAAAATTTTGTAAAATCTTTATTTCTATAGAAAATTTTATCAACATTTTATTTCTATAGATAATTTTGTCGACTTTTTAGTTCTATGGAAAATTTTGTCAACATTTTATTTCTATAGAAAATTTTGTCAACCTTTTATTTCTATAGAAAATTTTGTCAAAATTTTATTTCTATAAAAAATTTTGTCAAAATTTTATTTCTATAAAAAATTTTGTCAAAATTTTATTTCTATAGAAAATTTTGTCAAAATTTTATTTTTGTTGTTTTGTTGATTTCAGCTTAAAACCATACATTCACTAAACTACAAGTGTAGCTTAACCAACAGAGGAAAATAATGTTTATCAAATTTATTTGGGCAAAGCCCTATAGACTGCAAGATGGTTGGATGGACGCACGTTTCGGAATTACCACATTCCTCATCAGCATCCTCTACTTGCAGCAAAACTATCAACCAATTATCAGAATAAATTCAGGCAGTTAATTAAACCCAACAATAAACCACACTTTAACCTTCCGAAAAAAGGTTTTACATTGATAGCCGGCGTATGCCGAAATAAATTCGTACAAACATCTCACTTTGCCTTTGCCACCATCAAAACGGAAGGTTCGGAAGGTTAAAGTGTGGTTTATTGTTGGGTTTAATTAACTGCCTGAATTTATTCTGATAATTGGTTGATAGGTTTGCTGCAAGTAGAGGATGCTGATGAGGCATGTGGTAATTCCGAAACGTGCGTCCATCCAACCATCTTGCAGTCTATAGGGCTTTGCCCAAATAAATTTGACAAACATTCTTTTCCTCTGTTGGTTAAGCTACACTTGTAGTTTAGTCAATGTATGGTGTTAAGCTGAAATCAAAAAACAACAACAATGATTAAAGAACAAAAACCAACAATAACAAAACTAATGAAAAAATTTTATTTCTATAGAAACTTTGCCAAAATTTTACTTCTATAGAAAATTTTGTCGCAATTTTACTTCTATAAAAAATTTTGTCAAAATTTTATTTCGATAGAAACTTTTGTCAAATTATATATATAGATTTTTTTTCAAAATTTTATATCAATAGAAAATGTTGTCAAAATTTTATTTCTATAGAAAATTTTGTCAAAATTTTATTTCGATAGAAAATTTTTTCACAATTTTATTTCGATAGAAAATTTTGTCAAAATTTAATTTCCATAGAAAATTCTGCCAAACTGAATTATATACGTATTTAATCAGTCTATTTTATACCCTCCACCATAGGATGGGGTTATATTAGCTTTGTCATTCCGTTTGTAACACATCGAAATATAAGTCCCCACAAAGTATATATATTCTGAGTCGTGGTGAATTTCTGAGTCGATCTGAGCATGTCCGTCCGTCTGTTGAAATCACGCAAACTTCCGAACGAAACAAGCTATCGACTTGAACCTTGGCACAATTAGTTGTTATTGATGTAGATTGGATGGCATTGCAAATGGGCCATATCGGTCCACTTTTACGTATAGCCTCCATATAAACGGACCCCCAAATTTGGCTTGCGATTGCTCTAAGAGAAGCAAATTTCATCTGATTCGGCTGAAATTTGGTACATGGTATTAGTATATGGTCTCTAACAACCATGCAAAAATTAACCCATATCGGCCCACTTTTACGTATAGCCCTTATATAAACAGACCCCCAAATTTGGTTTGCGATTGCTCTAAGAGAAGCAAATTTCATCATATGAGGCTGAAATTAGGTACATGGTGTTAGTATATGGTCTCTAACAACCATGCAGAAATTGGTTCATATCGATCCATAATTACATATAGCCCCCATATAAACTCATACGATCCGGCTGAAATTTGGTACATGGTGTAAGTATATGGTATCTAACAACCATGCAAAAAATGGTCCACATCGGTCCATAATTATATATAGCCTCCATATAAACCGATCCCCCGATTTGGCTTGCGGAGCCTCTAAGAGCAGCAAATTTCATCCGATCCGGCTGAAATTTGGTACGTGGTGTTGGTATATGTTCTCTAATGACCATGCAAAAATTGGTCCACATCGGTCCATAATTATATATGGCCCCGATATAAACCGATCCCCAGGTTTGACCTCCGGAGCCTCTTAGAGGAGTAAAATTCATCCGATCCGCTTGAAATTTGGTACGTGGTGTTAGTATATGGTATCCAACAACCATGCAGGAATTGGTCCATATCGGTTCATAATGATTTTTATAGAAAACATTGTCAAAATGTTATTTCTATAGAAAATTTTGTCAAAATTTTATTTCTATAGAAACTTTTGTCAAAATTTTAATTCTATAGAAAATCTTGTCAAAATTTTATTTCTATAGAAAATTTTGTCAAAATAGTATTTCTATAGAAAATTTTGTCAAAATTTTATTTCTATAGAAAATGTTGTCAAAATTTTATTTCTATAGAAACTTTAAACTTTATTATATACGTATTTAATCGGCCTTTTTTAGTTTAGTATATACCACGTATGGACTATGTAGTATACATTACGGTGTTAGGAAGTTTTAAGATATCTTGCCATCGGCAAGTGTTATCGCAACCCAAGTAATTCGGTTGTGGATGACAGTCTTCAGTCTATGCAAAATTTCAACAACGGATCGTCTTTGAGCCGAAACAGGACCCTATACCAAATTTTAAGACAATCGGACTAAAACTGCGAGCTGTACTTTGCACACAAAAATACATCAACAGACAGACGGACATCGCTAAATTGGCTTAGAATTTAATTCTAATCCGATCAGTATACTAAAAGGTTGGTCTATGATTACTCCTTCTTGGCGTTACATACAAATGCACAAACTTATTATACCCTGTACCACAGTAGTGGTGAAGGGTATAAAAACAAGTGCAGATTTGGATTCAGCGATCTCAAATAACTATAAATTTGCTATAAATTTCAAATCAACACAAAAAAAGTTCAATTTTGTTCCCCTGTGTTATTATTGGTTTATGTTCTTTAAGCCTTAGTTAGACGATTGGAATTAATTACGGAAAGTATGCATTCCCTTCAAATACTATAATGTCATCAAGAATGTTGGTATGCTCTTAAAGACATTATTTTCAAATCCAAAAATCTATGAGAAATATGTGTTAAATTTCTGCTATTCGATTATGATGATTTGGAAAACCACAGCAACACTTTAATATGCATTAATCATTGTTCTGGAACTGTAAATAATTGGGTTAAAATAATAATCTTATCAATCAATTGCTTCTGAACATAATCAATGTTTTGTCTGCCTAATTGACATCCTTTAACTTGTCCGTAGACAATGTAGACAAATTCTGTGATTATTATTGATAATTTACATAGATATAGACACAACAGCCATAATCCAGCAGATAGTTGCACTGCATTGACTTCTTTTGAAAATCAACGTGGATATGCATCACAAGTCTGTCATTAGTTGGTCAATTATCCTTGATGGCTGTCGAATGTGTGGGGATGTATGCAAAGCCCACATTTATTTTACTCCCTTGTCCTTTAACAACATAATTAGGCGTCACCAATAAGTTTTTCATGTTTTCGCTTTTCCATCAATACAATGTCACCAATTACCCACACATCAATATACATAGTATTAACACATGCATACACACATACACCCAAACTTATTGAATATATTCATGATGGGTGCTCTCTTATAGTCGTCGTTTGTAACGTGTCGCCACATACAAATTAACTAATTAAGTTATCGACAAAGTGAAATTAATTCCAATTTCGTATAAATAATTTTCTGGGAAATTGTCCGTATCCTTTGAATATACAGCCAATGAACACTAACACACACACAAACATTTATTCAGATAAAATTACACATCGGATGAATGTGCATGCATTTCCTACGCGTATATGGATGTAATCGCAATTCTTGTGTGTGTGTGTGTGTCTGTCTGTGTTTGTAAATTTGGTGCAAAATCCAGAGGGTAAAATGAAGTATAGGATTAGATATTAACCCAAATACAAATAAAGAAAATCAAGTAAGGAAAGTTTAATGTCGGTCGAGGCCGACTATAGTATACCCTGCATCACTTTGTAGATCTATATCTTCTTTCACATTTGTTGGGTCCTATATATAAAGGTTTACGTTCCCCTATACATCTATTAAAATCCGAACCGATTTTGTCAATATTTTTATACCCTCCACCATAGAATGCTTATGGGCGTATAATAAGTTTGTCAATCGAAATATCGATTTCCGACTATACAATATGTATATATTTTTGATCAGGGAGATATTCTAACATAAGACGATATTACCATGTCCATCTGTCTGCCTGGCTGTCTGTTGTAATCACACTACACTCTTCAATAATGAAGTTATCGTGCCGAAAATTTGCACAAACTCGTCTTTTGTCTGCAGGCAGGTCAAGTTCGAAGATGGGCTATATTGGTCCAGGGTTTGATACAGTCTCCATATAAACCGACTTACCGATTTGGGGTCTTGGGCGTACAAAAATCTTGGTTTTATAAAATTTGCCTGAAATTTGAAATCTAGAAACATTTTAGGACCATAGAGATGTGCGCCGAAAATGATGAGTATCGGTCCATGCTTTGATATAGCTCCCACATAGTCCGATCTCCCGATATTATTTCTTCGGATTCTAAAATTTGTAGGTTTTATCAAATTTGCCTGAAATTGGAAATCTAGAGGTATTTTAGTACCACAAATGGCGCATATCGGTTCATGTTTTGATATAGCTCCCATATAGACCGATCTCCCGATTTTACTTCCTGGGCTTAGATCGATTATCTTGAGAAGGGAAAAACCATCAACAGTGACTATTATATGGCGTTATTGGAGCGTTTGAAGGTCGAAATCGCGACAAAACGGTCCCATATGAAGAAGAAACAAGTATATACGGCCGTAAGTTCGGCCAGGCCGAAGCTTATGCACCCTCCACCATGGATTGCGTAGAAACTTCTACTGAAGACGGTCATCCACAATCGAATTACTTGGGTTGCGGTAACACTTGCCGATGGCAAGGTATCTTAAAACTTCCTAACACCGTAATATACACCACATAGTCCATACGTGGTATATATTAAACTAAAAAGGCCTATTAAATACGTATATAATTAAGTTTAAAGTTTCTATAGAAATAAAATGTTGACAACATTTTCTAAAGAAGTATAATTTGGAAAAAATTTTCTATAGAAATTAAATTTGGAAAAAAATTTTCTATAGAAGTAAAATTTGGAAAAAAAATTCTATAGAAATAAAATTTTTACAAAATTTTCTACAGAAATAAAATTTTTACAAAATTTTCTATAGAAACAAAATTTTGACAAAATTTTCTATAGAACTAACATCTTGACAATGTTTTCTATAAAAATAAAATTTTGGTAGATTATTTTTGGCTCGAGTGGCAACCATGATTATGAACCGATATGGACCAACGTTTGTGTGATTGGGGATCGGCTATATATATAATTATAGACCGATACGGACCAATTTTGGCATGGTTATTAGCGGCCTTATACTAACACCACGTTGCAAATTTCACCCGGATCGAATGAATTTTGCTCCTCCAAGAGGCTCCGGAGATCAAATCTGGGGAACGGTTTATATGGGGGATATATATAATTATGGACCGATATGGACCAATTCTTGCGTGTTTCTTAGAGACCACATTCTAACACCATGTTCCAAATTTCAACCGGAACGGATGAATTTTGCTCCTCCAAGAGGCTCCGGAGGACAAATCTGGGGATCGATTTGTATGGGGGCTATATATAATTATGGACCGATATGGACCAATTCTTGCATGGTTGTTAGAGAACATATACTAACACCACGTACCAAATTTCAACCGGGTCGGATGAATTTTGCTCCTCTAAGAGGCTCCGGAGGTCAAATATGGGGGTCGGCTTATATGGGGGCTATATATAATTATGGACCGATATGGACCAATTTTTGCACGGTCATTAGAGAATATATACCAACACCATGTACCAAATTTCAGTCGGATCGGGTGAAATTTGCTTCTCTTAGAGCAATCGCAAGCCAAATCTGGGGATCGGCTTATATGGGGGCTATATATAATTATGGACCGATATGGACCAATTTTTGCACGGTCATTAGAGAATATATACCAACACCATGTACCAAATTTCAGTCGGATCGGGTGAAATTTGTTTCTCTTAGAGCGATCGCAAGCCAAATCGGGGGATCGGTTTATATGGGGGCTATATATAATTATGGACCGATATGGACCAATTTCTGCATGGTTGTTAGAGACCATATACTAACACCATGTACAAAATTTCAGTCGTATCGCATGAAATTTGCTTCTCTTAGAGCAATCGCAAGCCAAATTTGGGGGTCCGTTTATATGGGGGCTATACGTAAAAGTGGACCGATATGGCCCATTTGCAATACCATCCGACCTACACCAATAACAACTACTTGTGTCAAGTTTGAAGTCGATAGCTTGTTTCGTTCGGAAGTTAGGGTGATTTCAACAGACGGTTGGACGGACGGACGGACGGGCATACTTAGATCGACTAACAATTTCACCACGACCCAGAATATGTATTCTTTACGGGGTCTTAGAGCAATATTTCGATGTGTTACAAACGGAATGACAAAGTTAATATACCCCCATCCTACGGTGGAGGGTATAAAAAGTGTTGTTCCACCAAGACAACGCACCGTGCCACAAGTCATTGAGAACGATGGCAAAAATTCATGAATTGGGCTTCGAATTGCTTCCCCACCCACCGTATTCTCCAGATCTGGCCCCCAGCGTCTGTTTCTTGTTCTCAGACCTCAAAAGGATGCTCGCAGGGAAAAATTTTGGCTGCAATGAAGAGGTGATCGCCGAAACTCAGGCCTATTTTGAGGCAAAACCGAAGGAGTACTACCAAAATGGTATCAAAAAATTGGAAGGTCGTTATAATTGACAAAAAAATGTGTTTTTCTTTGTTAGGCGGGGACTTATCAGCCAACCTGTTAGAAACCGAAGTTTTTTTTTATCAAATTTGCCTGAAATTAGAAATCTAGAGGTATTTTAGAACCACAAAGATGTGTGCCAAAAATGATGATTATCGGTCCATATTTTGGTATAGCCTCCATATATATACTGATCTCCCTATATTACATCTTGAGTTTCTAGAATCCGTAGTTTTTATCCACTTTGCCTGAAATTTGAAATCTATAAGCATTTTAGGACCATAAAGATGTGTGTCCATGTTTTGAAATAGCCCCCATATACACCGATCACCAGATTTTATTTTTGAGCTTCTAGAAACCGTAGTTTTTATCCAATTTGCGTACAATTTGAAATCTAGAGCTATTTTGGGACCATAAAAAGGTGTCCATGTTTTGATATAGCCCCCATTTAGACCGATCTCCCGATTTTACTTCTTGGACTTCTAGAAATCGTAGTTTTAATCCAATTTGCCTGAAATAGGAAATCTAGAGATATATTGTGTATCGGTACAGGTTTTGATATAGCTCCCTTATAAACCGACTCTCCGGTTTGGGGTCTAGATTCTAAAACCGTCGATATAGAAGGTGCATTGATCATAAAAATTGCTTGAAAATGAAAGTAAAATTTCCATATTTGACTTCGCGTAGATTTTTTCCCCATATTATATAAATGATTAATAATGGGGGTAAAAATCTACAGATTTTAGATCAAGGCGTTATTTAATATTTTTTTTTGCACACTTATGCGAGATGATTATGATTCCTCTAAAACTCATAAAAAAAAATGGTTCTTATAAGTCCAGAATCTGATCTAGTCTTCATATGTGGAATTTTTAAATGTATCTTCGGGAAGCATGCAGGTCGAACTGATCTGCTTGGGAGAATATTTGTCTTAAAAGCCCCTGAAATTCTATATATTTTCAAGTTACCCGCTAAGACGAAGAATCTTTAAAGGAAATTATTATATTTGATTCATGGTGGTTGGTATTTAAGATATACATTTTTTTTTCAATGCAGGCCAGTTTTGTAATAATAATATCAGGCGTTTCTGTTCAGATTGATATAAAGCTCCCACACGCAAAAAAATAATTCTTTCCTCCCAAACGAAATTTTAGACAAACAAAATTAGTTTCTCATTTGCTTTTCGCTGTAAGGAAGTGTATTTGGAAGAAAAGTATATACTTTTTGTGATAAACGTTTATTCTTTTCCAAGATGTAAAAACAATTTCATAAATACTGAAAAAAAAAACATTGTTTTCTTGCTAATTGCATTTTCCCTCACATCTTACCTTTTCCTGTAATACCAACAATGTCGAAGAAATTATACGATTTTATAAATTTTTAATTTTTTTTTTACCTTTTGCCTGGACGGAGAATCGAGCCGCGGACCATGTACTTTCAAAGCCAACACACTAACCACTGAGCTATGTACCTGTTATGGTCATCAGTTATATTTATATAGCATAGCTTGCGGCGCCCACGAACCGAATAAACAAAGTATATTTAACAGAAACAAACATTTAGTTTGGCACCGTGGAGCAGTGATTGTTAACTCCGACTTGCATGCCAAGGGTCGTGGGTTCGATCCCTGCTTCGACCAAAGTTTTTTTTTACATATATTCCAGATATGTTCGGGAGATTCCGAAAAATGTTCAACATTACATTGTACTATATTCAATTTTGAACTGTAAAATGTGTCTTATTAAAGACCTAAAGTCAGAAAAGAACAGTATTTGATATAAACGAAATGGACTGTGTTGTTGTTTCAAAAATAACTTTTTTTTATTGAAAAAATAAAAATTTTGTATTGAACGAATTTTTTTGGCAATAAAAGTTTAAAATTTTCGAAGCAATTCAAAAAACTCTAACAAAAGAAAAACGTTTTCGGTACACGTTTTCCAAACGTTTTTTTCTTTGCGTGCATAAACATACACCCCTTAATTTTCTTAAATAAGGAGATATCGTTTTTTCCCAAACCTATTGCGATGATATCCCACACATGCTTATGTTTACTAATTAAGTAGGGATGGTTTAGGGTATGATATAGTCGGTCCCGCCCGACTTTCTAGTTTACTTACTTGTTTTATTCTATGTGATATTTTCCTTTTTATTTTGTATTAGGTCAACATTTGTTTCAGCGTAGAAACTTTTGTAGTATTTGGTACTTAGAATTACTTGGTAACATATTGTATTGTATTGTATTTTTTACCATGTAAACCGAGAACCTATGACTTTAGTTTTAAGTAATCTTGACATCATACCCTATGGTTGTCCTTATTTTTCTCACTGGTGACTTTCACTTAGACACACACGTACACATATCTCAAATTGCATATCATGATTTGTTCGCGTAGACTTATTTGTAAATATTTAATATTATACACAGTTGATGTTGCACATACATACATACTCGTATATGTCCTAGTACAAATTCCCAATGTGGAATAGATAGAAAACTAAATGCAAAGACCAATGACAGCTTTGGACGTAGATGATTCTTGATTGGTAACCGGTTTGAAAGAATCGAACACTTTAGGATGGATTTGAACCATATAGACTACCACTTAAATGATTACAATAAATGAACACAATAACATTCAGTTTAGGAAATTTTTATTAAATCAAGTTCAATTATTTTGAATAAATTTTAATTATTTCTCAATTTCCATCCACCCTAGCATGGCAGTACACCCTCAAAACCAATCGCTTCTGTAACATCCCAGCAAAAACTCTCATTACCCGGTAATCTTGTAGGTAAGCCTATTTAAAAATTAATAACCACTTATTAATTGGCATCGCTTCGGATTACATTTACATACGCATGTCCTAGGAGGAAAGTACTTCTCCCCAGGCATACTTTCGGCCATAAAATAAGTAGTGCTTTTAAACCATATAATCACATAATATGTAATCCACTTATTCGTAGATATACCAAATCATGCAAAATAGTCACTTATTGTCTAAGGGAAACAAATCTCGAAAATATTGATTTCTCTCGCCGATTACAATGGATCAAACTATGGCGAATAATGCTGTAATATGAGCACTTCTTGAATAGAAACGAATATTGTAGAAATAAACAAAAAATATAATAAATAATCTAAGTAAGATGCAAATTAATTTCACACTTAAAATAGAAATAAATGTAGGTTGTTTAAGGGAGTTGGATTCGTGAATTACGTTATAATATATCCAATAGCCAATTCACATAAGGTTCAAAATCTACTAAAAGAGGATTTTAAGTCTCTTTTTTATAAGGAAAATGGCATTTGAAATTTGAATGAGGTATAAGAAAGCATTTATTTAAAACATAATATGATAATGTCATTAAACACAATTATTATGAAATATTTGTGATAAAAATTTCTTAACGGAAAATTTTTCAGAATTACCGTTACATTACATATTCTTTTTGATTTTTTGTGTAAGTGCTCGATTATGTGAATAATTATACCTAATGGTACCATCATTTATTATATTTTATTAATTCGTTAATTACAACTGCCTAAAAATTTGAGAATAACAATTCGAAAATTACCGAGAAGTATTTATTTTTGTCATTACAAGTTAGTCATTATAACTCGCCGCAATGTAATGCAACGTGTAATGACAGCTTTACTCCTGGTAATGTCAATGGGATTACCTAGTTTTTGCTGGGATATACCCCAACCACATTCTGCTTCGAGCATTTATATTTTCAGGATTGGTCCAAACAAAATATTGTTTGTATTGTTTAAACATATTATGTTTCACCATAGGCATACACTGGTAAAAAAAATTTAATGAAATTTTCTTTGTGTATATATATTTTTAAGGCGCCAATTGGTTACTTTCATTTCTTTACTTGCCGCATATTCGCAAGGTCTCTCTTGCTAAACACATATATGTTTATAGGCTATTTCTAGATTAATATATGTTTGCATCCAAACATATTATATTTACAAAAAAATGTATGTCCCAAACATAATATCTTCTAACATTTACACCCAAACATATAAAAAACTGCCTTTTTCGTCCGTTTACACAAACTTTGTCTTAACCTAACGCTAAATTTGACAAAGTTTTCTATAGAAATAAAATTTTGACAAAATTTTCTATAGAAATAACATTTTGACAATGTTTTCTATAAAAATAACTTTTTGGTAGATTATTTTTGGCTCGAGTAGCAACCATGATTACGAACCGATATGGACCAATTTTTGTGTGATTGGCGATCGGCTATATATAACTATAGACCGATATGGACCAATTTTGGCATGGTTATTATCGGCCACGTTGCAAATTTCAACCGGATCGGATGAATTTTGCTCCTCCAAGAGGCTCCGGAGATCAAATCTGGAGAACGGTTTATATGGAGGCT
This sequence comes from Haematobia irritans, assembly GCF_050003625.1. NCBI lineage: Eukaryota > Metazoa > Arthropoda > Insecta > Diptera > Muscidae > Haematobia > Haematobia irritans. The sequence goes on along the minus strand of NC_134397.1, from coordinate 166,710,071 downwards.
ACACGCAAAAAAATAATTCTTTCCTCCCAAACGAAATTTTAGACAAACAAAGTTCGTTTCTCATTTGCTTTTCGCTGTAAGGAAGTGTATTTGGAAGAAAAGTATATACTTTTTGTGATAAACGTTTATTCTTTTCCAGGATGTAAAAACAATTTCATAAAGACTAACTCAAAAAAAAATTTTTTTTCTGGCTAATTGCATTTTCCCTCACATCTTTCTCACTTCCACGAAGATTTTTAGTTCTTAGCACCTTTTTCTGTAATACAAACAATGTAGAAGAAATTATACGATTTTATAAATTTTTAAAATTTTTTTACCTTTCGCCTGGACGGAGAATCGAACCGCGGACCATGCACTTTGTAAGCCAACACACTAACCACTGAGCTATGTACCTGTTATGGTCATCAAGAGATAAATATCCATATAAGTTATATTTATATAGCATAGCTTGCGGCGCCCACGAACCGAATAAACAAAGTTTATTTAACAGAAACAAACATTTCGTTTGGCACCGTGGAGCAGTGGTTGCTACGTCTGACTCTCGTGCCAAGGGTCGTGGGTTCGATCCCTGCTTCGACCAAAGTTTTTTTTTTGTTTTTTTTTTTTTTTTTTTACATACATTCTACATATGTTCGGAAGATTCCGAAAAAAATGTTCAACATTACATTGTACTATATTAAATTTTGAACTGTAAAATGTGTTTTATTAAAGACCAACAGTCAGAAAAGAAGAGTGTTTGATATAAACGAAATGGACTCTGTTGTTGTTTCAAAAATAACTTTTTTTATTGAAAAAATAAAAACTTTGTAACAAACGAATTTTTTTGGTGATAAAAGTTTAAAATTTTCGAAGCAATTCAAAAAACTCTAACAAAAGAAAAACGTTTTCGGTACACGTTTTCCAAACGTTTTTTTTCTTTGCGTGTATATATAATTATGGACCGATATGGACCAATTCGTGTGTGTTTGTTATAGACCACATTCTAACACCATGTTCCAAATTTCAACCGGATCGGATGACTTTTGCTCCTCCAAGAGGCTCCGGAAGACAAATCTGGGGATCGATTTATATGGGGGCTACATATAATTATGCACCGATATGGACCAATTCTTGCATGGTTGTTAGAGACCATATACTAACACCACGTACCAAATTTCAAACGGATCGGATGAGTTTTGCTCCTCTAAGAGGCACCGGAGGTCAAATCTGGGGATCGGCTTATATGGGGGCTATATGGTCGATGGGTCGATGTGGATCAATTTCTGCATGGTCATTAGAGAACATATACCAACACCATGTACCAAATTTCAGCCGGATCGGATGAAATTTGCTTCTCTTAGAGGCCTCGCAAGCCAAATCGGGGGATCGGTTTATATGGGGGCTATATATAATTATGGACCGATGTGGACCAATTTTTGCATGGTTGTAGAAGACCATATACTAACACAATGTACCAAATTTCAGCCAGATCGGATGAAATTTTCTTCTCTTAGAGCAATCGCAAACCAAATTTCGGGGTCCGTTTATATGGGGGCTATACGTAAAAGTGGACCGACATGGACCAATTTTTCAGGGTTGTTAGAGACCATATACTAACACCATGTAGTATATGGCCATGCAAAAATTGGTTGTTATATGGTCTCTAACAACCAATTTTTGCATGGTTGTTAGAGACCATATACCAACACCATGTACCAAATTTCAGCGTGATCGGATGAAATTTGCTTCTTTTAGAGCAATCGCAGTTAAATTTGGGGGCCGTTTATATGGGAGCTATACGTAAAAGTGGACCAATATGGATCAATTTTCGCATAGTTGTTAGAGACCATATACTAACACCATGTACCAAATTTCAGACGGGTCGGATGAAATTTGCTTCTCTTAGAGCAATCGCAAGGCAAATTTGGGGGTCCGTTTATATGGGGGCTATACGTAAAAGTGGACCGATATGGCCCATTTGCAATGCCATCCGACCAAGTTCTATTCTAACCCAAAACACATACCTGTACCAAATTTGAAGTCGATTGGACTAAAACTGCGATCACGGCTTTGATTACAAAAATGTGTTCACAGACAGACGGACGGACAGACGGACATGGCTATATTGACTCAGGGGCCGGCCGTCTGTCTGTGAAGACATTTTTGTAATCAAAGTCTTGATCGCCATTTTAGTCCAATCGACTTCAAATTTGGCACAGGTATGTGTTTTGGGTCAGAATAGAACCCTATTGATTTTGGAAGAAATCGGTTCAGTTTAATATATAGGTTAGGTTAGGTTAGGTTAGGTGGCAGCCCGATGTATCAGGCTCACTTAGACTACTCAGTCCATTGTGATACCACATTGGTGAACTTCTCTCTTATCACTGAGTGCTACCCGATTCCATGTTAAGCTCAATGACAAGGGACCTCCTTTTTATAGCCGAGTCCGAACGGCGTTCCACATTGCAGTGAAACCACTTAGAGAAGCTTTGAAATCCTCAGAAATGGCACCAGCATTACTGAGGTGGGATAATCCACCGCTGAAAAACTTTTTGGTGTTCGGTCGAAGCAGGAATCGAACCCACGACCTTGTGTATGCAAGGCGGGCATGCTAATCATTGCACCACGGTGGCTCCCAGTTTTAGATATAGCTCTCAAATATATATTTCGCCCCATATGGACTTATATGGCCCGAGAAGCCATAGATTTACCCTGAGGAGCTTGAAATTTTGTACTAGGAGTACAATTAAAATTATAGTCAATTGTATTAATTTCTATTAAAATCGGTTCAGATTTTGATATAGCTCCCATATATATCTTTAGACCGATTTACACTCATATAACCACAGAGTTCAAACTTGTAATTCGATTTACGTGAAATTTTGCACAGGAAGTAACATAGACTATGTATGTATGCCAATTTTGGTTGAAATCGGCTCAGATTTAGATATACAAAATGGCTCCAATTCTCCTATACTTCTTATGCATATCTGTCTACCGATAAATCATAAATACACTTTTGCGAATTTGCTTCAAAATTGGTTCAGATATAAACGTTTCCTTCATTTTAATACCCACCACCATAGAATGGTGACGGGGGTATAATAAGTTTGTCATTCCGTTTGTAATACATCGAAATATCGATTTCCGACTATATAAAGGATATATATTCTTGATCAGGGAGAAATTCTAAGACGATATAACCATGCCCGTCTGTCTGGCTGTCTGTCTGTCTGTCTGTTGTAATCACGCTACAGTCTTCAATAATGAAGTAATCGTGCTGAAATTTTGCACAAGCTCGTGTTTTGTCTGCAGGCAGGTCAAGTTCGAAGATGGGCTATATCGGTCCAGGTTCTGATATAGTCCCCATATAAACCAAGCTCCCGATTTGGGGTCTTGGACTTATAGAAACAGTAGTTTTTATCCAAATTACCTGAAATTGGAAATCTAGAGATATTTTGGTACCATAAAGAGGCTTGCCAAAAATGGTGAGTGTCGGTCCATGTTTTGGTATAGCCCCCATATAGGCCGATCTCCTGATTTTACTTCTTGCGATTATAGAATCCGTAGTTTTTATCCAATTTGCCTGAAATTGGCAATCTAGAGGTATTTTGGGACCGTTAAGAGGTGTGCCAAAAATGGTGAGTATCGGTCCATGTTTTTATATAGCCCCCATATAGACCGATTTTACTTCTTGGGCTTCTAGAATCCTTAGTTTTTATCCAATTCGCTTGAAATTGGAAATCTAGAGGTATTTTAGAATCATAAAGAGGTGTGCCAAAAATGGTGAGTATCGTCCATGTTTTGGTATAGCCCCCATATAGACCGATCTCCCGATTTTACTTCTTGGGCTTATAGAAACCGTACTTTTTATCCAATTTGCCTCAAATTGAAAATCTAAAAGTTTTTTATATTTGATTCATGGTGGTGGGTATTTAAGATTCGGCCTGGCCGTATATACTTTTTTTTACTAAAATAGTCTCCCCCCACAGGGCATTAACCAACTTATTTAATTTAATTTTTAATTTTAAGTCTATAGATTTTGTAGAAGTCTAACAAATTTTGTCCATATCGAGTCAGATTTAAGCGTACGTATTTGGGAAATTTTTTTATATATAGCACCCAACACATTTGACGGATTTGATATGGTATCGAAATTGTGCATCTACAAAGTGGTGCAGGGTATAATATAGACGGCTCCGCCCGATTTTAGACTTTCTTAACCAAACATGATCCCTTTTTGGCACAAAGTATTTCATTATGATCATCTTATATTAAGATACATTACCCTTCCAACCGGATTTTCACCAAAACGGATTCCCACACATCGACGGTACTGTTTATATTAGTAATTGCTGTTAGCTGGTTGGTATCTGTACCTTTGCTGGGCTAGAAATAATTGCACAAGTATGATTATGTAAATGAAGCAGTTTCTTCTACATGCACTAGAGAGAAAGAGGGCATGTGTGTTTGTGAGAAACCCCAAGTATGATAACTATTCAGTATCCATGTTAAAGGGAATTCGTGTTTGCTCTTAGGTATATTAAGCAACTGAAGTCTAGTAACATTATAATTAAGGATAATTTTTCAACATTTAGAAATTTCTTAGGATTAACCAAAACAAATGGTCAATACAAATTTGTGAAATCCTAAGGGCTATATATATATTTATAGCCCTCGTAAGAACTCCTAAAATATAATAATTAATTTCTTTAAAAGAAACATTTTTTCATAATATCCACAAAAAAATTAATTAAAAACTGCAACGTAAGATTTTTTAATTGGTAGCTTTTTCTTTAAAATTTGGTCTATATAATTATGAACCGATATGGACTATTTTTTCACATTGTTATTAGGTATCAATTCGGTTGAAATTTTCAAAAGCCTTTGCATGCCAAATTTGGAGGTCTGTTTATATGAGTGCTATACCTAAAAGTGGTGTGTTTATATGAGTGCTATACCTAAAAGTGGTGCGATATGGCCCATTAGCAATACAATCCGATTTAAAACAATAATAATCCCTTGTAGAAAATTTCAGGTAGAGAGTTTGTTCCAATCGAATCGATACAGAATTTCGCCATTACCCAGAATATATATAATTTATGGGGTCTGACATCATGTGTTAAAAACGGAATGAACAATTTTATTTCTATGTAAAATTTTGTCAAGATTTTATTTTAATAGAAAATTTGGTTACAAAAATGTTCCTATGTAAAAGTATGTCAACATTTTATTTCAAGAATTGAAGTCCTATTCGCTTTTGGACGCTTGTTTAGGAGATATGGCCAAAATAAGTTTTTTATATAAAAATTTAATTTTTTAGGATTTGGGTGGATTTTTAATTTTTTGGAGGTGGTCACGAATTAAAGTCTTTTCGCTCTATGACACATATTTAAGGAGATATGGGCAAAAGAAAGTTTTTTATATAAAACTTTGAAATTATTTAGGATTTGGGTGGATTTTTTTAATTTGTTGGGGGTGGTCACGAATTAAAGTCCTTTTCGCTATAGGGCGCATATTTAAGGAGATATGACCAAAAGAAGTTTTTCATATAAAAATTTAATTTTTTTTAGAATTTGAGTGGATTTGCAATTTTTTGGGGGTGGTCGCGAATTAAAGTCCTTTTAGATCTGCGACGTTTAGTTTAGGAGATATGACCAAAAGAAGTTTTCCATATAAATATTTAATTATTTTAAAGGATGTGGTTGGTTTTTTTAAATTTTGTGGTGGTGGTCACGAATGAAAGTCATTTTCGCTCTATGGCGCATATTTAGGGAGATATGACCAAGAGAAGTTTTGCATACAAAAATCAATTTTTTAGAATTTGAGTGGATTTGCAATTTTTTATGGATGGTCGCGAGTTAAAGTGCTTTACGATCTACGACGCTTAGTTTAGGAGATATGACCAAAAGAAGTTTTCCATATAAAATTTAATTTTTTTTTTACAGGATGTGGTTTTCAATCAATTTTTCAATTTTTTGGGGGTGGTCACGCTCTAGGACGCATATTTAAGGAAGTATGATCAAAAGAAGTTTTTCATATAAAAATTTAATTTCTTTTAGAATTTTGGTGGATTTTGCAATTTGTTGGGGGGTGGTCAGGAATTAAAGTCCTTTTCGCTCTAGGATGCTTGGTTTAGGAGAAAATTTTGTCAAAATTTTATTTCTATACAAAATTTTGTCACAATGTTATTTCTACAGAAAATTTTGTCAAAATTTTTTTCTATAGAAAATTTTGTTAATTTTTTATTTCTATAGAAAATTTTGTCAAAGTTTTATTTCTGTAGAAAATTCCATTTCTGTAGAAAATTTTGTCAAAATGTTATTTTATTATTTATAGAAAAATTTTATTTTTATAGAAAGTTTTGTCAAAATTTTATTTCTATAGAAAAGTTTGTAAAAATTTTATTTCCATAAAAAATTTTGTCAAAATTTTATTTCTATAAAAAATTTTGTAAAAATTTCATTTCTATAAAAAGTATTGTCACAATTTTATTTCTATAGAAAATTTTGTCAAATGTTATTCTATAGAAAATTGTGTCAAAATTTGTTTTTGATAGAACTTTTGTCAAAATTTTTTTCTACAGAAAATTTTGTCAAAATTTTATTTCTATAGAAAATTTTGTGAAAATTTTATTTCTATAGAAAATTTTAACAATTTTTTTTTCTGAAGAAAATTTAGTCAACATTTTTTCTATAGAAGTTTTAGTCAAAAATTTTTTTTCTAAAAAAGTTTGTAAAAATTTTATTTCTATAAAAAATTTTTCAAAATTTTATTTCGACAGAAAATTTAGTCATAATTTGTTTTCTAGAGAAAAATTTGTCAAATTTTTTTCAATAGAAAATTTTGTAAAAATTTTTATTTCTAAAGAAAATTTTGTCAAAATTTTATTTCTTAGAAAATTTTAACAAAATTTTATTTCTATACAAAATTTTGTCAAAATTTTATTTCTATAAAAAATTTTGTCAAAATTTTATTTCTATAGAAAATTCAATTTCTATAGAAAATTTTGTCAAAATGTTATTTTATTATATATAAAAAATTTTGCTTTTATTGAAATTTATAATTTATTAATTTATTTATATATTAAAAATTTTGTCAAAATTTTATTTATATAAAAAATTTTGTCAAAATTTTATTTCTATAGAAAATTTTGTCAAAATTTTATTTCTATAGAAAAGCTTGTAAACATTTTATTTCTTTAAAAAATTTTGTCAAAACTTTATTTCTAGAAACAATTTTGTCAAAATTTTATTTCTATGAAAAATTTGGTCAATATTTTATTTCTATACAAAATTCTGTCAAATGTTATTCCATAGAAAATTATATCAAATTTTTTTTGATAGAAACTTTTGTCAAAAAATTTTTTTCTATAGAAAATTTTGTCAAAAGTTTGTTTCCATAGAAGATTTTGTAAATTTTTTTATAGAGAATGTTGTCAAAAATATAGAATTTCTATAAAAATGTTTGCCCAAATTTTATTTCTATAAAAAATTTTGTCAAAATTTTATTTCTATAGAAAATTTTGTCAAATGTTATTTCTATAAAAAAATTTGTCAAATTTGTTTCCATAGAATATTTTGTAATTCTTTTTTATATATAGAAGATGTTGTCAAATTTTGTTTTCTATAAAAAATTTAACTATCTCTTTTTTGAATATTGTGAAAATCTAAAAAACAGTATAAAACTACCAACATTAGTAGAATTCCAATTTTGCTACCTTGCTAGGGAGCCACCGTGGTGCAATGGTTAGCATGCCTGCCTTGCATATACAAGATCGTGGGTTCGATTCCTGTTACGACCGAACACCAAAAAGTTTTTCAGCGGTGGATTATCCCACCTCAGTAATGCTGGTGACATTTCTGAGGGTTTCAAAGCTTCTCTAAGTGGTTTCACTGCAATGTGGAACGCCGTTCGGACTCGGCTATAAAAAGGAGGTCCCTTGTCATTGAGCTTAACATGGAATCGGGCAGCACTCAGTGATAAGAGAGAATTTCACCACTGTGGTATCACAATGGACTGAATAGTCTAAGTGAGCCTGATACATCGGGCTGCCACCTAACCTAAGCTAACCTAACCTACCTTGATGGTAACTCATTATTTTTAAAACTTTGGTAATACTGAAAGTAATACGATTTTAACTACTGGTAATGCTAAAGGAATAACGTTTTTTCTACACAAGGAATAACGTTTGGTCTACTCATTATTTTTAAAAACCCGGTAATACTCGAAGAATCACTAGTAGTTACTCAGTTTTTGCTGGTTGAGTGTGTGATTCTTAGTCTCTCTGCTTTTTATACAAAATCTCATTCTCTCTGCAATTTAAAGTTTTAAATTGAATTAAATTTATTGAGAAACTTTCCTTGTGGCTATAACACTTGTTCCACATTACAACCAACAAAATGAAAATTAACCTAACATTTTAATGCGATGCCATATACAACAGGTTCATTGTGGAAAAAATCTATGGCAATCTCTGGTTTTTCGCTACAGCTGTCCATCTTCCTCGTTTGAAAGTAATTTTGTGGGATTTCCTTTGTCGAGGCTGCTAGATTTAGTTTTTCTTCCGCTATGAAAGAAATTTTCAAGGAAGCACAAAATCGAAAAAAAAAGTTTGTGTGTACGTGCGAATAATGGGAATTTTGCGTGCGAATTATTATCATCTCGAGTTGAAGGGAAATCTTTCACATTTTACTTGGTAGGATTTCTAAAGATAATTTGATATTGGTTGCATGCTACTTTCTCTTCCCTTAGCGAAGAAGAAAAGTGTTTGCAACAGTAAGGGATTTTATGTAGCACGACTTTGAAGGTCTGCTGCACTCAGCATTTTTATGTTTGTATGCTTGTCTTCTATTGAATATTGGGTCTTATCCTTATCTCCTTGAAGTCGCGTCGCCAAAATAAGGCAGTGTTGGTGAGAGGTAAAAAGAAAACGTCACAAGATTGCAAGATGTTACAATTTTCGTTGGGTCAAAATTAGGAAGATTCACATGGATAAACTAAGAGAGGTTAAAGTTGGCTGAAGTCGTCTATTCTAAACCCTATGCTAGGTTACCAAATTTGAACCGAATCGGATTAAATTTTCAGCTCAAAGGGGCTCCAAAAATCAAATCTGGGGATCGGTTAATATGCGGTATATATGTAATTATGGACTTATATTTATTAATTTGTGCGTGGTTGTTAGAGCGTGTATACTTACATCACGTACCACATTTTAGAAGGATCGGATATAATTTGCTCCTCCAAGAGGCTCCGAAAATCAAATCCGGATTATTAGGGGTCCATATATACATATGGACCGGTATCAACCAAATTTGCCAAGTTGTAAGAGTGCGAATTTCTACAGCACGTTCGAAACTTCAACCGGATCGGATGAAATTTACTCCTCGGAGAGTCTCCGGAAGCCAAAGCTTCCAAAAAAGTAGTTGGGATCCCCAACTTGTAACTAAATCAAGACATCAAAATTAAGACTGATTGGAATTTTGGAAAAATTAAAAAAGATTCGTTTTAAAATTTAAGGAGTTACTGTTGAGTTGTAGGGTGTGTGGGAGTGTGTTCCATAGACGCACCGAATAAATAAAACATTTCCATTCTGAAGGCTAAGAAGTTGTGCCTTGGAAGTTCATTCGGATGAAGAAATTTAAAAAAAGGTAAAATCTGGGGACCGACTTATATGGGGGCTATATATAATTATTGACTGATATGAACCAATTCCTGCATGGTTGTTGGATATCATATATTAACATCACGTACAAAATTTCAACCGATTCGGATGAAATTTGCTATTCTAAGGGGCTCAAATCTGGGGATCGGTTTATATGGGGGCTATATATAATTATGGACCGATTTCGCCAAATGTTTGCATGGGTGTTTGAGGCCATATACTAACACCACGTACCAAATTTCAACTGAATCAGATGAATTTTGGTCTTCCAAGAGGGTCCGAAAACCGGAAGCCGCTGAGACGACAAAGAGAGTTGCCGGTAGTTTCAAGCGAAACCCTAACCTCTCTCTCCGAGATGCCGCAAATAAGCTGGGTGTATCGTCTACAACCGTGCATCGAGCCAAAAAACGAGCCGGACTATCGACTTACAAGAAGGTACACTGTTAGAAAAATATGTTTTTCATATGTTCCGATATAAACAAAATGTGTTTCGGGCACAATTTTAAAACACAATATATTTAAGTGCAAACATGTAATGTTCCTAAACCAACACAAAATGTTTGGGACATCTATATTAATATGTTAGAATATATTATGTTTGGGGCATGAATGTTTCATAAAAATCATATGTGTGAATGCAAACATATATAAATTTACAAATTCCGACTAAACATACATATGTTGTGATATTTTATTCCAAGCGACAGAGAGAGAGAGAGAATAGAGAAATAAATAGAGATGGAAACCTTGAGAGTTGACGAAAGATATCAACATAACACAGCAAAAGAATCAAAAGAGAACAATTTCTGTGAAACCGCTTGTATGTTGTTTCGGAAAACTGTTTTATGATAAGGCCAAAAATTTAATATTCTTAAGTCTAAATATTATTTAATTTGAATAAAGAGAATAGACATTCGGAACCAAGAGAATAGACATTTGAAAAACAAACAGCATATGTTTTCGCCTTGAGAGCAGCATTTTATGTATGTGTGGACATGTGTGGGGTCTTCATAAAAATAACGAAAGGGCACTATACTCTTTTTAGAGTTGGGACAGTACAATGAAATAAGGAGGAAATAGTGAAAAATTACACTGTAAAATGTATAAAAACAAAGTCTAGTTCCTCTTTATTAATAAGTAGTCCACGAGGAGTTGGCGGACACCTTCAAATATAAAAGCGGGCATTAAGCTCGAGTTTTGCAGCTAAAACAATTTAAAAAGTTTTTCTTTAAAATGAATTATTAAAGAGAAATAAAAGGCATTTTAGAGCGATGGTGTTAAATGCTAGTAAAAAACTGTTTGTATTATAAAATTATTTGTGTATGTTTATACTTCTTCTTTTGTTAGAGTTTTTGAATTCCTTCCAAATTTTAAAGTTTTAAAGTTAAATTAAAAAAAAATGTTCGGTCGGAGCAGGGATTGAACCCACGACCCTTTGCATGCAAGGCAGACATGCTAACCACTGCTCCACGTGGCAAACAAATGTATGTTTCTGTTAAATAATGTTATGTTTGCATGGGCTCGTGGGCGCTGCAAACTATGCTATATAAATGTAACTTATAACGATAATTATCTACTGGTGACTATAACAGCTACGTAGCCCAGTGGATAGTGTGTTGGCTCACAAACTGTGTGGTCCTCGGTTCGATTCTCCGTGCAGGCGAAAGGTAAAATTTAAAAAATTTATAAAAGTGAATAATTTCTTCAACATTATTTGTATTACAGAAAAAGGTGCCAAGAACTAAAAAATTTCGTGGAAGTGAAAATTACTTTGGAAAAAATTCTTCCAAGCATATAATATTTTTGGGCTCAAATTGCTTCCAAACATATAATATGTTCACATAAACAAACATATTAATGTTTCGGCAGTATCCAATAATATATGTGCTTCCTGCAAAATATGTTTGTAACATCTGTTAAAGAAGCGATTTTTTTTGAGGGTGTAGTGACTCCAAATCGCGATGATAAACAAAATACGACGGCCAAAGCGCGATACCGGAGGCTGTACACGACGATGCTGACGAAGTTTGACTGCGTGGTAATGGACGACGAAACCTACGTCAAAGCCGGCTACAAGCAGCTTCCGGGACAGGAGTTTTATACGGCAAAAGGAAGGGGAAAGGTAGCAGATATTTTCAAGCACATAAAACTGTCAAAGTGGGCAAAGAAATATCTGGTTTGGCAAGCCATCTGTACCTGTGGTTTGAAAAGCAGCATTTTCATAGCTTCCGGGACTGTCAACCAAGAAATTTACGTGAAAGAGTGTTTGAATAAACGTCTGCTGCCTTTCCTGAAGAAACACGGTTGTTCCGTACTGTTTCGGATTTGGCATCTTGCCATTACGGTAAAAATGCCATGGAGTGGTACGCCGTCAACAACGTGAGGCCCGGCAATTCGGATTTGGAATAGCGAAAGCCTAACTGAATATTTTTCCTGCATTTTATACTAATTGAACTTGAAAAAGAAATTTAATTTGATTTTTTAAATAAACGATTTCACCGATTTACAAGCGTTTTCCTTTGACCAAATTTTGACCGTATAACCCTTTAACATGGAATCGGGCAGCACTCAGTGATAAGAGAGAAGTTCACCACTGTTCATCATTGTGATACACAATGGACTGAATAGTCAAAGTGAGCCTGATATATCGGGCTGCCACCTAACCTAACCTAACCTAGAATATATACACTTTATGGGGTTTCAGACCAACATTATGGTGTGCCACAAACAGAATGACAAAGATGGTATATCCCTACTCTTTGGTAGATGGTATAACAACCTTATGTATTCAAATTTCAAAATAACCCTAGGTTAGTTTAGATTGTAGAGAAAAAATTCTTGGATCATATTGATGTCGGTTTAGACAGCTGTAGGTCCATTGTGATTACACAATATAATTTTGTCAATTTCTTCGTACTGAGGGGGTTACAGTCGCTCAAGAATTTTTTCCGTCTACTTGATAAAGGCAAATATACTCCAGCTTCGATCGGTTGCCACTCGAGCCTAAAACAATCTAACAAAATTTGAAAAAATTTTCCCAAAAAATACCAAACCAAAAAAACTCTTTGTATAAGTGAAAATTTTGTAAAAGTTTTTTTTTTGTTTTTGAAAAATTTTGTAAATATTTTATTACTATAGGACATTTGTGAAGAACCCTTAGTTGGAGAGGTATAATTTGCAAAAGCATTCTACCAAGTAAAAAATCTACCATTTTGGTAGATTTCTACCAACTGTGACAACCATGTACGCAGATCGGTGATAGGATGAATGACATAGGAGCCCGGTATCATATTTCTTATATAGGGTAGTGCTGGACACTTGCACAAGAAGTGATACGAGTCTTCCGTAACATCCGGGTCCAGACACAATCTGCTAATGTCAACATCTCTGAGGCCTATTCTTACAATATGTTATCAAAGTGTGTTATGTTGAGTTAATTCCAATTAAAGGCCTCAGAATCAGGAACTTCCTACGGATATTTTCGTCCCATAACAACTTGACTTGCTCGCAACCATCCATAAGGAAGTTATTCGTTTCATAAGAGCCCTTATCAGCCAGTGTTACATAGTACTGTTCAGTGATAACCCTAAGCTCTCTTCAATAGCGGTCTTAGACCTTTAGGTTAGGTTAGGTGGTAGCTTGATATTATCAGGCTCACTAAGACTATTCAGTCCATTGCGATACCACAGTGGTGAACTTCTCTCTTATCTTAGTGCTGCCCGATTGTATGTTAAGCTCAATGACCTCTTTTTTATAGCCGAGTCCGAATGGCGTTCCACATTGCAGTGAAACCACTTAGAGAAACTTTGAAACACTCAGAAATGTCACCAGCATTACTGAGAGGGCATAATCCACCGCTGAACAACTTTTTGGTGTTCGGTGTAAGCAGGTATCGAACCCACGACCCTTATGTATGCAAGGCAGACATGCTAACCATTGCACCACAGTGGCTCCATAGGTTACGTTAGGTGGCAGCCCGATGTATCAGGCTCACTTAGACTATATAGTGCTGTCCGATTCCATGTTAAGCTCAATGACAAGGGACCTCCTTTTTATAGCCGAGTGGCTCCATACCTTAGACCTTATGTCTGCTTTGACCAAGACATTGCTTGACTGGCGATGAAGAATCTGATATCGGTTCTGAATAACGGCCTGAGCTCCAGAAAAAGGCCTTCTCGTTTCAACGGCACATGTGAGCAGAGCTGGTACCTCAGCCATCTCTTTGCCGAGTTTCATGTGCGCTCCAGCGCTCAAATAAAATGAGTTTTTCAGAGTTGTTCAGATCATTTTTCAGCTAAGTTTGAAAACTAATCTAAACACAAATTTCAGTATAGTATGCGTATTTAATGCTAGCATATATAGGGGATTTTTCATATCTCTGCAATGAGACATTTTAATCGCACTTTTTCTGCAGTCTATTTTTTCGCCACTGACAAAAAATATTGACCTAGAATGAAAGATTTTGCAACTTAAATTTTAGGACACGCAATTTGCACAATATTGAGAGATAATTTCTTTAAAATAAAGAAATTTTAAGTTTGACTTAAAAATTTAATTTTTTAAATTTAGGACAAGATTCTTTGAAATTCACGTTCGGTCACGTCATATGTCTTTGAAGTGAAGCAAAGTAAACACAACATTTTTGATTAAAAGAAATAATATTTAAATTAACTAAAATGCTGAATTTTGGGATAAAATATTAAAAAAAAAATCACATATAACCCAAGACTTTTTTGGCATCTTTGGTTTATAATATTGTTTTGTTAAAAAAAAAAAAATATTAGGAAAATATTTTCTACTTTGAAGGTTCATTTTTTAACTGACTTTTATTTATACATGAATAGCTGTGTTAATACAGTGAAACCTCTGAAAGGTGGACACCCATTGTCGCCTCTATTTTGTCCACATTTGAGAGGTGTCCAGGTATGAGAGGTTAATTTTAATGTGTTAATATATCAAACGTCCCAGGCAACTGTCAAACTCGAGTGTCCGAGCTTGAGAGGTTTCACTGTATATCCCAAAAAGAGAATTCGATACGTGAAATTTGTTCCATAATTTTAATTTTATAAAGCCTAGATTTAAAGCTAGATAACTCTTTAAAAAATGTCCTTATTCTAACGAAACAGCATCTTTGGCGCGGTATCAATATGAAAACCTTTAAAAGAAGATCAAAATGTTTGGCTCCAATTAAAGTTTTTTGAGTGTATGTGTTTGTTTTTAGGAACATTAAAAACCGACTGCTAAAAGAAGAGTTTTCTTTTCTGAAGAAAGAAGTTTTAGACAAGCAAAGTTTTCTTTGACCCTAAATAACTTTCTTTAAAGGGACACTGAAAAAAATATTGACCTAATATGGAAGATTATGCAACTTAAATTTTAGTACTCGAAATTTACGCAGTGCTAAGGACAAAATTCTTTAAATTAAGAACATTTTAATTAAAAGTAAGTTTATAATCCTTGCTTCAAAAATTTTTTTTCATTAAATTTAGGACACAAATCTTGAAATTTTGCGTCCCTCTGTTGAAGTTGTAGATCTTTGAAGTAAGGCAAATGTTCCTTAAAATAAAGAAAAACATTTTTAATTTAAAGAAATCGTCTTTAACTCAGCTGACATATTGAATTTTTAAATTTGAGATAAACAAGTATATACGGCCGTAAGTTCGGCCAGGCCGAATCTTATGTACCCTCCACCATGGATTGCGTAGAAACTTCTAAGAAAGACTGTCATCCACAATCGAATTACTTGGGTTGTGGTATCTTAAAACTTTTTAACATCGTTTTCTAAATTGTGAGTTAGTCCATACGTAGTAGAGAGCCAGAATTGAAATATGGGATCGCTTATATGGGGGCTATATACAATTATGAACTTGATATGGACCAATTTTTGTGTTACTGGGGATCGATTTATCTAAGGGCTATATATAACTATAGACCGATATGGACATGGACATGATTAGGCATTGTTGTTAACGGCCATATACTAGCAAAATGTACCAAATTTCAACTGACTCGGATGAAATTTGCTCCTCCAAGAGGCTCCAAAACCAAATCTCGGGATCGGTTTATATGGGTGCTATATATGATTATGGACTGATATGGACCACTTTTGGCATGGCTGTTAAATATCATATACTACCACCACGTACCAAATTTCAACCAGATCGGATGAATTTTGCATCTCCAAAAGGCACCGGAGGTCAAATCTGGGAATCGGTTTATATGGGGGCTAAATATTATTATGTACTGATATGAACCAATTCCTGCATGGTTGTTGGATAACATATACTAACATCACATACCAAATTTCAACCGAATCGGATGAATTTTGCTCTTCCAAGGGGCTCCGGAGGTCAAATTTGGTGATAGGTTTATATGGGGGCTATATATAATTATGGACCGATTGAGACCATATATTAACACCACGTACCAAATTTCAACTGAATCAGATTAATTTTGGTCTTCCAAGAGGCTGCGGAGGTCAAATCTGGTGATCGGTTTATATGGGAGCTATATATAATTATGGACCCATGTGGACCATTTTTTGCATAGTTGTTAGAGACCATATACTTACACCATGTACCAAATTTCAGGCAGATCGGATGAAATTTGCTTCTCTTAGAGGCTCCCTTGCGGTGGATCGGTTTATATGGGGGCTATATATAATTATGAACCGATGTGGACCAATTTTTGCATGGTTGTTAGAAATCATATGCTGACACCATGTACTAAATTTCAGCCGGATCGGATGAAATTTTGCTTTTTTAGAGTCCACGCAAGCCAAATTTGGGGGTCCGTTTATATGGAGGCTCTACGTAAAAGTGGACCGATATGGCCCATTTGCAATACCATCCGAGCTACATCAATAACAACTATTTGTGCCAAGTTTCAAGTTGATAGCTTGTTTCGTTCGGAAGTTGGCGTGATTTCAACAGACGGACGGACGGACGGACGGACATGCTCAGATCGACTCAGAATTTCACCACGACCCAGAATATATATACTTTATGGGGTCTTAGAGCAATATTTCGATGTGTCACAAACGGAATGACAAAGTTAATATACCCCCATCCTATGGTGGAGGGTATAAAAATCTTCAAATGTAGGCTAAGACTTATTTTAAAGATTTGTATCTTTGGTTTAAAATTTTTTTAGCAATAAAACAAGTATATACGGCCGTAAGTTCGGCCAGGCCGAAGCTTATGTACCCTCCACCATGGATTGCGTAGAAACTTCTACTGAAGACTGTCATCCACAATCGAATTACTTGGGTTGCGGTAACACTTGCCGATGGCAAGGTATCTTAAAACTTCCTAACACCGTAATATATACCACATAGTCCATACGTGGTATATATTAAACTAAAAAGGCCGATTAAATACGTATATAAATAAGTTTAAAGTTTCTATAGAAATAACATTTTGACAAAATAAAATTTTGACAACATTTTGGAAAAATTTTCTATAGAAATAAAATTTGGACAAAATTTTCTATTGAAATAAAATTCTGGCAAAATTTTCTATAGAAATAAAATTTTGACAAATTTTTTTATAGAAATAAAATTTTGACAAAATGTTCTATAGAAATAAAATTTTAACAAAATTTTCTATAGAAATAACATTTTGATAATGTTTTCTATAAAAATAAAATTTTTGGTAGATTATTTTTGGCTCGAGTGGCAACCATGATTATGAACCGATAGGGACCAATTTTTGTATTATTGGGGATCGCCTATATATAACTATAGACCGATATGGACCTATTTTGGCATGGTTATTAGCGGCCTCATACTACACCACGTTGCAAATTTCAACCGGATAGGATGAATTTTGCTCCTCTAAGAGGCTCCGGAGAACGCTTTATATGGGGGCTATATATAATTATGGACCGATATGGACCAATTCTTGCGTGTTTGTTGGAGACCACATTCTAACACCACGTTCCAAATTTCAGCCGGATCGGATGAATTTTGCTCCTCCAAGAGGCCCCGGAGGACAAATCTCGGGATCGGTTTATATGGGGGCTATATATAATTATGGACCGATAATGACCAATTTTGGCATGGTTGTTAGAGACAATATACTAACACCACGGACCAAATTTCAATCGGATCGGATGACTTTTGCTCCTCTAAGAGGCTCCGGAGGTCAAATCGGGGGATCGGCTTATATGGGGGCTATATATAATTATGGACCGATTTCGACCTATTTGTGCATGGTCACTAGAGAACATATACCAACACCATGTACCAAATTTCAGCCGGATCGGATGAAATTTGCTTCTCTTAGAGGCCCCGCAAGCCAAATCGGGGGATCGGTTTATATGGGGACTATATATAATTATGGACCGATGTGGACCAATTTTTGCATGAGTGTTAGGGACCATATACTAACACCATGTACCAAATTTCAGCCAGATCGGATGAAATTTGCTTCTCTTAGAGCAATCACAAGCCAAATTTGGGGGTCCGTTTATATGGGGGCTATACGTAAAAGTGGACCGATATGGCCCATTTGCAATACCATCCGAGCTACACCAATAACAACTACTTGTGCCAAGTTTCAAGTCGATAGCTTGTTTCGTTCGGAAGTTAGCGTGATTTCAACAGACGGACGGACGGACGGACATGCTCAGATCGACTCAGAATTTCACCACGACCCAGAATATATATACTTTATGGGGCCTTAGAGCAATATTTCGGAATGACAAAGTTAATATACCCCCATCCTATGGTGGAGGGTATAAAAACAGGTTTTACTTTGAAGTACTTGGCGTAATTTGGATTTTGAAAGTGAAATTTGTTTGTACATGAATACCTTTATTAATATACCGCAAACAGATAATAAAAATTCGGTGAATGAAATCTGTAGCCATTTAAATTTTATCGATCCTAGATTTAAAGCCAGGGAGGTCCGTAAAAAATGTCTTTATTTTAAAGAAGCCTCATCTTTGGCTCGGAATTAATACCAAATTCCTTAAAGAAAGGTCAAAATCTTTGGATCCAAGTAAATTTTTTTGTTGAGTGACAATCGTTTACTTGCATATCATAAATTTGGGTTTGTTTGGTCTATACTTTATTGAAAAGGGGAATTTCGTTTGTCCAAAATTTCGTTAGTGAGTAAAGTATTTTTTCTTTGGGTGAGCTTATTTGTCCTTCCAAACAAAATCCAAAATCCTTAATGGAATGTCCAAATCATTGGCTCCAAATAATTTTTTTTTGAGTGTATGTTTTTGTATTTACGGGGCATTAAAAAACGTCTATAGCTATTGCCTATCTTTCCTTGCGAAATAAGCTTTCTTCCACAAATGTTTTTGCGAAATTACAACCAGCTACTTCACATGTTTAACCTACCCCCAAAGTCGTAGCACAAATATTTTCATACAGAAAACCGCTAAAGATTTTCTAAATTGCAAAGTTGTAACCATTATTGTTTGGTTCTCCGGAATAGTAAATTACTTTTTGGTTTTTGTTTTGTATGGTTTATTAAAAATAAAGTTTTTAAGCAATATTACACAAAGTACGTGTTAAGGGATTTTTTCAAACAAAAAACCATAGAAGCGCCAAAATTGGATAAAATTACCTCCGCTATGGTTGTTTTGGAAAAATAGCAAACTATGCCATTGGCCTTCTCCATGCTTCCGCTCTTCTTCAACTCAGTATAGGAAGTTTTGATTTTCCTCCCATTTATGTTCCATTTAAAGCTGCATATAGTTAAATATCAACGCGTTTGTCCTGCCCTTAACCAATTTAGCCATAACCACATTTGAAGCAAGCAGCAGATGAAATCACGTTCCAAGGACAACAAATCAAAAGTGATTATCTTGAATTGAATTTGGTAATGCACTTTGAACGGAGAGAGACAACTTAAAAACTTTTCCAATCATTTGAATTTGGTTTAGAAATTCATGAATATTTGATCAATTCTTCATCTTCTTCTAAGACTCCACCCTCAGTCTTATTATGCAGATTTTGTTTTGTAAGTTAATTAAGCGTTTTGCCACTTTGGTACACCATCAGCCAACAGTAGCATCAGCATCAGCATCAGCAATAGTTAGCCAGAT
Source organism: Haematobia irritans (assembly GCF_050003625.1). Lineage (NCBI taxonomy): Eukaryota > Metazoa > Arthropoda > Insecta > Diptera > Muscidae > Haematobia > Haematobia irritans. The sequence goes on along the minus strand of NC_134397.1, from coordinate 166,690,372 downwards.
TTGGAAACACACACATTTAACCCATACTCCTCGCGTAAACGTAAATGGGGTCATCATACATATTAAAGCCATGGCTATTACCCAAATCCTTCTAATCGTTGGCATCACCATCGTCATCATCAACGCCTTGGATACACTCGAAATAAAAATTGAACCCACCCGGAAAGAAAATGTAGGTTAATTTTATATTTTTTAACTAAGCCGAAATAGGAAAGGAAAATTTATTAGGCATACTCATAAGAAAATTTCGTATTATAAAGAAAAACAAGTATATACGGCCAAAAGTTTGGTCGGACCGAATCTTTAATACCCATCCACCACCATACAATATTTTTTTTTCTTCTTTTTTTATATCCACCACCATAGAATGGTGATAGGGATATAATAAGTTTGCCATTCCGTTTATAACAGATCAAAATATCGATTTCCGACTATATAAAGTATATCAAACCTGTTCTGAAACTATTTAAAATTATACGTGTTATATTTGTCGGTTTGCACATTAGCACGATTTAAAATTATATTTATGTTCATAGTATGGCAACGCAAACACGGTTGCCACTCGAACCAAAAATAATCTACCACAATTTGGAGAAAAAATACCAAACAATAAAATCTATAGTAAATGATGTCAAGTTTTATTTTTATAGAAAATATTGCCAAAATTTTATTTCTATAGAAAATTTTGAAAAATTTTATTTCTATAAAAAAGTTTGTAAACATTTTATTTCTATCGAAAATTTTACCAAGATTTTATTCTAACGAAAATTTTGTCAAAATTTTATTTGTACAGAAAATTTTGGCAAAATTTTATTTCTATCGAAAGTTTTACCAAAATTTTATTTCTAACGAAAATTTTGCCAAAATTTTATTTCTATAAAAAAGTTTGCCTACATTTTATTCTTATCGAAAATCTGCCAAAATTTATTTCTATCGAAAATTTTGTCAAAATTTTATTTCTATAGAAAATTTTTACAAAAGTTTATTTCTATAGAAAATTTTGCCAAAATTTTATTTCTATAAAAAATTTGGCCAACATTTTATTTCTATCGATAATGTTGCCAAAATTTTATTTCTATAAAAAGTTTGCCAAAATTTTATTTCTGTTGAAAATTTTGCCAAAATTTTATTTCTATAGAAAATTTTGCCAACATTTTATTTCCATACAAAATATTGCCAAAATTTTATTTCTATAGAAAATTTTACAAAAGTTTATTTCTATATAAATTTTATGCCAAAATTGTATTTCTATATAAAATTTTACCAAAATTTAATTTCCATAAAAAAGTTTGCCAAAATTTTATTTCTATCGAAAATTTTACCAAAATTTTATTTCTATAGAAAATATTGCCAAAATTTTATTTCTATAGAAAATTTTGCCAAAATTTTATTTCTATAGAAAATTTTGCCAAAATTTTATTTTCATAAAAAAGTTTGCCAAAATTTTATTTCTATCGAAAATTTTACCAAAATTTTATTTCTATAGAAAATTTTGCTAAAATTTTATTTCTATAAAAAATTTTGCCGAAATTTTATTTCTATAGAAAATATTGCCAAAATTTTATTTCTACAGAAAATTTTGCCAAAATTTTATTTCTATAGAAAATTTTGCCAAAATTTTATTTCCATAGAAAATTTTGCCAAAATTTTATTTCTATAAAAGGTTTGCTTAAATTTTATTTCTATCGAAAATTTTGCCAAAGTTTTATTTCTATAAAAGGTTTGCTTAAATTTTATTTCTATCGAAAATTTTGCCAACATTTTATTTCTATATAAAATTTTGTCAAAATTTTATTTCTATAAAAAGTTTGCCAAAATTTTATTTCTGTCGAAAATTTGGCCAACATTTTATTTCTATCGAAAATGTTGCCAAAAATTTTATTTCCATACAAAATATTTCCAAAATTTTATTTCTATAGAAAATTTTACAAAAGTTTATTTCTGTAGAAATTTTATGCCAAAATTTTATTTCTGTCGAAAATTTTGCCAAAATTGTATTTCTATAGAAAAATTTTACAAAGTTTATTTCTATAGAGAACTTTGCCAAAATTTTATTTCTATAGAAAATTTTGCCAAAATGTTATTTCTATAGAAAATGTTGCCAAAATTTTGTTTGTATAGAAAATTTTGCCAAATTTTATTTCTATAAAGTTTGCAAAAATTTTATTTCTGTCGAAATTTTGCCAAAATTTTATTTCTATAAAAAATGTTTCCAAAAGTTTATTTCTATAGAAAATTTTGCCAAAATTTTATTTCTATAAAAAAGTTTGCCAAAATTTTATTTCTATAGAAAATTTTGCAAAAAATGTGTTGGGTGCTATATATAAAGGTTTTTGTTCCTCTAAACATACTTTTAAATTCGACTCGATCTGGGCAACATTTTGTAGACTTCTAAAAATCGTAGACTTTAAATTTCAGTCATCTAATCCGCTGTTCCAACCCAACAATGTTAGTAAAAAATATGTGAAAAATTTAAATCTGAAGCAATTTTTAGACAGCCACCGTGGTGCAATGGTTAGCATGCCCGCCTTGCATACACAAGGTCGTGGGTTCGATTCCTGTTTCGACCGAACAGCAAAAAGTTTTTCAGCGGTGGATTATCCCATCTCAGTAATGCTGGTGACATTTCTGAGGATTTCAAAGCTTCTCTAAGTGGTTTCACTGCAATGTGGAACGCCGTTGGGACTCGGCTATAAAAAGGAGGTCCCTTGTCATTGAGTTTAACACTGAATCGGGCAGCACTCAGTGATAAGAGAGAAGTTCACCAATGTGGTACCACAATGGACTGAATTGTCTAAGTAAGTCTGAAACATCGGGCTGCCACCTAACCTATATCTAAAACTGAACCGATTTCTTCCAAAATCAATAGGGTTGTGCCAAATTTTAAGTCGATTGGACTAAAACTGCGACCTAGACTTTGATTACAAAAATATGTTCACAGACAGATGTACGGACAGACGGAAATGGCTGGATCGACTCGGGGGCCGGCCCTGAGCAATATTGCCAAAGTCACCATATGTATATCTCGTCTCCTTATGGGTGTGGCAAACATATGCACTAACTTATAATACCCTGTTCCACAGTGTGGCGCAGAGTATACAAATTGCAAAGTTTAAAAAAAAAGTTGAGTTCAAACGTTTCAGACAAGCGTTAGAATTCATTCAAAAACATAAAATATTATACTCGTAGTCTACAGGTAGCCTGATTTATCGTTTTAATGCCTTCCTGCCTTCTTTCCTCTACGAAAATTCAATTCAATATCCGGAGTCTATAATTTAGATTTATCCCTCAATATAACTGAGTTCAAGCTTACTTCAGGAACAATTTATTACAAAGTGGTAGTTTGTAAGGATTCATGTCCATAGACATGAATAGAGAAGCAGCAATTTTTATCCGATTTGCCTGAAATTGAAAATCTATAGGTATTTTAGGTCCATACATACATATAAATTTATGTGAATACCTATTTGATGTAGCTCCCATACACTCCGATCTTCCAAACGATTTTCTTGGGAGATAGAAGACGCAATTATAGTCCAAATTGGAAGTAAAATTTCCCTACTTTGCTTCATGTGCTCATTTGGGTGGTGGGGATAAAAATGTACAGTATTTAAGCGTTGTTACCTTGGATTTTCTTTCTTGGGAAATTTAATCAAACAAAACAGGTTCTCATTAATCAGAATTTTATGCTGCCTTTCCACATATGAGGAAATTTTAAATTTAACTTCGAGAAGAATACCATTTGAACAAGTCTTCTTGAGGAAGTATCTTTCATCCAATCAACTTGAAATTCTATATATTATAATCCTTACGTCGTATTTGCTTCTTTATAGTTCTTTTAGCTAAAGAAAACAAAAAAAACAAGTATATACGGCCGTAAGTTCGGCCAGGCCGAATCTTATGTACCCTCCACCATGGATTGCGTAGGAACTTCTACTAAAGGCTGTCATCCACAATCGAATTACTTGGGTTGCGATAACACTTGCCGATGGCAAGGTATCGTAAAACTTTTTAACACTGTCTTCTAAATTGTAAGCTAGCCCATACGGGGTATATATTAAACAAAAAAAGGCCGATTAAATACGTATATAATATAGTTTGACAAAATTTTCTATAGAAATGAAAACTTGACAAAATTTTCTATAGAAATAAAATTGTGACAAAATTTTGTATAGAAATATAAACTTGACAAAATTTTGTATAGAAATAAAATGTTGACAAAATTTTCTACAGAAATAAATTTTTTACAAAATTTTCTATAAAAATAAAATTTTGACAAAACTTTCTATGGAAATAAAATTTTGACAAACATTTCTATAGAAATAAACGTTTGACAAAACTTTCTATAGAAATGAAATTTTGACACAACTTTCTATAGTAATAAAATTTGACAAAATTTTCTATGGAAATAAAGAGTTGTTAGATTATTTTTGGCGATATGGACCAATTTTTGTGTAATAAGTCATCGGCTATATATAACTAAAGACCGATATTGACCAATTTTTACATGACTGTTAGAGGCCATATATTGACAAAATGTACCGAATTTCAACAGGATCGGATGAATTTTGCTCCTCCAAGAGGCTCCGGAGGTCAAATCTGGGGATCGTTTTATATGGGGGCTATATATAATTATGGACCGATATGGACCAATTTTTGCATGGTTGTTAGAGACCGTATACTAACATCAGGTACCACATTTCAACCGGATCGGATGAATTTTTTTTCCAAGATGCTCCGGAGGTCAAATCTGGGGATCGGTTTATATGGGGGCTATATATAATTATGGACCGACATGGACCAATTTTTGCATGGGTGTTAGAGACCGTATACTAAGACCACGTACTAAATTTCAACCGGATCGGATGAATTTTGCTCCTCCAAGAGGCTCCGGAGGTCAAATCTGGGGATCGGTTCATATGGGAGCTATATATAATTATGGACCGATATGGACCAATTTTTGCATGGTTGTTAGAGGCCGTATACTAACATCAGGTACCAAATTTCAACCGGATCGGATGAATTTTGCTGCTCCGGGGGCTCCCCAAGCGAAATTTGGGGATCGGTTTATATGGGGGCTATACGTAATCGTGGTCCGATATGGCCGATTTTCAATACCATCCGACCTACATCAATAACAACTACTTGTGCCAAGTTTCAAGTTGATAGCTTGTTTCGTTCGGAAGTTAGCGTGATTTCCACAGACGGACGGACAGCCGGACAGACGGACAGACGGACGGACATGCTTAGATCGACTCAGAATTTCACCACGACCCAGAATATATATACTTTATGGGGTCTTAGAGCAATATTTCGATGTGTTACAAACGGAATGACAAAGTTAATATACCCCCATCCTATGGTGGAGGGTATAAAAATATTAAAATGAAAAAATCTCTCTCATATTTGGGAAATTTTGACTAAATCATAATAATTTCCTTTGAACTAGATAAATTTGAATAAGCTTTAGTTTCACCTTTTTTTCTGGGTGCATGTTCGTTCTTGACTACTGACATCTATTTCCAAAGTCATGCATAAATTGAGACACTGCAACTATGACCACAATTCAATTAAGGACATCCTTATGCAAAGTAGTAGACAAACATTCGTCATATGCTTGTATCTGATGGACATTTATGCTTCATTGAATGCCAGAGGCCGACAACACATAACGAAAAGTGCCTACAATCAATGGAAAATAAAGGGCCAGTTGGATGATTGACATATGATCTGATCTGGATATAAAATATATGTCAAATTTATTTATTGGATTTGTCAAACATAATCGGTTGGCTGGGAATGTAGGATAAAATCAATCCATTCCTCTGCAAACATTTATTTCACTGAAAGTATTATTTTGATAAAAATCCTTTTGTTATCCTCAATCCAGAAGATGAATTATAACACAACTAATAAGTCCCCTTATTTAAGGGGCCATTCCAAAACGAAATGATTCTGTGACTGTATGTATGTATACTGAGATTTTCCATCAGAATCTGTTTTTATAGACAGCCATAGTAAATTCGAGGAAAGAGAGCAACTACACAGAAAAAAGTGAATACTTGAATCAAATACAAAAATTGTGATTTCAATTATTTTTGTATTTGATTTTCAGCTTATAACGAAAATCATAAACCCAATTACCCAAATTGTAAGGTTGTCATAAAATTATTTTCAAATGAAGGAATATTTGTGTTGAGTATAAAGGTAATTGAAATTTGTCATAATATCCAAATGACATAGTACTCAATCCAAATACATTAGTATTTGAAGTATATAAGCTTTTCCAATTACAGCCATAATTGAACTGCACAGAAAAAAAAAGTGTCTCGTAAATTTAAGAAGATTTTTACAATAATTTATTACAAGAATTTTCCAGAATTTTAGTTTATTTTTCGTATTTTCAACGAAAATTAACTACTCGAAAGGAAATTTTACAAATTCTAAGTAGCAAACGTTTAGTTCATGGCCTACAAAATACGATGGAAATTTCCTTAAAAAATTTCTTAACTGGTAGTTAAAAATTCGTTTGTCATGCTATAAAACTACTTGTGAAATGTAAAGTATTTTCTAAATAATAAGTGCAATTTACTATAAGATTTTTTTGTATGAGAAAATATTTTTTTACGAAAAATGAACTTGAAAGTGGATAGCAATTTCTTACTGACAATTCCTATAGTTAATAATTGTTGGTAAAAAATTATCCAATGAAATATTTTTAGTTCACATGTAATTAAATTTATAGACATTTTCGTCAAAAATGGTAGATAACATTTCATGAAAATTTTGCAAATTTTAAGTTAAACGTTTCATCGTTCATAAACTGGTGTGCCTTTACGAATATTATTCGTAGAGTAACTTGTCAGCAGATGCGATGAACTAATGCATAGTACAGAGATCTTTATCGGCATAGTGGAATGTGATTAATGTAAAGATGATGTTACTTGAGTTTTGTTGTGTATACATGAGCGTGGGGTTGTTTTTATTTTTGTTCATTTAGTGGTTTGTGTGTGTGTGTTTTTTATTCGCGGATGGTTTAATTGGCTGGATGAGGTGTTGTTTTCAATAAAGGCACATGTGTTTTTGTTGTTGTAGGAATTTTTTGGCTTTGCTTGGTTTTGTTTGGCATGCTTCAGTTATGTAGTTGGCGTTGGCGTGGATTGTTGCATCTTTTAAGCAGGTATGCAACAAGGGAATATAAAGGCATGGAATATTTTGGATTTTTGAGACATATATTGGTGTTTGTTTATTAAACCTTTTAAATGAAAGTTATTAATATTTTATTGGTACTTTAGAAAAAAGTTATTAAGAATATTTAGGAAAATATGTATGTTGAAATTAAAAGTGTATTGAATTTTTTATTATTCAATATAAAAAATTAATATTCAATTCCAGATGAATTTGGAAAACGTTTGTTATATCTCAGCGTATAGTTTAGTCATAAATTGGTAAGTATATATTTTTTAAATGGCTTTCTTTTAAAAAGAATATTTTTTATGTATATTATTATTTGTTAATTATTTTTTTGGAAACCAGTTTAATGTTTTTCTTTCACGAAAATTTTGCAAATTTTAAAAACAACATTTAATTTCAGAGCAACTTCAGATGGATTCGAACAAATTTAAAAAATAGAGAATTGGTAAGTTGTCTTTCAGAAATTGGCTTTATTTCATCTAGAATATTTACGTTTTTGTGACCTTTTTATCATCAAAATTACAGGTTTTTAATAGCTTATTTTAGTATTTCTTCAATCAAATTTTTTGGAAACCAATATAATATTTTTAATGTAAAAACAAATATTTAATTTCAGAATAACCCCTTAAAAATTTGGTCAAATTTTTAGTACTCCTTTGTCTGTAATTTAATAGTGAATTGGGAAGGATTCTTTAACTTTCTTTCAACCCTGGACAGTCATACATATTTTTTGTACATTAACTTCATCCTTCGTCATTTTGACTACGGCTGATTTCAAGACGCTATAATTTTCTTCGTGAGCGAAAAAGTGAACCAAACTTGAATTTTTTTTTCTTATTCAATTTGGTTTTACGTAGTATAAAACAAAAAATCATAAAACGGTCGAATTAGTATAACTTAAATTTACCATTTCCCAATAGACTAAAATGAATTTTAAATCGAAAATTAAATTACGTGTCGTCATTTTGACGAATGATGACTGTCTAGGGCAGCGTTGCCAGAATTGTTTCACCAAAAACCGCTAGATTTGCCCAAAAAAATAGCTAAAAAAAGCTAAAAAATGTTAAAAAATAGCTAGAAAAAAAAGCTAAATTTTTTTGTATCAAAAGTCACATATTTGATTGAAATTTAACAAATTTAAAGGCTTTATTTCACTTACAATGCATATTATTTTCATTTTAATTCCACTTCTGTGAGACTGTAACAATATCTAAGGCATATTAGCTCTGTTTGAGTATTCGATACATTGTGATTACTATCACAAATTTTTTACTGGAAGTCATTCGTTTTGTGGGAGCTACCTTCCCAACACCTCTATTTTATTTACTTGTTATTTTAAAATATTAAGTGATCTAATCATGCTTTGGATTTGGTAAAAAAATGATTTGTCATTTTTTTAAATAAAATTTTAGTTTGGATTTGAAATTGTGAAAAATTACTACATATACTTTTATTTAAATTGTAGAAAATACCTATAGTTTACATTTCCCAGTAAAAACATTTGCCTTTTCTTCATGAGCTATCAAAGTGCTTTAAAAACGTGCTAACGCCAACTTAAATTTCCAAATTCAGACTCGACTTCAAGTAGAAATTATTGTATATATACGTTTTTAAAATAAAGTGTTGAAAAACATCTTCTATTTTTGAACGCTATTTTGGTTTGTGGTTAAGATGCAAAAACTCCTCACATTTAAAGACTATTTCATTAATTCTTCCTTCTTTCATGAAAACATACCCATTTTTAAGTTGAATCACTTAATTATAAGGACAAAACGACTTTATCGTCTTTTGGCCAAGGAAAACAGTTTATATAAAAGAAATTCACAAATGCTATTATAACCAAAATTCGCGTTCGTATTTTAAGGAGACGACAATATTTTTTCAGTGCACAAAGCTATTCACATCTACTATTTTAATTTAGTAATATCGTAATAACTTTAGAATATTATAATAACATAAAAAGGATAAACGACTCAAATAAAAATATTCCCAATAATTTACTGACAGAGTATCTAACAAATTTGTATGGTAATAGTAGATTTAAAGTTTACGATAACTTTTATGTATATAATGAAAAAACTTTACAACAAGGTGTATTTGCTACAAAAATGCCCGCATAATGGCTGGACTCATTATTAATGTTTCAACTGAGCTTTGAAATATGTGGAAACCCTTATACTTGCAGCAAGGCTTAGATAAAAACGCCGATTTATCCATATTTCAATAGAAACATGTCGAAAATAAAAAAAACCAAAAATAGCTAAAAGGGTCATGAAAAAAAGCCAGAAAAAAAGCTAAAAGCTAAATGCATTTTTTCCCGCTAAACGTCTCCAAAAAAAGCCAAATCTAGCGGGAAAAAGCTAAATTGGCAACGCTGGTCTAGGGCTATCAAGAATATTTGGTTTTTTATGCATATTATTATTTTTTCATTAGATTTTTTGAAAACCTATTTAATAATTTTATTTAATGTAAAAAATAAATATTTAATTTCAGAGTAACCCAAATAAATTTGGACAACTTATTATATTTCCCCTTAGCGTACAATTTAATAGAGAATTGGTAAGTTTTATATTAAAACTTTGGATTTCTTTCAACTAGAATATTTATTTTATTATATCCTTCACAACGATAACAACACAGTTTTATGAGTTTATTTAGAATACTTCATTATTTCTCTAATTGTTTCAGGTACAAATTTTATGAGATACGTTTTCCAAAGGAAAGTTGAATTCCTTACACCATTTGATAAAATGCCCCCAAATATGGTAAGTTACAAGCTAAAATGAAGAATTAAAAATTATATTTCATAACATGGTGTTAATTTTTAACAATTTTCATTATTGTTTCCATTTTTTTCCAGCAAGATATGTGAAATAATTACCTACGATGAATAAAAAAAGGATAAGTCAAAATGTCCAAACAGCGGGTTCAAATGAACTACTCTCTGTTCCACGTGGTCATCATTTTTATTCACAAAAAACATTGTATTAAGAACTTTCATCATAAGTATTTATAATAAAGTACTTTTGCTTAAAGAAAGTTTAATTTTAATGTATGAAAATTTTCATAATAGTAAAACGGTTTGTTGTTCCTTTAATTATTTAATGTCTGTGTACTGTGGAATGATTGATTTAAAAATAGTTTAGTCGTCGACATTTTAAAGAGACTGTTAACCAATTTTTATTATCGGGTTTCCCACAAAATAAGCAAGTAAACCAAAATAATACTGACTTTTTAACTTGGTAGGGGTATATAAATCTTATGGTGTTGTAAAAATGAACTAAACTACAATGTTATAGATGAACTAAAATTTAAGAGAATTATAAACTAGACAAGTTGAAAAAAATCTTAAGGGCAAAATCATGGTCAATATTACTACAGTTTAGTTCATTTTGCAATGGAAAAGGGTTCACTGTTTTTTCAGTGTGAGTACAATATTTATAGAATTTTATAACCTGTACAATTACTACCGTAATTGTGTTTATTATGATGGTAATCAATATAATCTTTGTACTATATAATCATTATTGGTTTAAGAAAAGTATACAAACACACTCTGAAAAACGGATTTATGCGTTTTATTATAAAAAAAAATGTAAAAATATATATAATTGTAAATACAGCGAAGTACATGTTTGGAAAAAAATACAGAATATTCGTTATAAACGACATATTTAACAGGCTCACTCACAGAGAAAAAACTGTTTTTAAATTATCTGTACCACCTGCTGGAATTGCTTTCCAAATCTTCCTCATTTCTATGCGGTTTGTTTCGGCATCTTGTTCTTCTGCAATGCAAACCTCTATTCATTTCAAAGTTTCAGAAAGATTTCAAAGATTTATAAGATGTTACCTTTTGTTTGTGGGAAGAATTGAAGCACGAACTCCCCGTTTTCGAAGTAAACATATTTTCAGTCCGATTATATCCATTTATAGACCAGTGTGACGTGTACACGTTAGAGGTGTGCACGTGAGTAATATTTTACTCACGCACACTCACGACGGAAAAATCTTACTCACGCACACTCACGCACGATATTGTTTGGTAGGACTCACGCTCACGCACACTCACGAAAAGAAAATTTGTACTCACGCACGAAAATGTCGTGACTCACGAAAAATACCGTGAGTCACGAAAAATATCGTGACTCACGAACAATTTTTTGAGTAATTTACCATAGCGACGTGTCTGAAAACATGAGCATTATTAAAATCGAGAGCGTTATTACACTCTTAACATCCCAGGTGTCACTAAAATTGTAAATGAATTTAACTCTTAAGCGTTTTATATTGATGAGCGGGATTATTTTCGTGAGCGTAAATCTTTACTCACGCACACTCACGAAGATAATATTTTCGTGACTCACGCTCACGCACGACATTTTGGTTTTTTAATCACGCTCACGCACACTCACGCCGTTGCCATGAGCGTGACTCACGACTCACGCGTGAGTCACGACAATTTCGTGTCACGTGCACACCTCTAGTACACGTCCTAATTGTTACAACAAAATAGAAAGAGTGTAATTATATGTATATTCCAAAGCTTTTTCCCAAGTTTTTGAATGGTCCAATTCAGGATGTTTGTAAGTTTATACAACGAGAGAATTCATTTACATTTTTATCAAAGTTTTCAGCGAATTTTGTAAATTTACGAACGACTTTTTACGAATATACGAAATATATACTAAATATATTACATTAACTTTCCATAAAAAGATCATACTGTGAAATATGCGTGATTCGTCGTGATCCCCACTACTAGTCGAAATCACGAGAATTTTCGTGAGTCTAAAAATTGTTGTGAATCGCTAATCGTCTTTAAAAGTTCTGAAGCGTGAACTTACACGAGAATTTCGTAAATATTAGAGGTGTGCGCGTGACTGAAATTTCACACACATTCACGAAGCATTTATTTACGCACGATACGTGTGGTAGCCTATCGCACTCACGCACATTCACGAAATGAAAACCAGTACTCATGCACGAAATTTTATTCACACACATTCAAGAACCGATTTTATTTCTCACGTACGACATATTTATTTTAGTCCCATTCACGCATATTCACGAGAGCTGCTTTGGATTTTGTTTACGACTCACGTGATCACGCGCCCACCTCTAGTTATATGTTCCTCCAACGCGTTAGACTCACAATGAAAATTTTCATTTTTACGAAGAGAATTCTTTCAGTGTAGTTTCCACAAAAAATGCTCTTGACCAAAGAACTGGTATTTAGATAAAGATACTTACCTGCGGTAAAAATAAAATATGATGCGCTAAAAATGTTGTTAATGTAAACATTTCGTATCGCGGTACCGATACCACGGTTTATTTGCGGGTAAATTCGACCATGTTCTTAAGAAGATTCTTAATGATAACAATAAATGACATTTTATTGTTTGTATTAAATTATTTTTCGTTACGTAGCAACGTCATAAACAGTTTTATCAGGCAATTACACATTATACTTAAATCAACAACTTCTACACTTACGCCCATTTTCATGAAGCTCCGTTAGTGCTCCGTTAACTAACGAACTTTTAAACCGTATTATTCCATATGCCAGTTAGAAACTTAACTGCTGAAAATTTTTCAGTTAAAGTTAACCGGAAAAAAGAATTTTCCATTTTTCTTTCTGTTAACTGGCAGTTAAAGCCTAACGGAGCTACATGAAAATGGCCGTTAGTCCAATTGAACATAGTAATTGATGTGTTGTGAATTCAATTACCAGGGAATTTGGATATTTTTGACAGTTTTTCATTCAACCAATTATTTTCGTATTTGACTTAATAATAAAATTGGCATTTGATATAATTTTTTCATTCAATTATGCCAATAATTGATTTTTATTTTGCTTCATTTTTTTTCTGTGTATCATACAATCCCTGAACATAGGGTCGATCGGCTTTAGAATTCTCGGTCTTTGCAATAAAGTTGCTTCGACTTTTCGACTGCTTTGACATTTCGACTTTTTATTAAAAAAAAATGTTATACCCTCCGCCATAATGTTATCATTCCGTTTGTAACACATCGAAATATTGGTCTAAGATCCCACAACGTATATATATTCTGGGTCGTGATGATATTCTTAGTCGATCTAGCGCTGTCCGTTCGTCTGTTGAAATCACTTCCAAACGAAACAAGCTATCGACTTGAAACTTGTCATAAGTAATTGTTATTGATGTAAGTTGAAGGCTGCAAGGGCCGTATCGGACCATTTTTACGTATAGTCCCCATATAAACCGACCCTCCAATTTGGCTTGCGGAGCCTCTTAGGGAAGCAAATTTCATACGATTCGGTTGAAATTTTGTACATTGTGTTAGTATATGATCTCTAATAGCCATGTACAAATTGGTCCATAATTATATAGCCCCCATATAAAATTACCACCCATATTTTACTTCTGGCTATGTAATTACCGTGCAAAAAATTAGTTAATATCGGTTCATAATTATTTATAAACTCCCCTGTATATGCTGGCCAATAACTATTTAATTTTAACTATTTAATTTGCCAAAATAGTTTAAAAAGAGATAAAGAATTAATAAAATGATACAAATTATTTAAATTTTGCCGAAAAAAAGTTAAGTCCATTCTAGAAATCTTGCGAGTTTAGAACGCATTAAAATAATAAAAAAATTTAAAATTTATTTATTTGTTAAAATATGGCATATTTTCTTAATTCACATCCAAAACGCTGAATTCGCATCACATCTTAGGATAGGTTAGGTTAGGTTGCAGCCCGATGTATCAGGTTCACTTAGACTATTCAGTTCATTGTGATACCACATTGGTGAACTTCTCTCTTATCACTGAGTGCTGCCCGATTCCATGTTAAGCTCAAAAGACCTCCTTTTTATAGCCGTGTCCGAACGGCGTTTCACATTGCAGTGAAACCACTTAGAGGAGCTTTAAAACCCTTAGAAATGTCACCAGCATTACTGAGGTGGGATAATCCACCGCTGAAAAAATTTTGGTGTTCGGTCGAAGCAGGAATCGAATCCACGACCTTGTGTATGTAAGGCGGGCATGCTAACCATTGCACCACGGTGGCTCCCACACCTTAAGAAGTGATGCAAATTCAGTGCAACGGCTACTGAAATGGTGGACATCCGTCCTATGGCAAGCCCACATTTAAAAAACAAAGATGTTGACCTTCCTTTAAGGATTTTGGTATTGATTCCGAGCCAAAGATGCGGCTTCTTTAAAATAAAAACATTGTTTACGGACCTCCCTGGCTTTAAATCTAGGATCAATAAAATTAAAATTGGATACAGATCTCATTCGTCGAATTTTTATTCTCTGTTTGCGATATATTAATAAAGGTATCCATGTACAAATAAATTCCAGTTTAAAAATCCAAATTATGCCAAGTACTTCAAAGTAAAAACTATTTTCTTAATGCTAAAAAAAACTTCAAACCAAAGATGCAAATACTTAAAATAAGTCTTAGTCTATATTTGAAACGTTTTTATCTTAAATTTAAAACTTCAATATGTCAGTTGAGTTAAAGACGACTTCTTTATATGATTTTTTTTTCTTTATTTTAAGGAACATTTGAATTACTTCAAAGATCTTCAACTTCAACAGAGGGACGCAAAATTTCAGGATTTGTGTCCTAAATTTAATGAAAAAAAATTTTGATGCTAGGATTATAAACTTTCTTTTAATTAAAATGTCATTAGTTGAAAGAATTTTGTACTTAACATAGCATTGCGTAAATTTTGAGTCCTAAAATTTAAGTTGCATAATCCTCCATATTAGGTCAATATTTTTTTCAGTGCATGTTAAATTCATCGCTTCTGCGCCAATTCTACACCACTTCCGGATCCAAAAAGGATATTTTCACTACATTTTGGCGACGCTTTTTTTGCTGGGTAATGCTATTACTCTTGAGTTCCAACACGAATAACTTTATTTCTGAATGCACTACACCTACAGAAAAAATATTTTCCTCCGGAACGAAATTTTAAATAAACGAAGGAGAACCTTGCAGGTATTTTCTTTTAGAGCAAATAATCCCAAATTTTTCATAAATGACTCAACGATTGTCTCTAAAGTGTTTTATTTATTTATTTATCGATTAATTACATTTAAAATAAAATTATTATAAATATAATTGTAAGCTTTGACTGCTAGGTTCTTAAGCTTCTCCAAACTGTTTAGCTTTTAAACAAACAAACATTTTTTTGAGTCAAAAGAAATCTTTCCTTGTTTGAAATTTCGTTCCTCTGACAAGAATACTCTTCTTGCAGTGTTGGCCAAAATGCTTTTATAAACTTGTAGACAATAAAATGAACTATCTCTGGAATAAATCTGGTATTGTAAAACGTATGGCATATTGGCCCCAAGACCTAAATGGAGTAGGATCCCACAGGAAACAAACAACACCCACTTTTTATGTTTTTTTTTTTTTTTTATTTTTTATACCCTCCACCATAGGATGGGGGTCTATTAACTTTGTCATTCCGTTTGTGAAACATCGAAATTTTGTTCTATGTTATATATATTCTGGGTCGTGGTGAAATTCTGAGTCGATCTAAGCATGTCCGTCCGTTCGTCTGTTGAAATCACGATAACTTCCGAACGAAACAAGCTATCGGCTTGAAACTTGGCATAAGTAGTTGTTATTGATGTAGGTCGAATGGTATTGCAAATGGGCCATATTGGACCACTTTTACGTATAGCCCCATATAAACCGACCCTCGGATATGGCTTGCGGATTTTTATCCGATCCGGTTGGAATTTGGTACGTAATATTAGTATATGGTCTCACCGTGGTATGGAGCCACCGTGGTGCAATGCTAGCATGCCCGCCTTGCATACACAAGGTCGTGGGTTCGATTCCTACTTCGACCGAACACCAAAAAGTTTTTCAGCGGTGGATTATCCCATCTCAGTAATGCTGGTTGCATTTCTGAGGATTTCAAAGCTTCTCTAAGTGGTTTTACTGCAATGTGAAACGCCGTTCGGACTCGGCTATAAAAAGGAGGTCCCTTGTCATTGAGCTTAACATGAAATCGGGCAGCACTCAGTGATAAGAGCGAAGTTCACCAATGTGGTATCACAATGGACTGAATAGTCTAAGTGAGCCTGATACATCGGGCTCAGTTAGACTAACCTACCACCTAACCTAACCACCTAACCTAACCTATATGATCTCTAACAACCATGCCAAAATTGGTCCATATCGGTCCATAATTATATATATGTTAGCCCCCATATAAACCCATCCTCAGATTTGAACTCCGGAGCCTCTTGGAAGAGCAAAATTCACCGGATACGGTTGAAATTTGGAACGTCTTGTAAGTATATGGGCTCTACTAACCATGCAAAAATGGGTCCATATCGGTCCATAAATATATGTAGCCCCCATATAAACCGATTCCCAGATTTGACCTCCGAAGCATCTTGGAAGAGCCAAATTCACCCGATCCGGTCGTTCATAATCATGGTTGCCACTCGAGCCAAACATAATCTACCAAAATTTTATTTCTATGAAAAATTTTGTCAAAATTTTATTTCTATAGAAAATTTTGTCAAAATTTTATTTCTATAGAAAATGTTGTCAAAATTGTATTTCCATAGAAAATGTTGTCAAAATTTTATTTCTATAGAAAATTTTGTCAAAATTTTATTTCCATAGAAAATTTTGTCAAAATTTTATTTCAAAAAAAATTTTGTCAACATATTAATTCTATAGAAAATTTTGCCAAAATTTTATTTTTATAGAAAATTTTGCCAAAATTTTATTGTTATAGAAAATTTTGTCAAAATTTTATTTCTATAGACAATTTTGCCAAAATTTTATTTTTATAGAAAATTTTGTCAAGATTTTATTTCTATATACGTCAAAATATTTAATTCTATAGAAAATTTTGTCAAAATTTTATTTCTATAGAAAATTTTGTCAAACTTTTATTTTTATAGAAAATGTCAAAATTTTATTTCTGTAGAAAATGTTATCAAAATTGTGTTTCTACAGAAAATTTTGTCAAAATTGTATTTATATAGAAAATGTTATCATAATTGTATTTCGATAGAAAGTATTGGCAAACTGAATTATATACGTATTTAAGAGGTCTTTTTTAGTTTAATATATACCACGTACACTGAAAAAAAGCATAGTCGGTTCCAAAGATTTTGTCTTTACTTTAAAAAATTTGGTATTGATTCCGAGCCAAAGAAGCGGAGAATACAAGTAAGGATACTTTTAAGACACAATTCTCTTTTAAATTTAGGTTTTGTGTACTTGCTTCTAGGAAGCAAATTTTAATTTTTTGCTTTCTCAGCTTTTTTTCTTCATATGCTATCAAAGTCCTTTAAAAACGAGTTAACGGCAACTTTATTTTCCAAATTCCGACTCGACTTCCAGTAAAATGTATGCTATGTTTCAAGTAAAAACGTCTTTAAAATAAAGTGTTGGAAAACATGTCCTATATTTTAACGATTTTTTGCTTTGTAGTCAAGATGCAAAAAAGACAACAAATTTAAAGACAATTTCATTAAATTTAAAGAATTTTTCTGAATTATTAAAGTCGAGTTGACCTTAGCCTATAATTTTTTTCTTTCATGTTAAGATACCCATTTTTAAGTCAAATCACTTAATTATAAGGACAATACGACTTCATTGGAAAGTTTATTGACTTTTGGACAAGGAAAATAACTTTATTTTAGAGAAATGCGTCTTCTATGCTAAGCAAAATTTGTATTCGTATTTTAAAGACATGAAATCTTTGACGTCACGACAATATTTTTTTCAGTGTATGCACTAATTTACAATGTAGAAGACGGTGTTAGGAAGTTTTATGATACCTTGCCATCGGCAAGTGTTACCGCAACCCAAGTAATTCGATTGGGAATGACAGTCTTTCTACGCATTTCATGGGGGAGAGTACACAAGCTTCGGCCTGGCCTAACTTACTCCCGTATATACTTGTTTTTTTTTTTTTTTGAGAAATTTCAATTTATTATAGGAGCCTGCTTGCATTTTGAAAATAAACCCCAATTTCCTTTTCCGGATTGTGCGTCGTTTTCAAGAGTGGCCAATTTTCGCGTTCTGGGATTAGAAAATAATGGCAACTAAACTCACCCTTGTTGTTCTGAATAGTATTGTATCGCATGTGATTAGTTTTTTGCCGTAGTTTAAGACTTTCTCTTATGGACAGAGTCCAAAATGGGCCAAAAACGATTACCAAGAGATTCGCACTGAGTAACACATACTTAATTTAATTTTGAATTTGAATTCACTGAGTTAATAAAGAAGATTTTTATTCACTACACATTTTGCACTTTAAACATTCACATTTTTTTTTTCGTTTTAGCATGTCGAATACTAAACCTCTTTGATAAGCACTTGGGCAGCAGGAGCTATTTTAAAAATATCCATCTCCTGCGGCACTAGTACTTAGAAAAGTGATTTTTGTTTGCCATTAAAAATATTTTATTTACTTCTCGTCCTAATTGTAATAAGAATAGAATAACAAACAAATAGAAATAATAAGAATAGCTTACCTTAAGGCTGTTTACATAATTCGCATTAAATTGTTTCCTATTTTCATTAAAACAAAAAAATAGAAGAAAAACAACTGCATACGGTCGAAAGTTCGGTCAGGCTGAAACCAAAGTGCCCTTCATCAACAATCGCATAAAAGAAATAATCATTAAAACACTAGCAGATAGATAAAGAGATTAATAATGACCAACTACAAATAATTTTTATATAATAATTTTAAAGGAGATTTGATGAGAAATTCTCCGTAAGGATATTCGTGAATATAGTTTTAAATGTTACAGGTCAAGAAATCTATTCTGAAATTATAAAGTACAACTGTGATTTGAACAAAAATGTATACACAGTGAAAAAAATATTGTCGTCAGGAAAAAGTTTTATTGCACTGAAACGAAATATTGTCGTGAGACCAACAATTCCATGTCTTTAAAATACGAAAAATATAAAGATTTTTTCATTGCCCAAAAGTCGATAAACTTTTCAATGCTGGGGTTTTGGCCTTAAAGTTAAGTGATTCGACTTAAAAATGGGTATCTTTCCATGAACGAAAAATTGGTTTGACTAACGTTAACTTGCCATTAATAACTCTGAAAAATTCTTTAAAATTAATGAAATTATCTTTAAATTTGTTGACTTTTTGTATCTTGAATAAAAAGCTAAATTTTGTTCAATTATAGGACTTGTTTACTTGAAACATTGCTTAGTTTCTAATTGAAGTCGGGTCTGAACTTGAAAATTTAAGTTGTCGTAAACATAAAAACAGCTGACAAAAGGAATAAATTAAATTTTGGTTTCTGGAATCAAGTACGAAAAACTCAAATTTAAAAGAGAATTGTGTTGTAAATGCATCCTTAATTCAATTCAATGTCACTGGTAAAAAATAAAAACTTAAACGGATTGAGATCCCAACTGAAGCGATGAACCTCCGCTTTAAGCCATTCTTGGCTGACCATTTCCAGCGAAGCATCTTCTTAAGATGTTCGACACTTTGATATTTCTTAGTGACAGTCTTACTCTCTAAAATGCCTCAAGTGAAAAAATTGAGATTCTGTCATTTTGGTGGTCATTGTGTGGTAGAAATTATGGGAAAAACCTTATTTTGGTTGACAAGTGCTGAGCACGGTTGCCAGTCGTGCCAAACATATTCTACCAAAATTTGAAGAAAATTTACCAAATATAAGAAATCGTTTTTTTTAAGTTTTTCATCAGAATTTTGTCAAAATTTTATTTCTATAGAAAAATTTGTCAAAATTTTATTTCTATAGAAAATTTTGTCAAAATTTTATTTCTATAGAAAGTTTTGCCAAAATTTTATTTCTAT
This sequence comes from Haematobia irritans, assembly GCF_050003625.1. Taxonomy (NCBI): domain Eukaryota; kingdom Metazoa; phylum Arthropoda; class Insecta; order Diptera; family Muscidae; genus Haematobia; species Haematobia irritans. The sequence continues at coordinate 166,670,341 of NC_134397.1, read as the reverse complement.
AGAAAATTTTGCCAAATACAAAATTTTGTCAAAATTTCATTTCGATAGAAAATTTTTGTCGAAATTTAATTTCGATAGAAAATTTTGTCAACATCTTATTTCTATCGAAAATTTTGTCAAAATTTTATTTCTGTAGAAAATTTTGTTAAAATTTTATTTCTATAAAAAATGTTGTTAAAATTTTATTTCTATAGAAACTTTTATCAAAATTTTATTTCTGTAGAAAATTGTGTCAAAATTTTATTTCTATAGAAAATTTTGTCGAAATTTTACTTCTATAGAAAATTTTGTCAAAATTTTATTTCTATAGAAAATTTTGTTAAAATATTATTTCTATAGAAAATGTTGTCAAAATTTTATTTCTATAGAAAATTTACTCAAAATGATATTTCTACAGAAAGTTTTGTCAAAATTTTATTTTGACTATTAATTGTTCGTTCTGCAAGACACCGTACACTTGCAGAACGGACAGCAGTACATGAATTCACATACAAAATCACCGAAGATTGTTAGTGGCACTAACCGAAATATTAAAAATATATATAAAAAATATATATGACCTCAAGCCGAACAAAATGAATAATCAGAATAATCAATAAGTAGGTCAACAACACTCACAAATACGTAAAATTTCTTTTCTATAGAAAATTTTGTCAAAATTCTATTTCTATAGAAAATTTTGTCAAAATTTTATTTCAATAGAAAATTTTGTCAAAATTTTATTTCTACAGAAAATTTTGTCAAAATTTTATTTCTATAGAAAATTTTGTCAAAATTTTATTTCTATAGAAAATTTTGTCAAAATTTTATTTCTTTAAAAAATTTTGTCAAATTTTTATTTCTATAGAAATTTTTGTTAAAATATTATTTGTATAGAAAATTTTGTCAAAATTTTTTTCTATAGAAAATTTTGTAAAAATTTTATTTCTATAGAAAATGTTGTCAAAATTTTACTTCTATAATTATAATTGTTTTGATTTCAGCTTTTATTTTTATAAAAGTTTGAAGTATCCCTTAATTGAAGAGGAATATTTTGCAAAACCCACCAAAACATCAAGAAGTCTACCATTTTACCAAACAGTAAAAATCTACAATTTTTGGTAGAATCCTACCAACTGTGGCAACTGCGGTGCTGAGCCTTGTTGGTATATCCATGTGCAGCAGCCGAAATGTTTCGCTGCCCGGGGCTGCCCTTGTATGGCAGGGAATTTTTTGGCATTTATTTTGGTCCCACGGTTGATGTATACATGCGATGGCGACCATCGACAATTACTGCAGCCCACACCATTACAGATCCTTCCAAATGTTCTTTCTTTCTTTGGCAAAAAAAACCCTATCAATTTGTTTCTTAACCAAATACTCATCTTGGAACGGCTTTTCATCGAAGAAACCTATATCAGAATCTGGCTACTTTCGTGTAAGCGTAGCAACTCTGTGGCTCTTAGCAATCTATTTTTTTTGTGGATCGGTGAGCTCTTGGAACTTTGGTGGAACTTCAGTGCAGTGTTGCCAGGTGATTTTTGATTCTTCCCCCCAAATCTTAAGAAAAAAAACCCCAAATTGGTCTAGACTTTTTTCAAAAACCCCCAAAAAATTTATGAATGTTAATAAGTCAAAAAGGTGTCCCAAATTTCGTTAAAAAGCCTGCAGTGATACACTTTACAAATTAAATTTAACACAAATATATATACTGATTGTTTTTTTTCTGAAGAACAAAATTTCATTTGAAGTAAATAAAAATCAGTAGATAACATCATTATACCACTTTTCACAAATTCGGGTTTATTTGTCTAAAATTTCGTTGCTGAGGAAAGAAATTTTTCTATGGGTATAATAATAAAATGTATATCAATATAAAAAGCAGACAAAACAATATAATTCAATGTATAAATCTTTAAAATCAAATTAACAACGGCTTATAAAATATAAATAACAGAAATAAAAAATAAACAAAAATTAAAGTTCAGTAAATATATACATTATTCGCCAAAATTTAGGCGTGAAATTATGAGACCAATAATTTAATGTTACAATACCATTTCATAATTTGTTTTCAATTGTATCAAATATTAAAAATGCACCTTCAACCGATGCGTTTAAAACAGAATGTAATTGCTTAACATACTTACTTGTATTTAGAAACATGGGTTGACTTCCCTAATTTTTTTTTCAAAATTCATGCCAGAATTGTTCTAAATTTTATTGAGAATTGCTCCACTTTATAGGGTCTAAAATAATTTTTTACCCCCAAAAATCTCCCCAAATAAATGTTACCCCTAAAAATCCCCCTAAACGTGTAAAAAATCCCTAAATTTGGGGGGAAAACCCCCAACCTGGCAACACTACTTCAGTGGGTTTAGTCCAACCTCGTTTTCAAATATGTGTTGCATTCCTTCTTGCGATATGTTCAGCTCACGAGCTAGTTTTCTGCCACTGCGACTTGGATTTCGTGGGCTAAACATAGAATCGCACTTACTGAGAAGAGAGAAGTTCACCGCCTATGGTACCACAATGGACTGAAAAGTCTAAGTGAGCCTAAAAATAACTGACTGAAAGTATACATAACCTGAACGCGATTCAACACTGTCAATACTAACGGTACGTGCATCTAAAGTTTTATTCACATTTATATGGGCTCTTACATTATACCCAGAGAAGGTATATGATCACCTCAAATATGTTTCAATAGCAAAATATTAGTTTTAGATGGGTAGGTTAGGTTAGGTGGCAGTATCAGGTTCACTTAGACTATTCAGTCCATTGTGATACCATATTGGTGAACTTCTCTTATCACTGAGTGCTGCCCGATTCCATGTTAAGTTCAATGACAAGGGACCTCCTTTTTATAGCCGAGTCTGAACGGCGTTCCACATTACAGTGAAACCACTTAGAGAAGCTTTGAAACCCTCAGAAATGTCACCAGCATTACTGAGGTGGAAAAATATTTCAATGCCATACAGACGTAGTGACAAAGTTGGTATATTCCCAGTCTATGGTGGAGGGTACTAAAACAACAAAAGAAAATTAATTTACATAAATATGTTTGCAAATTTTTTTCCTCATATCCTAGGGCTACAGTAATAAAAATCATATCACGGAATAATATTTGAACATGTAAGGGAAATGGTTTTAAAGGTCATTATATGACAATGAATATTTATGATTTTTGTTTTCGGGGAAATAGGGAAACAATCAAAATGTTGTGATTAAAATTTAAATTCCAAAGAAATAGTTATCAGTAAAAGAAGGAAATACAATTTTGAAAATCTCTACTCCTACCTTATTTTACAATAGAAGTCCTTATGCATTAGGCAGTCCATCAAATTTCATTTACCGTAGCCCACACAATCTCGAATTTCACATTTTATGTACTCCACGGCAACTACTGGCCATTGCCGCTCACATAAATCAGAAAAGTAGGAAAATTATCCAAGATTAAAATGAAAAGGAAACTGGAACACCATACCCTGGAAAAATAAAAGTAGAAAAATCATTATAATCATTGTCGTCGTTGTCGTCGTCAGCGGTAAAAACTACCTTGACCAAACCAAAAAAAAAAAAAATGAGAAGCAAAAAACCATAGCAAATTATGGTGTACCAGCACTTAGTTGTGTTGGCAACAATTTGCTGTGGTCACCATCCCACCAATAGCAAATTTCATTGGTCATCCATTTACTACCTTGAGCGCTGCTATACTAGGGTATGAAAATGAATTTTCGTCCAAAATAGTCGGAAGACCCTCCAAATCCACCAATATGCATAGGCAACACAGGCCAAGCAGTTTTAGAGTCATAGACATATACACACACAGACAGCGATATTCATGTATGAGAGTAACTTTGTCCATGTCAGCGGAAACGGAAATTCATACATTCGCACACATCCTCCTTGTGCTTGGCATATAGCTATAGGGGTTAATACACCATACAACTACATCGAGAAGGTATCCTGCAGCCATTAATTTTGTAGCCAAAGATAACCGTGTACTCATGAATGTTTTGAATATGAATAACTATGGTGTGTATGTATGGGGGTGTATGAGTATTCGTCTGAGTGGATGACTTAGTGTCGTTGTATGGGTGTATTTTTATTCGGCTAAACAGAGTGTAATCTAACAAATACATGTGCAGACATTAATCCACTTAAAATAGAAACGTAGGGTGCTATTCATATTCTGACACAAAAAAATGAACAATCCACTATAACTGAACATACGAATATGGTCCAATGAGTACTTAGTCTAACCAACTGATTTAGGAGTATGTCGCAATCAGAGAAATGCCATTATTAGAACGATCATAACGAGCATTTAATATGACTGGAGCTTTATTTGTGGCGACCATGTAACATTTTCAATCATGTTCGCCCACCGAATATAGTGGTAAGAAAAATGACGCAGTTTTAAAAGTGGCACAAAGGTGTTCCAAAAAGTAGCATTTAATATCATAATTTATAATGGTTTTAAATAATTTAACCCTTTCACTACCGAAATAAAACTAATGTTAATAACTTTAATTTTTCTTCTGTTGTTACTTGTACTAACAGCATGTAGAACAAAAATGGTCATTTTGTGAACCTACCTCAATTACTTCAAGAGCTATATGAACTTGTTCTGAAAACTTGATTCTTGAATTGTGACCAAATGGCCTTACGAAAATAAGCGCTATTTGACCTATACTATCTTTCAAAGTATGAGGAAAAATACAAAAAAAAAAACCGAAGTAGTATCAGCTATAGTTTTTGTCTGAATGTCCATATACTAGAAATATATAGTAGAAAAATTGTCTCAAATTTTCGTATTTTTCATTTATTGTTAAAGAAGTTTATACAAATGTATTTTAGTTCTTACCAATATGGAAAATATTTATAGCTTATTTAGATTAAAGCCTCTACTTTAAAATAACATCGAGAAATAAATCGAAACTAAGTGGGAAAATAGAATTTGGTGTCTTTTTCGAATGTCCTTCTAAGTGGACATCGGTGGTGAAAGGGTTAATAAATAAATAAATAACATCAAAATCAGTATTGAATATCGATTCGATTTTTATTAAATCGCTAAAAGTCATTACTCCCATGAAAACGGTATAGTAGGATGTAATGACACAAATGTTCTCTCAAAAAAAGTGAAACTTCTATTTCACTAAAGCTAATTTAAATTTTAGAGAAAGTTTCCTTTACTCTAATTATTTTTTGCGTGCATTAGTTAAATGAACCATAAAACCGGAAAAAGTACGAATTTAGTAAACCTTTATGATTAATTTGTGTATGAATCATAAAGGTTTGCTAAATTCGTACTTCTCCCAAATTTGTTCATTATTTCTTTAAACTTGAAAATTTTACTACAAAAGACATTCTTGCAAATTTTAACTCCAATATTTTGCTACAAACTACAAAATTTTCTCAAACAATCTATTATGTTGAATAAAATTTCTTGAATTTGTCGAAAAACATTTGCATATTTTTGTGATATCGGTGAGATGCTAGCGTTTGTAATACTGTTTAGTTAAGATTTTCTAAAAATAATCTAAATTTTCTTCCTTGTGGGTTCACTGTTTTTTCAGTGTTCTTGGTAATAAGTTCAATTAATTGCCTCGCCTTTGCTGTTTAACATACGTGATGGGCTTCCAATAGTCCATAATCATCATTTCCCAAAAATATTTATAGCATCCTTCCAGTATTCAGGCACTTGTGGATTTGTTGTCGTCTCCGTGTGTGCGTGTTTTGTATGAAAAATGTTTGTTGGCACTGTTGTTGTTAAATGTTATTACCGTTTTTATGTGAAAAGTTTTTGGTATTTCAGTTGGATTTTAGGTGTTATTTTGTTTCGTATTTCGTTTTTTTTTTTTTTTTTTGGTTTATACAATTTGGATTTTTTTATCTTTTACTCAACTTTTCCCCCAGTTTCATTACAATGTTTTTGTTTTGAATCATTTTGGCCCTTTGTCTGCCAATCGCAATGGGGGTTTGAGGTAATTTTAAAGAAATTTGGCAATGATTTAATGTCTTACTGACTTTCGTAATTCATTTAAGGCTTTCGAATGGGAAAATGTTATTTAAGGGAAAATAAAACAAACCATTTTTTCCAGAAGTTTACTATGAAAAAATTTGTATGTCATCAGCCTTGAATGAGTGACAAACATAGATCATTTATTTGAATTTATTTAAGACTATCCGAGTGAATCCACCATAAGATGGAGGGTAACCGGATTTTGTCCGTTTTAACACATTGAAATATTGATCTCAGACCCAGTAAATTACATACTAATATTTTGGGTCGTGGTGAAATTCTGAATCAATCTAACGATGTCCATCCGTCTGCCCGACTGTGGAAATCACGTTAAATTCCGATCAAACTAAGCTACCGGTTTGAGACTTGGTCATGTAGTTCTTTTTGAATTAGGTCGAATGGCATTGCAAATAGGCCATATCAGACCACTTTTAGGCATAGCTTCTTGGTATAGCATATTTCTTCCGATTCGATTGAATTTCGGTACGTGATGTTAGTATATTTCCTCTAACAACCATGCGTCTCAATGTGTCAATGTCGGTGCATAATTATATATAGCCTCGGTCTATATGTAGGCCTTACCAAATGGACCGATAAGAAGGAAATCTGATACAGGTTTATGTGGTCAGTATATTTACAATTCCAGACAAATCGGATCGAAACTACGGTTTCTAGAAGTTCAAGAAGTAAAATCGGGAGATCAGGCAAATCGGTTTCTACAAGCTCAAGAAGTAAAATTAGGAGATCGGAATATATGAGGGTTGGGGGGGGGGGGCTATATCAGAACGTGGACCGAGATATATCAGCATACTTATTTCTGGAACCAAAATACCTTCATATTTTGAATTTCATGCAAATCTTCTTCTTATTTGCCCAAGAAGTGGAATCGGGGGATCGGTGTATATGAGGGCTATACCAAAACATGAACCGATGGGCACTATTTTCAGCGCACCTATTTGTGGTCCGAAAATACCCTAGATCGGGAGGTCGGTTTATATGGGGACTCTATCAAAACCTGGGACAATATAGCCCGTCTTCGAACTTGACCTGCCTGCAGACAAGAAACGAATTTCAAGTCTATAAATAGCGCCAAGACAGACATGGTTATATCGTTTTAGAATTTCTCCCTGATCAAAAATATATAAACTTTATATGGTCGAAAATCGATATTTTAGTGTATTGAAAATGGAATGACAAACTTATTATATCCCCTTCACCATTCTATGGTAGTGGGTATAAAAATATGAGAGATAAATTTTACATTCATTGAACTTTTTCGGACATTTGAAAGGAACATTAAAAGGCACAGTGGGTATAGGACATTAGCTCCCTCGCAAAGAGGGCAGATACGTAGATCATCTAATTAATTCGATAAAGGGAGGCACATTCATGTAATTTCTAATAACAATAAAATCTATCTGGACCATAATTTTTCAAAACCTTTAATTGACTCTATAAGCTATAGAGGCGTAGAATACTAGTCTGAAGATTCCATGGACTGGGTAGTTGGGTTTTAAATCTGAAGGGGATCAGTTCTCTTTATACCAATTTCGTAGGTTTATTTTCGGGCATATCTAGGAAGAGTTAAAAGGCAAAAGTTTGTATATCACATTAGCCCCAAGCTAGGAGTATTCCTTCCCAGCAAAAAAAGCGTCGCCAAAAAAGTAATGAAAATGTTCTTTTTGGATCGGGAAGTGGTGCAAAATTGACGCAGAAGCGATGAATTTAACATGGGCTTGGCATAGGACGGAAGTCCTGCATTTCAACATCCGTTGCACTGAATTTGCATCACTTCTTTAGGTGTGATCCGAATTTAATTTTTTGGATGTAAATTAAAAAATTCTGTGATACTTTGTCAAAAGAATAATTTTTATAATTTTTAATAGATTCTTGTCGCAAACGTTAGACCTCAAACGTTAGACCTCAAATATTTCCAAAAATTCACAATTTTTTCAGAATGGATTTAGTATTTTTGCCGACAAAATTTAAATGATTTGTACCATTTTATGAATTATTACTATGTTTTTAACCTCTTTGAAACAAAAAAAGTTAAAATTTCCCATTAAAAGTATGAAAAAAGCAAGTTGTAAAAAATTGAATTAAAAGAAATTCCTGGGTATAACATCATTGGGAGTGCATCTTCTGGAAGTGCTTTTAAAGTTGTGCCTTTTGAAGAACTTCCAAATCTTTTTGCTGGGCTTCTCCCAAGTGCCAGAGGTGTAGGTCATATAGTTAATGCTATATAAAGGTAGACATTAACTCTTTTTGTAACAGCTGAAAATCATTTCTCGGTCATAGGTTTTGAAAAATTTTAATTGGTTGTATTAGCTTTAAGGGCGTAGAATACACTTCCGACGATTCCATGGGTGTAGCTGGGTTTTACGACTGAGGGGTGCCAGTTCTAGTTAGACCCATTTTGTGGGTCGACTTTCGATCATTTCTAGGAAGAGTTAATAGGCAAAAGTTGGTATAGCACATTAGTCCTAACCTAGGAGAATCTCTTCTCCAAAATTCCAGTGGCGTAGTTCATCTAGTTAATGAGATAAAAAGGGGGACATTAATGTATTTTCTAACAGCTGAAAATCATTGCTGAAACATAGGTTTCTATTAGCCTTCAGGGCGTAGAATACTATTCTGAAGATTCCATGGGCGTAGCTGGATTTTAAGTCTGAGAGAGTCCGTTCTCTTTGTGGGTCTAACTAGAAAGAAGTATATACGGCCGTAAGTTCGGCCAGGTCGAAGCTTATGTACCCTCCACCATGGCTTGCGGAAAAACTTCTTCTAAACACTGCCATCCACAATCGAATTACTTGAGTTGCGGTAACGCTTGCCGATGGCAAGGTATCTTAAAACCTCCTAACACCGTCTTCTAAATTGTAAGTAAGTCCATACGTGGTATAATTAAATTAAAAAAAAGACCGATTAAATACGTTTATAATTCAGTTTGACAAAATTTCTATAGAAATAAAATTTTGACAAAATTTTCTATAGAAACAAAATTTTAACAAAATTTTTTATAGAAATAAAATTTTGACAAATTTTTTTATAGAAATAAAGTTTTGACAAAATTTTCTATAGAAATTAAATGTTAACAGAATTTTAACAAAATTTTCTATAGCAATAAAATTTTGGTAGATTATTTTTGGCTCGAGTGGCAACCATGATTACGAACCGATATAGACCAATTTTGGTATGGTTGTTAGCGGCAATATACTGACGCCACGTTCCAAATTTGAACCGGATCGGATCAATTGTGCTCCTCCAAGAGGCTCCGGAGATCAAATGTGGAGAACGGTTTATATGTGGGCTATATATAGTTATGGACTGATATGGACCAATTCTCGCACGGTTGTTAGAGACCATATACTATCATCATGTACCAAATTTCAGCCGGATCGGATGAAATTTGTTTCTCTTTGAAGCTCCGCAAGCCAAATCTTGGGATCGGTTTATATGGGGGCTATATATAATTATGGACCGATGTGGACCAATTTTTGCATGGTTGTTAGAGACCACATATCAACACCATGTACCAAATTTCAGCAGAATCGGATGTATTTTGCTCCTCTAAGAGGCTCCGGAGATCAAATCTGGGGATCGGCTTATATGGGGGCTATATATAATTATGCACCGATATGGACCAATTTTGACATGGTGGTTAGAGACAATATACTAACCCCACGGACCAAATTTCAATCGGATCGGATGACTTTTGCTCCTCTAAGAGGCTCCGGAGGTCAAATCTGGGGATCGGTTTATATGAGGGCTATATATAATTATGGGCCGATGTGGACCAATTTTCGCATGGTCATTTGAGAACATATACCAACACCATGTACCAAATTTCAGCCGGATCGGATGAAATTTGCTTCTCTTAGAGGCTCCGCAAGCCAAACGGGGGATCGGTTTATATGGGGGCTATATATAATTATGGACCGATATGGACCAATTTTTGCATGGTTGTTAGAGACCATATACTAACACCATGTACCAAATTTCAGCCGGATCGGATGAAATTTGCTTCTCTTAGAGCAATCGCAAGCCAAATTTGGGGGTCCGTTTATATGGGGGCTATACGTAAAAGTGGACCGATATGAACCAATCTTTGCATGGTTGTTAGAGACCGTATAATAACACCATATACCAAATTTCAGCCGGATCGGATGAAATTTGCTTCTCTTAGAGCAATCACAAGCCAAATTTGGGGGTCTGTTTATATGGGGGCTATACGTAAAAGTGGACCCATATGGCCCATTTGCAATACCATCCGACCTACAGCAATAACAACTACTTGTGCCAAGTTTCAAGTCGATAGCTTGTTTCGTTCGGAAGTTAGGGTGATTTCAACAGACGGACGGACGGACATGCTCAGATCGACTCGGAATTTCACCACGACCCAGAATATATATACTTTATGGGGTTTGGAGCAATATTTCGATGTGTTACAAACGGAATGACAAAGTTAATATACCCCCATCCTATGGTGGAGGGTATAATATACCCCCATCCTATGGTGGAGGGTATAAAAAAATACAAATTGCAATAGACATAAATTAATTTTAGCATCAGTTTAACAACGAAGTTTATATCGTTACACACAATCAGCCGACCCAAAAATTTTTGTCTTTCTTGTTTCTACATAGAGATTTTTGCAACAATTCTCTTAATGGAGCAACAGTTAATACATAAGCAAAAATAAATTTCTTTAAATAAATTCATATATTTTTAAACTATTGTATTGCTTTAATTCTCTCGTTACTTTTCCGCTTGTTTCTCAAATAGCTAGTAGGATGGTCTGCTGGGTGTTGGGTCTGATCTGCAGCCTATTTGCTCTTACTCATTCCATGGTGTATTGTTGGCTTAATAAATTGTTTTATTGACATTTCGTTGCTGACGATTACCTTGCTAATGGCGGGGATGATGGCGATGGCAACGTTGTTGCTGCCGATGATAATGTTGTTGTTATTTTAATATTATAACAATCCTCCGTTTAATTATTGCCTTGGTCGTTATGATCATTATCTTGTTCATATTGTTATGGAGTCATATTTTTTAACAGAATAAAAATCTTCATTTTAATTTCGTTGTTTTTGTTTTGGCAAGAGCTCAACCACCACTGATGGATACATTTAAGCCCAAGTATATAATTTTCCTATTTTTCTGTTACAATCTGTGGGTATATGTTCACATCTGCATGTATTCATCAGGACGATAGTCCTGTTTTTATACACTTCCGTATTGTTTATGGACTCAAAATGCTGTGTTAATGTCATGTCATAGCCATATCAGCATAATATTGCTTTATATGCTGCTGCTGTTGATGATGATGATGGCTATAATAATGTGAGATCCTGTACTTAGTCTCTTAACAACGATAAGAGTATTTGTAATTGCTCCTTATGTGGGATAGTAAAACATTTTGAGTGCACACGTAACCGCACATCAATGTTTGAAAAATTAAATCAAACAGTCATAATTTTAGATAGATTGTTTTTGCTTTTTTTGGGCATTTTTCTGTGTTTTAATATGACTTCATAGTTTCTGTCATCTATGGTGAGCTTAAATATTCTCTTACCCTCAAAGAAAAGTGAACCCTTTTGGGCACTAAAGCCAATTTAACTCAATTTATTTCTTGGAATTAGGAGGAATTTGAGGAAGTATTCTTCACTAATAACTAATACGTTGGTTAAATGAGCTAAAAAAGGGGACAAAATTATAAACAAATGAAATATCCAGATTTAGTAGTCTTATTTCCCACAAAATAGTTCATAATTTTGTAAAATTTTACAAATCTTGAACTTCGTATGGCGCTATAACATTTTTATACCCTCCACCATAGGATGGGGGTATATTAACTTTGCCATACCGTTTATAACACATCGAAATATTGGTCTAAGACCCCATAATGTATATATATTCTGGGTGGTGAAATTCTAAGTCGATCTATCCATGTCCGTCTGTTGAAATCACGCTAACTTCCGAAAGAAACAAGCTACCAACTTGAAGCTTGGCATAAGTAGTTGTTATTGATGTAGGTCAGATGGTATTGCAAATGGGCCATATCAGACCACTTTTACGTATAGCCCCAATATAAACCGACCACTAGATGTGACTTGCGGGGCCTCTTCGAGGAGCACAATTCATCCAATCCGGTTGAAATTTGGTACGTGGTGTTAGTATATGATCTCTAACAACCACCAAAAATTGGTCCATTTCGGTCCATAATTATGTATAGCCCCCATATAAACCAACCCATAGATGTGGCTTGCGGAGCCCCTAGGAGGAGCACAATTCATTCGATCCAGTTGAAATTTGGTACGTGGTGTTAGTATATGGTCTCTAACAAACATGCAAAAATTGTTCCATATTGGCCCATAATTATGTATGGCCCCCATATAAACCGGATCCCAGATTTGACCTCTGGAGCATCTTGGAGGAGCAAAATACATCCGATCCGGTTGAAAAAAATTGGTCGATATGGGTCCCTAATTATATATGGCCACCATATAAACCAATTCCCAGATTTGACCTCCAGAGCCTCTTGGAAGAGCAAAATCCAATCGATCCGGTTGAAATTTGGTACGTGGGGTTCGCATATAGTTTCTAACTACCACGCAAAAATTGGTCCATATCGGCCCATAATTATATATAGCCCCCATATAAACCGATTCCCAGATTTGACCTCCAGAGCCTCTTGCAAGAGCAAAATCCATCCGATCCGATTGAAATTTGGTACGTGGTGTTAGTATATAGTTTCTAACTACCATGCAAAAATTGGTCCATATCGGTCCATAATTATATAGGCCCCATATAAACCGATCCCCAGATATGACCTCCGAAGCCTGTTGGAGGAGCAAAGTTCATCCGATCTGGTTGAAATTTGGTACGTGATGTTAGTATATGGTCTCTAGCAACCATACAAAAATTGTTCCATATCGGCCCATAATTATATATAGCCCCCATATAAACCGATCCCCAGATTTGAACTCCGGAGTCTCTTAGAGGAGCAAAATTCATCCAATCGGGTTGAAATTTGGTACGTGGTGTCAGTATATGGTTTCTAACAACCATGCAAAACTTGGACCATATCGCTCCATAATTATATATAGCCCCCATATAAACCGATCCCCAGATATGACCTCCGAAGCCTCTTGGAAGAGCAAAATTCATCCCATTCGGTTGAAATTTGGTACATTGCGTTAGTATATGGCCACTAACAGCCATGCAACAGTTATATAGCCTATCACCAATCACACAAAAATTGGTCCATATTGCCAAAAATAATAACCAAAATTTTATTACTAAAGAAAATTTTGTCAAACTGAATTATATTTTATTTAATCGGCCTTTTATGTATTTAATCTTTTTTTTTTTTTTGTATATATACCCCACCACGGGAGCCACCGTGGTGATATGCATGCCCGCCTTGCACACACAAGGTCGTGGGTTCGATTCCTGCTTCGACCGAACACCAAAAAGTTTTTCAGCGGTTGATTATACCACCTCAGTAATGCTGGTGACATTTCTGAGGGTTTCAAAGCTTCTCTAAGTGGTTTTACTGTAATGTGGAACGCCGTTCGCACTCGGCTATAAAAAATATGGCCCTTCTCATTGAGCTTAACATGGAATCGGGCAGCACTCAGTGATAAGAGAGAAGTTCACCAATGTGGTATCACAATGGACTGAAAAGTCTAAGTGAGCCTGATATATCGGGCTGCCACCTAACCTAACCTAACCATATACCCCATATGGATTAACTTACAATTTAAAAGGCGATGTTAAGAAGTTTTAAGATACCTTTCCACTTTTAAGTAACACTTGCCGAAAGTGTTACCGCAAACCAAGTATTTCTTTAGTAGAAGTTTCTACGCAATCCACTACTCCCGCGGATGGCATAAGCGTAACACGCGACTCACGAAATCTTAGTGAGTCACTACAATTTCATGTCATACCTCTAACGCAATGTTCCAACTTTTAAATTAGATTTTTTTTTATTGTTGGATGATATATGGACTTGGTACGTATTTAGTAGCATTTTACATGTGTCAATCCAAATATGATGATTTGAAAATGTTTTATATTTTATTTTTTTTTTGTGTTTTTACGATTTCTCATAGAAATTCGTACCCAATTAATGAGTACAACAAAATTATTTACTATCATTTTGAAATTACAGAACAAAAAATCTAAATGTATAAACTGTTGTCTTCAAGCAATCAAAGTTTTTGTTTTTTATGTCGTCCAATGCTTTTGCCAATTGTGTATGACCAAACCAAACTGTAAAGCTACACTTTGAAATGTTTGGTTTGTCTTTGTTTCTGGCAATTTGCATAAAGTAGGAAATCCATAGACCAAAAGGAAAACTTGACCAAAAAAGCAAAACAAGTATCGAGCGTACTGCATGGATGAGAGTACAACAGACATTACGATGCTGCAAATTGTGTGGAAGAACAAATGCGACACAAGAATGTGTGTGCTTTGCAGTAAATTCCTAAAATGTCCATTGTCAATGCAGCACAACCAAACGAAATTCATGATTGTGGTCTGTCCGCCTGTATTACTCTTCTGCTGTATGTCGTCTGTTTATCCAAATATTGTACGATGTACACGGACAGAATCATTTCATGTGTTTATTTGTTAAAAATGACTTCAAAATTGTATCTCAAGCTGCTTTTCTCATGTATTTCGATAGATCTTCATTGAAAATGGCAGTATAGTCGATGCATGAATATGTTGGTGACAACATTTTAGTCAATATTTAAATAAATTTATTCAAATGCTTAGATTGAATTAATAGTTTAATTTATATAATTGATTTAATAAAAATAAATTTAATTAATAATTAGGACAACTGGGATGCCACCACAGCATTTCCTTGGATTTATACTGCATCGAAATTGAACCAATTAATCTCTAATATTAATGGTTTATATTAGTAAGTAAAATTACCAAAGATTGAACGTAGAAGTCTTAACAGAAGAGGTGTTATTTTGAAACACCCACTATTTCGGTAGCTGTCACCAGTATTGCCAGTATTTTTCTAGCTCTTGTACCCAAATAATGATACTTTCGTTGCAAAAACTCCCCAATTATAATTAAAATTCCACACAAAAATAAATATGTGATGTCGGTCACCGTGTATTTATAAACGAAAATTTACGTCTATATATCCAATAATAAAATTGGGTGATAGATCTATAGATCTCCATCTCTTCTGTATTTATGGGATATATTGGGCAAATCAGTGATGAACACTGTTTAAGGGAAACATTTAGGCCCAAGCCACACGAAATGATTGTTAAAAAAATGTCATAGCCAAGCTGAGTAAAATTATAAAATAGCGCTTGTGCTCCCAAATTAAAATCCCAATCCTCTATTTGCATCATTTTGTATGCCATAGTATAAAGATGAGCAAAGTTTTCTTTTCTTAAATTTCAACGATTCAGTGTGGTACTTTTTTAATAGTCTAGAAATATAAACCATTATTATAAACCGATTTGGGAAAAATTCCCAAATTTATATAATTTCCCCACCAAATCCCTAATTCCCCAACGCAGAAATTTCGAAAATATGTTGGGGGAATTCCCCAATACTGGCAACACTTGCTGTCACTATTGAAGCTCTTAGTTTTTGACATTTGACGTGGAATCCCATCGAAAAATAATCTTGAATGATGAAACCCATTTCCACCTCGATGGCTACATCAATAAGCACAATTGTCGCCTATTGGTATCAGTAAACCCATGAGGTACTGCTGAGAAGCTTCTTCATCCTTTACAAAGCAAAGAAATCATTTCTCTTTTACGTGAATCACAGAAATAAGGATCTTGTGATTTAAAACCTTGCGAATTCGAAACCATGGAAAGGTATACGCCAATAAAGCACTGTTGATAAAAATCTTCAAAAACTGATGCGTTGAACCTATTGAGGGAATACATCAGCCACTAGGTTATACACAATTTCTTGACAAGGATATGGTCGTGTGAAGGTAGCCGAAAAGCAAATGAGTTCTGTAGCCGAAAAGCAAATGAGTTCTGTATCCGCATTTTAGTTCTATGGAACCTAAATTTAAACCTGGGCGAGTCCCAAAAAATGACTTTATTTTAAAGGGTGATACGGTCAAAATTTGGTCAATATAAACTTGACGTATTTCTTTCAATTTTGCATTTAAAAAACCTGAACACCCCTCGTTTTGAAGGTGTGTGTGTGTGTAGAATGTTGCTCCTATTTTGAGTTTGGAATTCACTCTACAGTTGTCAAAATGCCGTCCAAGCAAGAAGAGTAGCGTATCAAAATTTTGCTCGCGCATCGCGAAAATCCGAGCTACTCGCACGTAAAGCTGGCAAAATCGCTAAAAGTTGCCAAATCAACCGTTACAAATGTAATTAAAGTGTTTGGGGAACGTTTGTCGACAGCCAGGAAGTCTGGATCGGGGGGAAATCGAAAACCGGAAGCCGCTGGTAGTTTCAAGCGAACCCTTAACCTCTCTCTCCGAGATGCCGCAAATAAGCTGGGTGTATCGGCTACAACCGTGCATCGAGCCAAAAAACGAGCCGGACTATCGACTTACAAGAAGGTAGTGACTCCAAATCGCGATGATAAACAAAATACAACGGCCAAAGCGCGATCCCGGAGGCTGTACACGACGATGCTGACGAAGTTTGACTGCGTGGTAATGGACGACGAAACCTACGTCAAAGCCGACTACAAGCAGCTTCCTGGACAGGAGTTTCATACGGCAAAAGGAAGGGGAAAGGTAGCAGATATTTTCAAGCACATAAAACTGTCAAAGTTCGCAAAAAAATATCTGGTTTGGCAAGCCATCTGTACCTGTGGCTTGAAAAGCAGCATTTTCATAGCTTCCGGGACTGTCAACCAAGAAATTTACGTGAAAGAGTGTTTGAATAAACGTCTGCTGCCTTTCCTGCAGAAACACGGTTGTTCCGTACTGTTTTGGCCGGATTTGGCATCTTGCCATTACGGTAAAAAGGCCATGGAGTGGTACGCCGCCAACAACGTGCAGGTGGTTCCCAAGGACAAGAACCCTCCCAACACGCCAGAGCTCCGCCCAATTGAGAAATACTGGGCTATTGTTAAGCGGAACCTAAAGACGACCAAGAAAACTGCTAAGGACGAGCAGCAGTTCAAGGCAAACTGGCTTTCTGCGGCGAAGAAGGTGGACAAGGTGGCTGTACAAAATCTGATGGCAGGTGTCAAGCGTGGGCCCGGCAATTCGGATTTGGAAAAGCGAAAGCCTAACTGAATATTTTTCCTGAATTTTATACTAATTGAACTTGAAAAAGAAATTTTATTTAATTTTTTGAATAAACGATTTCACCGATTTACACGCGTTTTCTCTTGACCAAATTTTGACCATATCACCCTTTAGAGAGGCTCGGAATGAATACCAAAACCCTTAGCCTAGGTTGGGTATAGTAATAACCCGAAATTTCAGGCTCACTTAGACTATTGTAATACCACAGCGATGAACTTCTCTCTTATCACAGGAACTGTTTCATTTCATCATAACGGAGGGACGCAAATTTCAAAAGTTCCTGTAATAAAATAAAAAATTGTAATAAAAATATTTTTTAAAGCTAAGACTACACCACAAAATAGTTCAGAATTTCGTAAATTTTGTAAATTTTACCAATAATGTGTCAATCTTGAACTACGTATGTTACTAAAGGTTAGGTTAAAGTGGCAGCCCGATTAAGATTCAGGCTCACTTAGACAATTCAGTCAATTGTGATATGTAACTAAAATTTTTTTTGAAAATTTGAACTGCAGCTCTACATTCAAACAACGAAATTTTCTTTAACTAGTGAAAAAAAAATGAAATAATTATGTCTAATTAATTTTCTTGAATTTGTCGAAAAATATTTACTTTTTTGCGTTTGTATAACAGTTTAGTTAAAGTTTTCTTAAAGTAAACAAAATTTCTGAAACTAACCAAAAAATGTCCTTCACTGTTTCTTGAGTGTATTGGGGTCATAATACTGACACTTTCGGCCTTTCAAGCATGGTTGTCACTCGAGCCTAAAATAATCTACCTAAATCTACCAAATTGGGAGAAGATTTTTTCCAAAATTTTATTTCCATCATTTATTTCTATAGAAAATTTTAACAAAATTTTATTTCTATAGAAAATTTAGTAAAAATTTTTATTTATTTATTAATGACAGTCTAACACAAAAAATAACTTAAACTTGTGCTAGGTTAGATTGATAAAAAATTGTAATGGACAATTGTGTGTTAATTATATATTAGAATAAATGTAGACAGTTTAAAATACGTTCAAGATTTTATTCATTGGAAATATTTTTTTTTAACTTTTCTATAGAAATTTTAATCTATTTTTTTTTTAAGTTTGTTAAAATTTTATTTCTGTAGAAAATTTTGTCAAAATTTTATTTCGATAGAAAATTTAGTCAAAATTTTATTTCTATAGGAAATTTTGTCAAAATTTTATTTCTATGGAAAAATATTGTCAAAATGTTATTTCTATCGGAAATTTTGTCAAACTGAATTATATACGAATTTAACCTAGCTTTTAACCTAAGATCATCATGTGACCTAACGTGAAATTGAGACAACCTTTGGCATTAGTGGGACCAGCATAAATTCAATATTGCATGAACATTTGTATGTCAAAATATTTGTTAGTGTTGGATCCCACACCACAAAAAATATTTAATTGATATTAAAGATTAAGCAGCCTAAAATTTAGGGTGCGCAGTTTACAAATTATTAAGGACAAATTTCTTTCAAATAATGAATTTTTTATTAAAAAAATCTAATCTGCTTAGGAAATTTTTGTCATTACATTTAGAAAACAAATTTTGTAAATTTGCGTCCCATCGTTAAAGTCGCATGTCTTCGAACAAAAGCTAAATTCTCTTAAAGTAAAGAAACACATTTTCGATTTAAAGAAATCGTCCTTAAATTAACTAAAATATTGGAAATTTAGATTGAAGATAACAATGTTTCAAATATAGCCTAAGACTTATTTGGAGGATTTAGAATCTATGGTATAAAGTTTTTTTTTTTTTTGAGTTAAGAAAACATTTTTATACCCTCCACCATAGGATGGGGGGTATATTAACTTTGCCATTCGTTGGAGTAGCAAATTTCATCCGATACGGCTGAAATTTGGTACATTGTGTAAGTATATGGTCTCTAACAATTATGCAAAAATTGGTTCACATCGGTACAAAATTATATATAGCCCCATATAATCCGATCCCCCGACTTGGCTTGCGGAGCCTCTGAGAGAAGCAAATTTCAACCGATCGGGCTGAAATTTCGTACATGGTGTTAGTAGATGGTCTCTAACAACTAATCAAACATTGGTTCACATCGGTCCATAATTATATATAGCCCCCATATAAAACGATCCCCAGATTTGGCTTGCGGAGCCTCTAGGAGAAGCAAATTTCATCCGATCCGGCTGAAATTGGAAAAAAATATTGTCGTGAGGTCAAAGATTTCATGTCTTTAATATACGAATGCAAATTTTGCTTAGCATAGAAGATGCATTTCTCTAATATAAAGTTTTTTTCCTTGTCCAAAAGTCGATATACTTTTCTATGAAGTCGTATTGTCCTTATAATTAAGTGATTTGACTTAAAAATGGGTATCATAACATGAAAGACAACATTTTTGGGCTAAGGTAACTTGACTTTAATAATTCAGAAAAATTCTTTAAAATTAATGAAATTGTCTTTAAATTTGTTGTCTTTTTTCATCTTGACTACAAAGCAAAAAATCATTCAAATATAGGACATGTTTTTCAACACTTTATTTTAAAGACGTTTTTTACTTGAAACATAGCATAATTTCTACTGGAAGTCGAGTCCTTAAATTCGGGTTTAAAGTTAAAGTGAAGAAAAAAAAATAACTGAAAAACACGAAAAATTAAAATTTGCTTCGTTGAGTCAAATACACAAACCCCAAATTTAAAAGCGAATTGTGTCTTAAAAGTATCCTTACGTGTATCCTCCGCTTCTTTGGCTCGGAATCAATACCAAAATGTTTAAAGTAAAGACAAAATCTTTGGAACCGGACATGCTTTTTTTCAGTGTATTTTATTTCTATAGAAAATTTTGTCAAATTTTTTTTACTATAGAAAATTTTATTAAAATTTTATTACTATAGATAATTTTGTTAAAATTTTATTACTATACAAAATTTCGTCAAGATTTTATTTCTATACAAAATTTTGTCAAGATTTTATTACCATAGAAAATTTTGTCAAAATGTTATTTCTATAGAAAATTTTGTCAAAATTTTATTTCTATAGATAATTTTGTCAAAATTTTATTTCTATAGATAATTTTGTCAAAATTTTATTTCTATAGGAAATTTTGTCAAAATTTTATTTCTATAGAAAATTTTGTCAAACTGAATTATTTACGTATTTAAATGGCCTTTTTTGGTTATATATATCCCATATGGACTAACTTACAATTGAGAAGACGGTGTTAAGAAGTTTTAAGATACCTTGCCATCGGCAAGTGTTACCGCAACCCAAGTAATTCGATTGTGGATGACAGTCTTTAGTACAAGTTTCTATGCAATCCATGGTGGAGGGTTCGGCCTTGCCGAACTTACAGCCGTATATACTTGTTTACTTTGAAGTATCCGTTAAAATTTAGATTTTTAAGCTGGCATTTGTTGGAAGGTCAAAAGAAATGCTCCAAAAATTCGATGGCGGTGCTTTGAAATACGTCTATAACATCGTGGCAGGTGATGAATCGTGGATTTACAAAATTAAACAGCAGTTGGCTGT
Organism: Haematobia irritans; assembly: GCF_050003625.1. Taxonomy (NCBI): domain Eukaryota; kingdom Metazoa; phylum Arthropoda; class Insecta; order Diptera; family Muscidae; genus Haematobia; species Haematobia irritans. Next base: position 166,649,543 of record NC_134397.1, on the reverse strand, counting down.
TGATGTATTGGTTAAAACGCATGCAAAGTCTATACACGGTTGAAAAAGACTGTTTTTCATATGTTTGGCTATAAACATTATATGTTTGGAACACAAATTTTTAAACACAATATTTTTGAGTGCAAGCATATAATGTTCATAAACTAGCATAACATGTTTGGGACATATATGTTAATATGTTAGAACATATTATGTTTGGGACATAAAATGTTTGTAAATATAATATGCTTGAATGCAAACATATATTAATTTAGAAATAGCCTATAAACATATATGTGTTTAGTAGCTTGGAGCGCTATTTAACAGGGAGCGATATTGAATTAAGTTGGTGGTTGTTGCTTGTTATTACAAAATTAACATTTTATTTTTCTTTGGGCAATTGATCAGCTAATTCTTTGATCCTTACAAACTGTGTGGTCCGCTGTTCGAATCCCCGTCCGTCAAAAGGTAAAATTAAAATAAAATAAAAAATCATAAAATTGAATAATTTCTTCTACAATGTTTGTATTACAGAAAAAGGTGCTAAGAACTAAAAAATCTCGTGGAAGTGAGAAAGATGTCGGGGAATATACAATTGGTCAGAAACAAAATTTTGAGCATTCAGGTCGAAAACCTATGTTGTTAGCACCTATATTACCTGTTTATTTTCATAATTCATTATGATTGTAAATATATAAATAAATAAATAAAATTTTGAGCACAATATTGTTTGGGAGAATTTTTTTAAGCATATAATATTTTTGGGTGCAAAATGCTTCCAAACATATTATATGGTCACATAATAACATATTGTTTTTTGGAAGATAACATTATTGAATTTGGATGCAAAAATACAAAATGTTTGGAACTTAAACTACCCAAACATATATTGTTTAGACCAATATGCTTTCAAACATATTATATATTGGTAGAGATCAAACATATAAATGTTTGGGCTATACCCAAAAATGTATATGCTTGAAGCAAAATATGTTTGGGAGTATATGTTACTGAAGCGATTTTTTGTGAGGGTGTAGAGGCTCTACAAGCCAAATCTGTGGATCGGTTTATATGGGGGCTATATATAATTATAAACCGATGTCGACCAATTTTCGCATAGTTGTTAGAGACCATATACTTACACCATGTACCAAATTTCAGCCGGATCGAATAAAATTTGCTTCTCTTAGAGGATTCGCAAGCCAAATCTGGGGGTTCGTTTATATGGGGGCTATATGTACGTAAAAGTGGACCGATATCGCCCATTTGCAATACCATCTGACCTACACCAAGTTTCAAGTCGATAGCTTGTTTCGTTCGGAAGTTAGCGTGATTTCAACAGACGGACGGACGGATGGACATGCTTAGATCGACTCAGAATTTCACCACGACCCAGAATATATATACTTTATGGGGTCTTAGAGCAATATTTCGATGTGTTACAAACGGAATGACAAAGTTAATATAGCTCCATCCTATGGTGGAGGGTATAAAAAGGACTTAATCTTACATAAACTTGTGCTGGGTTAGATTGATAAAACAATTGTAATTGACAATTGTGTGTTAATTATATATTAGCATAAATGTAGACAGTTTAAAATAATTAAATTTTTTTCTAAAAAAGTTTGTCAAAATTTTATTTAGTAGAAAATTTAGTCCAAATTTTTATTTCTACAGAAAATTTTGTCAAAATTTTATTTCTTCGAAAATGTTAACAAAAATTTATTTCTATAGAAAATTTTAACAAAATTTTATTTCTATAGAAAATTTTAACGAAATTTTATTTCTACACAAAATTTAGTCAATTTTTTTTTATAGAAATTTTAGTCAATCTTTTTTTTTTCTATAGAAAATTTAGTCAAAATTGTTTGTATATAAACTTTTGTCAAAATTTTATTTCTATAGAAAATTTTGTCAAAATGTTATTTCCATAAAAAATATATGAAGTACCTATTTGCAGAATCTACCAAAACATCAAGAATTCTACCAATAAAAAATCTACGATTTTTTATTGAATTCTACCAAATGTGGCAACCATGCTTGCAAGTGAGGTCGCGATAGCCATTGGTTTTCAATTTTTAAAGGCATAGCTTCCTCGGAAACGCCAACTGAAATTGCAAGATCGTCATTAACTGAATAGTCTAGCTTTAACCTAACTTTTAACCTAAGATCATCATATGACCTATCGTGAAATTGAGCTAACCTTAGGCATTAGTGGGACCAGCATATCCGTTATAATTTAGATTTTTAAACTGGCATTTGTTGGAAGGTCAAAAGAAATGCTCCAAAAATTCGATTTGAAACACGTCTATGACATCGTGGATTTACGCGTATGACTCCAAAATTAAACAGCAGTCGGCTGGATGTTTATCGATGAAGAGAAGTAGTTAACAACTGATTAGAGTTTGTTCTCTAATCCCGAAATGTAAAAGGTAATCCTTGTAAGACACCTAATGATCGGCTTTTAGTAAAATCACATTATATGCCAATTGAAGTGCTTAGACAAGTCGTTAAAACTTGCATTTTGATTCTCATTCTTTATAGTGAAGCTGTTATTGTCCTAGTTATGCTAGTGATGGAACTTTTGCAAATGTTTTTTTTTTTTTTTTCTACAAAATCCACTCATCCTAACTCCTTACTACACAAAGAAATTTTGTATGAAAAAAATATATATTTATATTTTTTCAAAATCAACAAAATAAAATGAACAATATAGTGATCTAGAAAATACTCACAATTCACTATTGTGCCAAAATGAATAGCAAGAAAATAAAAACGCATAACCAAATGGGGGCGGGAGGAAATTTGGTAAACTAAAATCAGTAAAATTGAATAAAAACTACGGGTGGTTTAGGATTTTTTTTGAATTGCATTGTCCTCTCCGAAAAACATTCATAACCGCACCAAGTAGAATATATCCTTTTGCAAAAAAAAAGGACTTGCTGGTATTTCTGATTGTCTCTACCAATGTCTGTGACTGTTGTACTTGCATTGTAGTGGCTTGTATTCGAAGGCAAAACATTTTTGTTGTTGTTGTTTTTTTTTCTTGCATTTTGTTATTGTCATTGCATTGTCGAGCCAAGCCAACACCAACATCCCTTAAATATTTCTTGCATTGCATATGACTGAATGGATGGATGGTGGCATTAAAGGAAAAAAAGCAAACTGCTCATGTACATGCAGATAGTACAACAAGTACCATTGTTGTGCGAGGGGTTCCCTTTTAGATGGAACATTATTATGGTTTTTCATATGACAAAAAAAAAAAAAATCTCAAGCTGTGTCATTTCTCCGACTGTCTCTCAGTCTGTCTGTCTGTGGGTTGGCTTTTATTCTAGTGCAAATGTTATGGAGTTTGTTGTGTTGGTGTTGTCGTTGTGGCGTTTGAGTTTTGTATGTGCTTTCGCTAAAAGGACATTTAAAATGCATTCATTTGTGTACAATACCCTCCGTTACCGTTAATCCATTCGTCCCATCTATTTGCTTCCGAAATCATACAGACATATACTGAAGTAGTAGTAATTGCACTCACATATTTGCTTTTTTTGTGGTATAGGAATGCCGCTTTATCTTCATACGGGTCATTGGCCTAATGTTTGTCATTGCGGTTTTGAGGGCCTTTTTGGAATAAATACGAAATGAAAATTAAGGAGGACTAACTTTTGCACTATACAAAATAATTGACACAAATGAACAAATTCAAATAAAATTTTCGAATCAGTTCAGACTTGTTCGAATTGTCTACCTTTGGCACGAATGAAGGCCTTCAAAGGGCCGACACAGCCATGGTACTCTAGATGAAAGTACTTCTGTGGTATTATGGCCCATTCTCGGCGGCGCTTTGGTATATTTTAGTGCCAAACTTACTCTCCAAAATGCTACATACGCAAAAGTCCAACGGGTCCGATAAATTTGGTGTCCATTGAGCGGTAGAAATGAAGCAAGGTACCCCCTTTTTGAAACGTTCTATGTGGACGCGTCCTGAGTCCGATGTTTCAGAGTCTTTGTGTAATGTCCATGGCCTGTGGCCGGTACGTTTGACGGCTCAGGGCTTCAATACAGTCGTTAGGTTATTTTCCGATAGTATTCCGCATTTTTAGGACCCCAAGGTCGATGAATACAAGCGGGAAGCGAACATAGACCGTTACAACTACCACCGTTACTAGAAGCATCGCTTCAGTTGGTGGGGAAGGGGTCGTACATTTTCTTTTTTTATGCATCGTTAGCTCTTGCCCTTTTTGGAACTTCAATGGCTTAAGTACAAGCTAATTTTTATACCCTTCACCACTACTGTGGTACAGGGCATAATAAGTTTGTGCATTTGTATGTAACGCCAAGAAATTGTGGTCATAGACCCATCTTTTAATATACCGATCGGCTTAGAATTAAATTCTGAGTCGATTTAGTGATGTCCGTCTGTCTGCCTGTCTGTCCGTCCGTCTGTCTGTATATGTAATTTTGTACACAAAGTACAGCTCGCAATTTAAGTCTGATCGTCCTCAAATTTGGCATAGGGCCGTTTCTTGGGACAGAGACAATCGCTATTGGTTTTGGAAAAAATTGGTTCAGATTTAGATATAGCTGCCATATATATTTATCCCCGATTTGGTCATAGTTGGCGTGTTTCACAACCGATTTTCTTGAAATACCGTACATCCCAATATTTTATGAATCTAGAAAACCTAGCAAAATATCAGCCAAATCGGTTCAGATTTAGATATAGCTCCCATATATATCTTTCGTCCGATTTAGACTCATATGACCACAGAGGCCAAAGTTTACTACCGATCTTCGTGAAATTTTGAACCGATTTGCTTCAAATTTCGCACAAGGAGTACGTTTAGTAGTATCGGTAATTGTGCCAAATTCGGTTGAAATCGGTTCAGATTTAGATATGGCTCCCATATTTATCTTCCGTCCGATTTGCACTCATATGACCACGGGGGTCAAAGTTATACTCCCATTTACGTGAAATTTCGCATACATAGCAGAATTATTATTCTAACTATACATGTCAAATTTAGTCAAAATCGGTTCAGATTATATATAGCTCCCATATATACGTACACCAGAGTTGGGGAAATATGGTAGACTGTTACACATTTTAGACCCATTTTCAATGGAAGTTTCCTACAATTAACTGGATAGCGTTAGCCGATTTAAATTTTAATTCTAGAGATTTTGTAGAAGTAAAAAATTATCTCCTTTATATAGCTTCCAGCAAATGTGAAGTAGTTGAGATGGTAACACAAATTTTGGCCTACATAGGGGTGAAGGGTATAATATAGTCGGCCCCGCCCGACTTTAGACTTTATTTACTAGTTTAATATCCATTCAAGCGATATGTATAACTCATGAGGTAGTTTTCTACCACTGCGATGTGGTTTTCGATAAAATGTTGCGTTCACTTTTCGGATTACTTCTGCCATTATCACGGTAACGAGCAATGGTTCAAGAAACAACAAATTGATTCACGGTTAAATAAAGGAGGGCTCGAACGGTTACCACTTGTGGTTTTCCAATCAAATATAAAGCAATCACACTATCACGTCTGAATTCCATCACAAATAAAATAATTTTTGAATGCAATAGAGCAAAATGTTTTTATAAGCTTGTGTTTAAATAAACTGTCACTGGAATAAATCGCCCAGCAAAAAAATTTGGAAGTTCTTCCAAAGGCACAACTTTAAAAGCACTTCCAGAAGATGCACTCCCAATGATGTTCTTTATTTTAACTACCCAGGAAGTTCTTTTATTTGAATTCTTTTATAACTTGGTTTTTTTCATACTTTTAATGGATAATTTTAACTTTTTTTGTTTCAAATAGGTTAAAAACAGAGTAAGAATTCATAAAATGGTACAAATCATTTAAATTTTGTCGACAAAAATGCTAAATCCAATCTGAAAAAATTGTGAATTTTTGAAAATATTTAAGGTGAAACGTTTCCGACAAGCCTTAGGATCCATTAAAAATTATAAAAATTATTTATTTGACAAAATATCACAGAATTTTTTAATTTACACCCAAAGCACTGAATTCGGCTCACACCTAAAGAAGTGCTGCAAATTAAGTGAAACGGCCTATGATGACAAGCCCATATTAAATTCATCGCTTCTGCGACAATTTTGCACCACTTCCGGATCCAAAAAGAACATTTTCATTACTTTTTTGTCGACGCTTTTTCTGCTGGGCGGTCATAAGTTAAAGCATCCCATTTTTTTTTTGCAATACATATATTTTCCAAAATAAATAATGGGAACGTTTGACCTAAAATATTTAAAAAATCCGCAATTTTTCTAGAATGGAATTTGCATTTTGTCGACATACGAGTAATTCAAATAATTTGTATCATTTTATTAATTCTTATTTTTTCCTATTTGAAGCAAAAAATACCCATTAAAATATTAAAGAAAAAAAAACAAGTATGTACGGCCGTAAGTTCGGCCAGGCCGAAGCTTATGTACCCTCCGACATGGATTGCGTAGAAAATTCTTCTAAACACTGCCATCCACAATCGAAATACTTAAGTTGTGGTAGCGCTTGCCGATGGCAAGGTATCTTAAAACCTCCTAACACCGTCTTCTAAATTGTATGTAAGTCCATACGTGGTTATATTAAATCAAAAAAGATCGATCAAATACGTATATAATTCAGTTTTCTATAGAAATAAAATTTTAACAAAATTTTCTATAGAAATAAAATTTTCATAAAATTTTCTATAGAAAGAAAATTTTGGCAAAATTTTCTACAGAAATAAAATTTTAACAAACTTTTCTATAGAAATAAAATTTTAACAAAATTTTCTATAGAAATATAATTTTGACTAAATTTTCTATAGAAATACAATTTTAACTAATTTTTCTATAGAAATAAAATTTGGCAAAATTTTCTATAGAAATAAAATTTTGAGAAAATTTTCTATAGAAATAAAATTTTGACAAAATTTTTAATAGAAATAAAATTTTGGTAGATTATTTTTGGCTCGAGTGGCAACCATGATTATGAACCGAATAAAATTTTAACAAAATTTTCTATAGAAATAAAATTTCGACAATGATGAAAATTTGATTATGATCCGAATAAAATTTTAACAAAATTTTCTATAGAAATACAATTTTGGTATTAATTTTGGCTCGAGTGGCAGTCATGATTATGAGCGATTTGGACCAATTTTTGGGTGATTGGAGATCGGCTATATATAACTGTAGACCGATATGGAACAATTTTGGTATGGTTGTTAGCGGCCATATACTAACACCAAGTTCCAAATTTGAACCGGATCGAATGTATTTTGCTCCTCAAAGAGGCTCCGGAGGTCAAATCTTTAGAACGTTTTAGATGGGGGCTGTATATAATTATGGACCGATGTGGACTAATTTTTGCATGGTTGTTAGTGACCATATACCAACATCATGTACCAAAATTCAGCCGGATCTGATGAAATTTGCTTCTCTTTGAGGCTCCGCAAGCCAAATCTGGGGATCGTTTATATGGGGGCTATATATAATTATGGACCGATGTGGACCAATTTTTTCATGGTTGTTAGAGACCATGTACCAAATTTCAGCAAGATAGGATGAAATTTACTTCTCTTTGAGGCTCCGCAAGCCAAATCTGGGGATTGGTTTATATGAGGGCTATATATAATTATGGACCGATGTTGATCAATTTTTGCGTGGTTGTTAAAGACCATATACCAACACCATGTACCAAATTTCAACCGGATCGGATGAAATATGGTGCTGGTTGAGGCTCCACAAGCCAAATCTGAGGGTCCCTTTATATGGGGGCTATACGTAAAAGTGGACCGATATGGCCCATTGGCAATACCATCCGACCTACATCAATAACAACTACTTGTGCCAAGTTTCAAGTTGATAGCTTGTTGCGTTCGGAAGTTAGCGTGATTTCAACAGACGAACGGACAGACGGACATGCTTAGATCGACTCAGAATTTCAACACGACCCAGAATATATAACTTTATGGGGTCTTAGAGCAATATTTCGATGTGTTACAAACGGAATGACAAAGTTAATAATATCCTTTGGTGGAGGGTATAAAAACGAGTTATAAAACTTGAATTAAAACACTTCCTGTGTAGTTAAAATAATTAACTTCTTTGTGATGACATTTTTGGAAGTCCTTTAAAAGTTGTGCCTTTATAACAACTCCCAATTTTTTTTTTTGAAAAAGTGTGGAACTACTTTTAGTTGCTTTATAAATTAATTGTCTAGTTAAGCTGAAGTCTGATTTTTTTACTTATTTTTATAAAATAAAACATTAATTGAACCTATAACTTTAGTCCATGAATTTTTAGCTAGGGGGGCTATAGCCCCAACCCCCCTAGGAAAATTGTCTAACTACGCTAATGACTACCACCTAACTTAACCTAACATTTTGCTCATGAAACATGTTTGAGGTAAAGTTGCATACCTTGCATATCGTGGTTTCAACCCCAGTTTTGTCTGAACACAAATAAAATTTTGCAGCGGTGGTTTTCCCGTTACAGTAATGTTAGCGAAAAAATAGCAATTTCCCGGGAAAAAGCCCTAACTGCAATGCGTAACGCCGTCCAGATTTGGCTATAAAGAGGAAATTCCTAGCCATTGAGGTTGCCACTGAATAGCGATAAGAGAGAAGTTCACTACGTGTGGTGCCATAATATACTGCATAGTTTAAGTGCCCCTATATCTAATGTATGCCCTGACAATCCCGATTAGTTGCTTCTAGCCTTTTGCATGCAGGTGGTTATGGGTTCATGTTATACGTCAGAATCTTATAAATATGCTAAATATGGTTTATATGCTACATGCTTTCACAATGTTCCTCGCGAAAAACCCCTTTATAAATCGAACTTATTACGGTGTGTTCGTTCTGCTAAGAAATCACTGAAAGAATCTAGCTGTATTTAAATATCCATAAACTATTTACATACCATTTAATGCCAGTTTCTTCCAAGAATAAGGTTTAGATCGAAATGAGCAATTCTGCGACAGCTTTAAAACGTTCAACAAACATGCATATCAAAAATATGTTCCTTCGAAACGAAATTTCGAACAAAACTAATTCCACTTGTTGTAACCGAAGTATTTACTTATTTTTATTTGCTTTTCAAAATAATCTTTTTGCATAAAACGAAAACTTTGGTTTGCTCGAATTTAGTTCCTCAGAAAAGCAAACTCGTCTTTTAGTGTACATGATAGTGGGCATATAATGTAAGTATAGTGGTCTCGCCAAGATTACTGCATATCCGATTTGAATTTGAATTTAACTGAAAATAAATAAAATAACAATATATACTTTAATAAAAACTGCAACAATAATAGTTATGTTCGCATTCAAAATTGATCAAAATATGGACCAATATATACACAATTTAACATAGCTCTTTATAGAGCTAAAATAAATCTATATTTTATTTCAATTTCATGAAAATCGGATGGAAGTAGCTATATCGAAACATGGATATATAGCCTATCTTCGAACTTGAGTTGCTTGCACACGAAATACTAGTATGTGCAAAATTGCATGATAACTTCATTGTTGAAGGCTTAAGCATTATTACAATAGACTTCATGTCTATTGTACAGATGGACAACGTGACAACGTCTTAGAATTTCTACCCGACTTTATATAGTCGGAAATCGATATTTTGGTCATAGAAACGTGAACCCACTACACCAAAGTTGGCCTGTCACAAACTGTGACTTTTGCTACATACATTTGCGACTGTATAATACGTATGTCGCAAAAGTCGTAAACCTACTGTAAAAAACCTAATTTTGAATAGAAGAAATCCTGAACATGTTTTAATTTAGTTTGACAGCATTCGCTGTGAATTTCTGCAGAAATTTGTGAAAGTATTCCCTTGGTCAAGCCTATTTTCTTAGGTGGTATCGAAATTCCCGTTGGTGAGTGTGCTTATATTGGGCAGGAGACTGAACTTAAAGCTAAGAAAGGACGAGAAAATCCACGGTTATCCTGTACTCGTGCAAAAGCCAATAGGGAAAATGTGGGGACTGAAACCGAAAATTGTGAACATTCCTAAGAATTGAAAAGTCTTCGCATATACAATCGTCTTGCATATCATCGAATTCGCTGCCTAGCTGACGAGACTAAATATTTTGAGTTAGCGACTTTTGTTACTTTTTCTACATTTACGACGTGTATGTGACGTTTACAACTTTGCGACAGTCGCAAACTTTAAAAAGTTTGATACAGACCATCTCTGCACTACACTGAAAAAAATATTGTTGTAAAGTCAAAGATTTCACACTGAAAGAACAGTTTTCTTTTCTGAGGAACGAAAATTTAGACAAACAAAGTTTCCTTTTGAAGCTAATAAATTTTCTTTAAAAATAAGTAAAAAAAGATTGGAGACAATCGTTCGATCGTTTGTCGTAAATACGGCTTTATTTGCTCTTAAAGAAAATAATTTACATTAAAGGGGAATTTCGTTTGTCTAAAATCTCGTTCCGGAGGAAAGTATTTTTTCTTTGGGTGCATGTCTTTAAAATACGAATGCAAATTTTGCTTAGCATAGAAGACACATTTCTCTAATATAAAGTTTTTTTACTTGTCCAAAAGTCGATAAACATTTCACTTAAAAATGGGTATCATAACATGGAAGAAAAAATGTTTGGGCTAAGGTCAACTTGGCTTTAATAATTCAGAAAAATTCGTTAAATTTAATGAAATTGTCTCTAAATTTGTTGTCTTTTTGCATCTTGACTACAAAGCAAAAAATATTATATAGGACATATTTTTCAACACTTTATTTTAAAGACGTTTTTTACTTGAAACATAGCATAATTTCTACTGGAAATTGAGTCTTAATTTGGAAAATAAAGTTCTCGTTAACTCGTTTTTAAAGGACTTTGAGAGCATATGAAGAAATCTAAAAAATTAAAATTTGCTTCCTAGAAGCAAGTACACAAAACCCAAATTTAAAAGAGAATTGTGTCTTAAAAGTATCCTTATTTGAATTCTCCGCTTCTTTGGCTCGGAATCAATACCAACATTTTTAAAGTAAAGACAAAATCTTAGGAACCGGGGATGCTTTTTTATTCAGTGTAGGAAAGAAAATATAGCTTAACTTTAATAAATTTTAACAAAATTCTATTACAAATGACGATATCATATGTCTTTTATATTTCGGGATTAGAGAACAAAATCATATATTAATTATCGAAAATCGCTTTATTGTTTTACAAAATATTCCACCATTAAAATCTATACACTTTTGCATGCGTTTGAATCAATTTTCGAAGCACTTTTACCACTCTGATTGATGTATCTCCAAAACATGCATTTTCAACGCATTAACCGCTCTTCAGGTATTCAAAAGCGTTGACCTCCCATTTCAACGCTATAGAAAATTTTGTCATAATTTTACTACTATAGAAAATTTTGTCAAAATTGTATTACTATAGAGAATTTTGTCACAATTTTATTACTATAGAAAATTTTGTCAAAATTTTATTTCTATAATTGTCAAAATTTTATTTCTATAAAAAATATTGTGAAAATTTTATTTCTTTAAAAATTTTGTCAAAATTTTATTTCTATAGAAAATTTTGTTAAAATTGTATTTCTATAGAAATGTTGTCAAAATTGATCCATATCGGTCTATAGTTATAGATAGCGATCCCCATTCACACAAAAATTGGTCCAAATCGGTTCATAATCATGGTTGCCAGTCGATACAAAAATAATCTACCAACATTTTTTTTCTATAGAAAATTTTGTCAAAATTTTATTACTATAGAAAATTTTGTCAAAATTTTATTACTATAGAAAATTTTGTCAAAATTTTATTTCTATAAAATATATTGTCAAAATTTTATTTCTATAGAAACTTTTGTCAAAATTTTATTTCTATAAAAAATATTGTCAAAATTTTATTTCTATTGAAAATTTTGTCAAAATTTTATTTCTATTGAAAATTTTGTCAGAATTTTATTTCTATAGAAAATTTTGTTAAAATGGTATTTCTATAGAAATGTTGTCAAAATTGGTCCATATCGGTCTATAGTTATAGATAGCGATCCCCATTCACACAAAAATTGGTCCAAATCGCTTCATAGCCATGGTTGCCACTCGATCCAAAAATAATCTACCAACATTTTACTTCTATAGAAAATTTTGTCAAAATTTTATTGCTATAGAAAATTTTTTCAAAATTTTATTACTATAGAAAATTTTGTCAAAATTTCATTTCTATAAAATATATTGTCAAAATTTTATTTCTATAGAAAATATTGTCAAAATTTTATTTCTATTGAAAATTTTGTCACAATTTTATTTCTATAGAAAATTTTGTTAAAATGGTATTTCTATAGAAATGTTGTCAAAATTGGTCCATATCGGTCTATAGTTATAGATAGCGATCCCCATTCACACAAAAATTGGTCCAAATCGCTTCATAATCATGGTTGCCACTCGATCCAAAAATAATCTACCAACATTTTACTTCTATAGAAAATTTTGTCAAAATTTTATTGCTATAGAAAATTTTGTCAAAATTTTATTACTATAGAAAATTTTGTCAAAATTTCATTTCTACAGAAAATTTTGTCATAATTTTATTTCTATAGAAAATTTTGTCAAAATTTTATTTCTATTGAAAATTTTGTCACAATTTTATTTCTATAAAAAATCTTGTCACAATTTTTTTTTCCATAGGAAATCTTGTTAAAATTTTATTTCTATAGAAAATTTTGTTAAAATTTTATTTCTATAGAAAATGTTGTACGTATATAATTCAGATACGTATTTAATCGGCCTTTTTTGGTTTAATATATACCACGAATGCACTAACTTGTAATTTAGAAGACGGTGTTAGGTTTTAAGATACTTTGCCATCGTCCGGTGTTACCGCAACCCAAGTAATTTGATTGTGTATGGCAGTCTTTAGAAGAAGTTTCTACGCAATCCATGGAGGAGGGTACATAAGCTTCGGTCTGGCCGAACTTACGGCCGTACATACTTGTTCTTCTTCACATAAAACATAATAATTTCCATAATCTAAGATAAAGTTAAATCGGCTTTAGTGACCCCTGTTTTTTGTGCATGTATCATGTGTTCCCATAACATTTGAGGTTGTCCTAAATATTTAATTGTTTATAAAACATCACCCACCAAATCAGGCCCTTAACCAGTCGAAAAAATGAAATACCACACCATTTAATCGTTTACTGCCTCTTAAAAACATTTTACTTGAATGGTTATGATATGGGCGAAATTAGTGTTACTCTTAGAGCTAACCACCAAACACCAGAGGATGTACTACAGGTACACACGCCGCATCCAGACATTTTCCTGTGATTGTGGTTTTAAGGCTCCAGTATGAATGCAAACAACGAATTGATAAAAAAACTCGGAAAAAGGAACGCAAGCCATAACAGAACAATGGAGCTGTAATTATAATTACATTTTAATGGTTTACGTGGTAGTGGTTAACATTAACGTTAACACCATAGGTATTCACGTCTATATCAAATGTCTCACATGCAAAGCAATCAAATGATCCACAGATACGAAGAATTTGCAGAAGTATACCCGATATAGGATTGCGCGTCAGATAATATGGGACTACTAACCTATCAATTGTTAGAGAAGAAAAGGCATACATATAGGCAAAAAAAAGAATGTTCTAATTTGAAAGTCGTGAAGTGTAATTTGCGTTATGTCATAAGTGGCACAGTGCAACACACCGAAAAAATTTCTGTAGTAAAACTAGCGCTAACTGTAACTTTTTTATTGCAAAATATTATTTGTCTGTAATTAAATTTTATTATTTTTAGTTCGAAATTTTCTATAGAAATAAAATCTTGACAAAATTTTGTATCGTAATAAAATTTTGACAATTTTTGTGTGACTATAAACCAATTTTTGTGTGACTATAAACCGATATGAAACAATTTTTGCATGGTGGTTAGAGACCATATACTAACACCACGTACCAACTTTCAACCTGATCGGATGAATTTTGCTTTTCGAAGAGGCTCCGGAGTTCAAATCTGGGGATCGGTTTATATGAGGGCTATATATAATTATGGACCGATATGGACCAATTTTTGCATGGCTGTTAAATACCATATACTAACACCATGTACCAAATTTCAACACGATCGGATGAAATTTGCTTCTCTCTCTCTTACGAAGCCTCTTCGTAAATCAAAACTGGGGATTGGTTTATATGGGGGCTATGTGTAAAAGTGGTCCAATTGCAATACCATCTGACCTACATCAATAACAATTACTTATGCCAAGTTTCAAAAGGATAGCGTGTTTCGTTCGGAAGTTAGCGTGATTTCAATAGACGGACGAACGGACATGCTTTGATCGTCTAAGAATTTCACCGACCCAGAATATATACACTTTATAGGGTCTTAGAATAATATTTCTATGTGTTACAAACGGAATGACAAAGTTAATATATCCCCATCCTATGAAAACAACAAAAATAGAAATAACAAGTATATACGGCCGTAAGTTCGGCCAGGCCGAATCTAATGTACCCTCCACCATGGATTGCGTAGAAATTTTTACGAAAGACTGTCATCCACAATCGAATTAATTGGGTTGTGGTATCTTAAAACTTCTTAATATCGTTTTCTAAATTGTTAGTTAGTCCATACGTGGTATATATTAGACAAAAATGTATGTATAGGTAAGTCTACAAATAATTACGAATCGATATGGACTTTTGCACGGTGCGTAGAGAGCCAGAATTGAAACATGGGTGTCGCTTATATGTGGGCTATATACAATTATGAAATTGATATGGACCAATTTTTTTGTGTGATTGGAGATCGATTTATATATAACTATAGACCGATATGGACCTAGTTAGGCTTGGTTGTTAACGGTCATATACTAGCACAATGTACCAAATTTTGACTGACTCGGATGAAATTTGCTCCTCCAAGAGGCTCCAAAACCAAATCTTGGGATCGGATGAAATTTGCTTCTCTTAGAGGCTGCGCAAGCCAAATCTGGGGATCGGTTTATATGGGGGCTATATATAATTATGGACCGATGTGTACCAATTTTTGCATGGTTGTTAGAGACCATATACCAACACCATGTACCAAATTTCAGCCGGATCGCTTTGCTTCTCTTAGAGGCTCTGCAAGCCAAATCGGGGGATCGGTCTATATGGGGGCTATATATAATTATTGACCGATGTGGACCAATTTTTGCATAGTTGTTAGAGACCATATACCAACATCATGTACCAAATTTCAGCCGAATCGGATGAAATTTGCTTCTCTTAGAGGATCGGCAAGCCAAATTTGGGGGTCCGTTTATATGGGGGCTATACGTCAAAGTGGAAGGGATATGGCCCATTTGCAATACTGTCTGACCTACATCAATAACAACTACTTGTGCCAAGTTTCAAGTCGATAGATTGTTTCGTTCGAAAGGTAGCGTGATTTCAACAGACGGACGGACATGCTCAGATCGACTCAGAATTTCACCAAGACCCGGAATATATATACTTTATGGGGTCTTAGAGCAATATTTCGATGTGTTACAAATGGAATGACAAAGTTAATATACCCCCATCCTATGGTGGATGGTATAAAAATGTCACCACCACGGAGGTGGAAGTTCTTGTAAGAATATTTCGCAAAATAAAAACGATTTACAACATAAAATAGATTTTTTGTTTAAATATGTTTGCATCTAGCAAACATTTTCCGCTAGTGAGATTTGAACCTGTGCTATTTATTTCTTCATTCGTACTAATAAAGAACATCTCGAGAAATAGTTAGAATATTATGACTTGGTGTCATATTGAAATGTTATGGTGCCAGCAAACCCAGGTTCATGCCCTTTTTGCAAAAAATAAGATAATTAAAATATAAAAGCGTTATAAAAAAATATTGATAACAATAAAAAGTGAAAAGGGTGAAAAACATTATTTTTTCTTTATTTTTTTTTTTTTTAATTTCTTCATACAAACGAACTTCCGGGGCACAACTTCTAAAGCAATGCAAAAAAATCTCCCAAAACGGAGTCTTGCCGTCCTATGACAAACCCATGTAAAATTCATTGGAGATGATCGAAGTTTGCACTATTTCCGGATTACAGATTGGGGATACAAACTACTTGTTTGGAAGCTCTTTTTTTTGCTGGGAATTTAATCTAGGCTAACTAAAAAATACAAATAATAATAATTTCTGGCTACTTACACCTTCCCTCACATCTTTTACACTTTCTCGTGTTTTATTTAGTTCTCAGCTTCTTTCTTTCTTTAATATAAACAATGTAGCAAATATATAATATTTAATATTTTGCTTTTTGTTCATATTGAACCACGGAGCCACCGTGGTGCAATAGTTAGCATGCCCGCCTTGCATACACAAGGTCGTGGGTTGGATTCCAAAAAGTTTTTCAGCGGTGAATTATCCCATCTCAGTAATGTTGGTGACATTTCTAAGGGTTTCAAAGCTTCTCTAAGTGGTTTCACTGCAATGTGGAACGCCGTTCGGACTCGGCTATAACATGGAATCGGGCAGCACTCAGTGATAAGAGAGAAGTTCACCAATGTGGTACCACAATGAACTGAATAGTCTAAGTGAGCCTGAAACATCGGGCTACCACCTAACCTAACCTATATCCATACCATGAAGCTCATTTTGTTATCAACACACAATTATCGCTATAACCATCAACGCGCAAGCAACACATAATACCACAATGTTGGGCACATACAACCCAATCTAAAGAAAGTTTACTTTTTACGAACGACTTTGGTTTATCTCTTTCTTATAAACGATGCATCAAATGCAGTTGGGAAAATAATTTTAATTTTAATTTTTGCAACATTTTGGAAGCAATTTTGGTATTATTAAATTATATTATATTAAGTTTTACCACGAAAGCTCAAAATGTGTCTTAGACATAAGACTGGCTTTATGTTTTATGTCTAAGACACAAAAGAACAGGACTTGATAGAAACAAATTTGACTGTGATTTTAGAAAAACTAAAACCTATTTTTTCATTGAAAAGAAATAGTCTGTTTTAATCAAAAACATGTTTTGGCGATAAAGGTTTGAATTTTTGGGAGAAATTTAAAGAAAAACTTTAACAAAATATCAACGTTATCGATGCTAGTTTTCCAAATGTTTTTTTTTTTTGGTTGTGAAATTTATATTCAAACAAATAACCATATAAATTTTACAATTTTCAGCAACATAATTGATTTTATAAATTTCGTGGTTTCATAATTATAGGGATATTTAAAATTGGATAATAATCTATTAAAAGAATTTTAATTATTTTAAATAAATTATTTTTTTTTCAGAAAACGTGTTCACATATCGATGGTATGGTAAGTTACATATTAACTCTTTTTTTTTTAATAAATTCATTAAAAACCATAACATGTTAAATCAATTGAAATAACATAAAATATGAAAAATAGTTGTGGGCAATTTGTGTTTCCTGGAACAGAGGAAGTAAAACATTATTTTTCCCACACACATATATTTTTGAGAACAACTGAGTCACTCGTAGTCGGCTAAATTTTGTCCACAATAGAAAGAAGTCTACGATGTCCACCATAAAACCTTGGCTTAACAGGATAAAACACTGAAACAAATATTTACGTGATATTAAAGATTACGCAACCAAAATTTTAGGATGCGAAATTTACAAAATATCAACAACAAACTTCTTTAATATAATGAATTTTTAATTAAAATAAAGTTAATAATCTTTGCTTCAAAAATTTTTTTCATTAAACTTAGGACACAAAGTTTGTAAATTTGCGTTCCTCCGTTAAAGTCGCATGTCTTCGAACTAAGGCTAATTTCCATAAAGTAAAGAAACACATTTTTGATTTAAAGAAATTGTCTTTAAATTAACTGAAATATTGAAACTTAGATTTAAGATAAAAACGCTTCAAATATAGGCTACGACTTATTTTGAGGATTTAGGATCTTAGATTTAAAGTTTTTTTGGAATTATGAAAATATTTTTTACATTGAAGTATCAGTTATAATTTGGACTTTTAAACTGGCATTTGTTTGTACGTGAGTACCTTTATTAATAAACCGCAAAAAGAGAATGCAAATTTGATAAATGAGATATGTATCCTAATTCTAATTTTATTGGTCCTAGATTTAAAACCAGATAGGTCGCTAAAATTTTTTTTATTTTAAAGAAGCCGCATTTTTAGCTCGGAATCAATACCAAAATCCTTAAGGGAAGGTCAACATCTTTGGATCCAAATAAACTTTTTTTGAGTGTACGAATCGCCAACATTTTAAGAACGTTTTAAAATTTTTTTATACCCTCCACCATAGGATGGGGGTATATTAACTTTGTCATTCCGTTTGTAACACATCGAAATATTGCTCTAAGACCCCATAAAGTATATATATGTTATTCTGGGTCGTGGTGAAATTCTGAGTAGATCTGAGCATGTCCGTCTGTCCGTCCGTCTGTTGAAATCACGCTAACTTCCGAACGAAACAAGCTATCGACTTAAAACTTGGCACAAGTAGTTGTTATTGATGTAGGTCGGATGGTATTGCAAATGGGCCATATCGGTCCACTTTTACGTATAGCCCCCATATAAACGGACCCCCAAATTCGACTTGCCGATCCTCTAAGAGAAGCAAATTTCATCCGATCCGGCTGAAATTTTGTACATGGTGCCCCCATATAAACCGATCCCCCGATTTGGCTTGCCGAGCCTCTAAGAGAAGCAAATTTCATCCGATCCTGCTGAAATTTGGTACATGGTGTTGGTATATGGTATCTAATGACCATGCAAAAATTGGTCCACATTGGATCATAATTATATATTTCCCCCTTATAAACCGATCCCCAGATTTGGCTTGCGAAGCATCTAAGGGAAGCAAATTTCATCTGATCCAGTTGAAACTAGGTACGTGGTGTCAGCATATGATCTCTAACAACCATGCAAAAATTGGTCCACATCGGTTCATAATTATATATAGCCCCCATATAAACCGATCCCCCAATTTGGCTTGCGGCGCCTCTTCATTCGAAACGCGCGTCCATCCACCCATCGTACAGTCTATAGGGCTTAGCCCAAATAAATTTGACAAATATTCTTTTTCTCTGTTGGTTAAGTAACTCTTGTAGTGTAGTCAACGCAATGGTTTTTAAAGCTGAGATCAAAATAACAAAATATGATTGAAGTACAATCCCACAATAAAAAACAAAAACGAATGAAAATGTTTATCAAAATTTTACATCTATAGAAAATTTTGCCAAAATGTTTGCTTCTATAGAACATTTTCTCAAAATTTTATTTCTGTAGAAAATTTTGTCAAAATTTTTGCTTCTATAGAACATTTTCTCAAAATTTTATTTCTATAGAAAATTTTGTCAAAAATTTATTTCTATAGACAATTTGTCAAAATTTTATTTTTATAGAAAATTTTGTCAAAATTTATATTTCTATAGAAAATTTTGTCAAATTTTTATTTCTATAGAAAATTTTGTGAAAATTTTATTTCTATAGAAAATTTCGTCAAAATTTTATTTCTATAGAAAATTTTGTCAAAATTTTATTTCTATAGAAAATTTTGTCAAAATCTTATTTCTATAGAAAATTTCGTCAAAATTTTATATCTATAGAAAATTTTGTCAAAATTTTATTTCTATAGAAAATTTAGTCAAAATTTTATTTCTATAGAAAATTTTCTCAAAATTTTATTTCTATAGAAGATTTTTTCAAAATTTTTTTATATAGAAAATTTTATCAATATTTCTATTTCTATAGAATATTTTGTTAAAATTTTATTTCTATAGAATATTTTGTTATAATTTTATTTCTATAGAAAAATTTGCTAAAATAATATTTCTATAGAAAATTGAAGTACGTCTTTGTTGAAGAGAAATATTTTGCAAAATCTACCAAAACATTAGAATTCTACCAATGTACCAAACAGTAAAAAATCTACCAGTTTTGGTAGAATTCTACCAACTGTGGCAACCGTGTATGCAGGACTAAAGAACATCTATACAGATACCGCCTGTTTATTCTTTTCAACTGTCTTAATTATTTTATAGATATTTCATATAAATTGAGTTTCCGATTACAACATTTAGAGTGGAAGAGGTTAACACATTGACTCTATTTTGAAATATAAACCTATCGGATATTAAAATCAGTTTACTTTACTGTTCTTTTAGATTAATAAGTGTTTCCATAAATTCCTATATTTATGAAGGGTATATAAGATTCGTTCCGTCCTAACTTTTTGCCTTTGTTCTTACTTATTTAATTTACATAGCAGCTGAGCATAGCAGTAATAAACCCGAATTATAAACTTCATGAAAGAAGAAATGAAAACAAAAAAAAAAAAACGAAACATAGAATTACAAAAAAAAAAAACAAACTACAACAGAATATAGTGGGGTCAATTAAGCCAATTAAAATTTAATAAAAGAAAAATAAGCACCAGTACAACAAGCATCAGCAGCCACCAGTTATGAAATAATGACCCAGACCAAGTCCCGGCAAATGACAACTTGGCGCATCTATGTAGAACAAAACCAGATAAGCTGTTGTTGGTGTGTTTTTTTGCATGAGAACTAAACCTTGGAAATAAAAAAAAAACAGAACGCCAAGGAAAAATGTTGGAAACAGTTTTGAAATAAAATGACGAGCCAACCTACAGAAAAAAAGCACACACACACAGTCTGAAACGAGAGGATGGCAAAGTGACAATTATAACGGTTATGCGGTGATTGTTATGAACTATGGAGAGAAGTGACGGTGAAGTAGATGTCCTTCATTAGAAAGTGTGAATAAAAATCAGAACTACAGTTTCCTTCCGTCGGCCGCTGCTCTCAAAGAATAGAATGCGAATACCTGGCCAAAGTATCCAGATGTTACTGGGATTAGTATCACTCGGAGGACCATTCATAGTAAGCGTCAATGGTAAAATGTTTTGCTGAAAATGTACTATGATTTAAGGTACTTTCAAGCTATCCAATTGGTTGTAACTTTGGGATTGAGAAGCAAATCTGTTCTGAATTGTTGCTTAGCAATCATAGAAATATTAATAACTAAGGGTCGAAATACATCCTACACTAAATACTGAATAAGATTTTTGTCATATAAAGGTCGAAAAAATTAAAATTTATATAATGTTCGCATTTTGTTTAATCTTCATATTCGACGGTTGTTTGATTTTAGTTAATAACGAATGATCACCTTTTGGTGGTAGGGCTCCAGGAAACATGAAAAAACTCCCCAAACTATAAAATAAAATATATCTCCAATTCCCTCTACAGTGAACAAAAACAATGATTTTTGGGCAATTATTTCATATAATTTGTCATAATGCAATAATTTCCCAATTTGGATTTTGGGGAGTTATTTCATATTTATACAAGTATATACGGCCGTAAGTTCGGTCAGGCCGAAGCTTATGTACCCTCCACCATGGATTGCGTAGACACTTCTTCTAAACACTGCCATCCACAATCGAATTACTTCGCTTGCGGTAACGCTTGCCGATGGCAAGGTACCTTAAAACCTCCTAACACCGTCTTCTAAATTGTAAGTAAGTCCATACATGGTATATATTAAATTAAAAACAAGTAAGGAAAGTCTAAAGTCGGGCGGGGCCGACTATATTATACCCTGCACCACTTTGTAGATCTAAATTTTCGATACCATATCACATCCGTCAAATGTGTTGAGGTCTATTTATAAAGGTTTGTCCCAACTACATACATTTAAATATCACTCGATCTGGAAGAATTTGATAGACTTCTACAAAATCTATAGACTCAAAATTTAAGTCGGCTAATGCACTAGGGTGGAACACAATGTTAGCAAAAAATATGGGAAACGTTTAAATCGGAAGCAATTGTAAGGAAACTTAGCAAAAGTTTATTTATGATTTATCGCTCGATATATATGTATCAGAAGTTTAGGAAAATTAGAGTCATTTTTACAACTTTTCGACTAAGCAGTGGCGATTTTACAAGGAAAATGTTGGTATTTTGACCATTTTTGTCGAAATCAGAAAAACATATATATGGGAGCTATATCTAAATCTGAACCGATTTCAACCAAATTTGGCACGCATAGCTACAATCTAATTCTACTCCCTGTGCAAAATTTCAACAAAATCGGAGCAAAAATTCGGCCTCTGTGGTCATATGAGTGTAAATCGGGCGAAAGCTATATATGGGAGCTATATCTAAATCTGAACCGATTTCAACCAAATTTGGCACGCATAGCTACAATGCTAATTCTACTCCCTGTACAAAATTTCAACTAAATCAGAGTTAAAAATTGGCCTCTGTAGTCATATGAGTGTAAATCGGCCGAAAGCTATATATTGGAGCTATATCTAAATCTGAACCGATTTCAACCAAATTTGGCAAGCATAGCTACAATGCTAATTCTACTCCCTGTACAAAATTTCACCTAAATCAGAGTTAAAAATTGGCCTCCGTAGTCATATGCGTTTAAATCGGCCGAAAGCTATATATTGGAGCTATATCTAAATCTGAACCGATTTCAACCAAATTTGGCACGCATAGCTACAATGCTAATTCTACTCCCTGTGCAAAATGTCAACTAAATCGGAGCAAAAAATTGTCCTCTGTGGTCATATGAGTGTAAATCGGGCGAAAGCTATATATGGGAGCTATATCTATATCTGAACCGATTTCAACCAAATTTGGCACGCAAAATTTCAACCAAATTGGGGTAAAACTCTGGCTTCTGGGACCGTATTAGTCCATATCGGGCGAAAGATATATATGGGAGCTGTATCTAAATCTGAACCGATTTCAATAAAATTTGGCACACTTGACTATAGTGTTCATTGTTCTTCTTGTGCAAAATTTTAAGCAAATTAGGTCAAAACTCTGGCTTCTGGAGCCATATAAGTCCATATCGGGCGAAATATTTATATGGAAGCTATATCTAAATCTGAGCCCATTTCTTCCAAAGCTAATAGGGATCTATTTTGAGCCAAAACACATACTTGTGCCAAATTTGAAGTCGATTGGACTAAAACTGCGACCTAGACTTTGATTACAAAAATGTGTTCACGGACAGACAGACGGACATCGCTATATCGACTCAACAGCCCACCCTGAGCATTTTTGCCAAAGACCCCATGTGTCTATCTCGTCTCCTTCTGGGTGTTGCAAACGTATGCACTAACTTATAATACCCTGTTCCACAGTGTGGAGCAGGGTATAAAAAAGACCGATTAAATACGTACATATATAATTCAGTTTGACAACATTTTCTATAGAAATAAAATTTTAACACAATTGTCTATAGAAATAAAAATTTTAACAAACATTTTTTATAGAAATAAAATTTTGACAAAATTTTCTATAGAAATGAAATTTTAACAAAATTTTCTATACAAATAAAATTTTAACAAAATTTTCTATACAAATAAAATTTTGGTAGATTATTTTTGGATCGAGTGGCAACCATGATTATGAATGGACTAATTTTTGTGTGATTGGGGATCGGCTATAACTATAGACCGATATGAACCAATTTTGGTATGGTTGTTAGCGGCCATATACTAACAACACGTTCCAAATTTGAACCAGATCGTATGAAGTTTGTTTCAAATTTCAACCGGATCGAATGAAATTTGCTTATCTTAGAGGATCCGCAAGCCAAATCTGGGGATCGGTTTATATGGGGGCTATATATAATTATGAACCGATGTGGACCAATTTTTGCATGGTTGTTAGAAATTATATACCAACACCATGTACCAAATTTCAGCCGGATCGGATGAAATTTGCTTCTCTTAGAGGCCTCGCAAGCCAAATTTGGGGGTCCGTGTATATGGGGGATATACGTAAAAGTGAACCGATATGGCCCATTTGCAATACCAGCCGACCTACACCAATAACAACTACTTGTGCCGAGTTTCAAGTCGATAGCTTGTTTCGTTCGGAAGTTAGCGTGATTTCAACAGACGGACGGACGGACGGACATGCTCAGATCGACTCAGCCGGATCGGATAAAATTTGCTTCTCCTTGAGGCTCCGCAAGCCAAATCTGGGGATCGGTTTATATGGGGGCTATATATAATTATGGACCGATGTGGACCAATTTTTGCGTGGTTGTTAGAGACCATATACGAACACCATGTAGCAAATTTCAGCCCGATCGGATGAAATATGCTTCTCCGCAAGCCAAATCTGAGGGTCCGTTTATATGGGGGCTGTACGTAAAAGTGGACCGATATGACCCATTTGCAATACTACTGAAGTCTTTAGCTTGTTTCGTTCGGAAGTTAGCGTGATTTCAACAGACGGACGGACATGCTTAGATCGACTCAGAATTTCACCACGTCCCAGAATATATATACTTTATGGGGTCTTAGAGCAATATTTCAATGTGTTACAAATGGAATGACAAAGCTAATATACCCCCTATCCTATGGTGGAGGGTATAAGAAATATTTATTTTTTTCGTTGTGACCGAATATACTTGTTTTTCCATTATGGAGTACAACTCGAATCAATTTCGAAAGCGGAAAATTACAATTTTTGTAGTTTGATATTTAGACTTTTAAAAAGATCGGAATCAACCTTTACCAAACTGGGGAAGTTAAGATAAACTACTTCAAGATTAGAGTCAAAAGTCAATAAAGTCCCCGAGCTTTACCTATTGACTCTGATTTACAATCCCTAGTGTAGGGTGTATACAATTCAACCCAATAGAATATAAGGACATGTACACACAATTCCACATGCCTTTTCATTTTTGTTTTTTCGTTTGAATTCTATTGAGCTGTGTGAATAGACTCAAAACGACTACATTGTCATCACCATCAGGTCTCTATGTAGAAGGTTGGTCATCAGAAATGCATAAATATGCGTCAATTAAGTTCTCTGGTCTTTACTTTCTCTCCCATTTGCAAATGACAGTTCCATTATTATGGTGACATTCATTAACCCACTCATTCACTAACACACACACACAAATACACACGCACTCCGAAACAAAACATGAATGTCTTCTATGTAATAATGGTAGACAGGTTAACTTTGTGCCAATTGGGTCCAATATGCCCACTTTTGATTTGAGGACTTTAGCAACAGGAGTGAGAATCTCACTACACATGTTGGCAGTTTTCCTAAATTCGCAAACTTTACTGTTCCTTGCAACCAACATGAAAATTGGGTTGTGTTGATGCTGGTGATTGTATGTTGTCGTCCGTGTCTACTGTTCACATACATACATACACACATTCATAGATATAAAAAGTAGTCCTTTTATATATTCCAAGTACCCCCTTTAGAACATTGTATAGTTCTAGTTGTTACTCCATGAGTAGGTACTTGTATTGTATTTTTGGGAGGCAACTTGTTGTGCGTGTTGCATCTCCCATATGTCCACAGAGAGAAATAGAGCTTACGCGATGTTTGAATTAATGATGCATATGAATGTCAAATTGTGTGGTCCATACGAAAATTGTCATATATAGCATATCATCACTTTTGACGGGGACCGATTATATATTTATTAGGGAGCCACCGTGGTGCAATGGTTAGCTTGCCTTGCATACACAAGGTCGTGGATTCGATTCCTGCTTCGACCGAACACCAAAAGTTATCAGCGGTGGATTATCCTACCTCAGTTATGCTGATGACATTTCTGAGGGTTACAAAGCTTCTCTAATGAGGTTTCACTGCAATGTAGAACGCCGTTCGGACTCGGCTATAAAAAGGAGGTCCCTTGTCATTGAGCTTAACATAGAATCGGGCAGCACTCTGTGTTAAGAGAGAAGTTCACCAATGTGGTATCACAATGGACTGAATAGTCTAAGTGAGCATGATACATCGGGCTGCCACCTAACCTAACCTAACCTAACCTATATTTATTAGGAATAAAACAACTCAAAAATCGACTTTATGTTAAAACTAGTCGAAGTAGATTTTTTGAAATTTTCAAATTTCATTTATCGACTTTCGATATTAATGATGTTAATGAATTTTATTTGTCAATTTTTTCAAAGACAGCTCTGCCCAGGAATAAATTAAAACAACAATATTCACATAAAACTATAATAAATATTCGCTTTAACACACATACGTTTTATTTTAATTTTCTATAATCGTGCTTTTATGGGTTTTAATTCAGAAATTTATGAAAAACACAAATGTTATGATATTTTCCGACGCAAACGGCAGTACATTTGAGAGACACGTCGACGCAAACTTCATGATATTTTGTTTGCAGAGTCTTCTGGTGCTTCAGTTTTGCAATGACAAGACTGCGTCTTCTTCTAATTTGTCTATGAGTTTGCTTACAATCAGCGTTGCCACAATGAATATTTATTTTTGGACCAACATTTTTATTTCTATTCATAATTTTTATTTCTATAGAAAATGTTGTCAAAATTTCATTTCTATAGAAAATTTTATCAACATATTATCTATAGAAAGTTTTGACAAAATTTTATTTCTTTAGAAAATTTTGTCAAAATTATATTTCTTAAGAAGATTTTGTCAAAATTTTATTTCTATTGTGTAATTTCAATTGTGTAATTTTATCTATAGAAAATTTTGTCAAAATCATATTTCTATAGAAAATTTTGTCAAAATTATATTTCTATCGAAAATTTTGTCAAAATTTTGTTTCTATAGTAAAGTTTGTAAAAAATTTGTTTCTTTAGAAAATTTTGTCACAATTTTTCTTCTATAGAAAATGAAGCCAAAATTTATTTTCTATAGAAAATTTTATTTCTATTGAAAATTTTCAAAATCATATTTCTATAGAAAATTTTGTCAAAATTATATTTCTATCGAAAATTTTGTCAAAATTTTATTTCTATAGAAAACTTTGTCAAAATTATATTTCTACAGAAAATTTTGATAAAATTTTATTTCTATAGAAAATTTTGACAAAATTTGATTTCTGTTGAAAATTTTATGAAAATTTTGTTTTTATAGTAAATTTTGTGACAAATTTGTTTCCTTAGAAAATTTTGTCACAATTCTACTTCTATAGAAAATGTCGCGAAAATTAGTTTCTATACAAAATTTTATTTCTATTGAAAATTTTGTCAACATATTATCTATAGAAAATTATATCAAAATTTTTTTTCTGTAGAAAATTTTGTCAAAATTTTATTTCTATAGAAAATTTTGACAAGAAGATTTTGTCAGCATTTTATTTCTATTGTGTAATTTTGTCTATATCTATCGAAAATTTTGTCAAAATTATATTTCTATAGAAAATTTTTATAAAATTTTATTTCTATAGAAAATTTTGACAAAATTTTATGTCTGTTGAAAATTTTAACAAAATTTGATTTCTGTTGAAAATTTTATGACAATTTTGTTTCTATAGTAAATTTTGTGAAAAATTTGTTTCTTTAGAAAATTTTGTCATAATTTTACTTCTATAGAAAATGTCGCCAAAATTTATTTTCTATAGAAAATTTTATCAAAATTTTATTTCTATTGAAAATTTTGTGAACATATTATCTATAGAAAATTTTATCAAAATTTTATTTCTGTAGAAAATTTTGTCAAAATCATATTTCTATAGAAGATTTTGTCAAAATTATATTTCCATCGAAAATTTTGTCAAAATTTTATTTCTATCGAAAATTTTGTCAAAATTTTATTTCTATAGAAAATTTTGACAAAATTTTATTTCTGTTGAAAATTTTATCAAAATTTTGTTTTTATACTAAATTTTGTGAAAAATTTATTTCTTTAGAAAATTTTGTGAAAATTTTATTTCTTTAGAAAATTTTGTCACAATTTTACTTCTATAGAAAATTTCGTCAAAATTATATTTCTATAGAAAATTTTGACAAAATTTTATTTCTGTAGAAAATTTTATCAAAATTTTGTTTCTTAGAAAACTTTGTTAAAATTTTAGTTCATTAGAAAAATTTGTCCAAATTTTATTTTTATAGAAAATGTTGCCAAATTTAATTTCTATAGAAAATTTAACCAAACTTTTATTTCTATAGAAAATTAGGCAAATTTTTATTTTTTTAGACAATTTTGTGAAAATTATACTTCTATAGAAAATTTTGTCACATTTTTTTTTTCTATAGAAAATGTCGAAAAATTTTATTTCTATAGGAAATTTGGCAAAATTTTATTTCGGTAGTAAACTTTGTTAAAATTTTAGTTCATTAGAAAATTTTGAAAAATTACAGATTTTACGAAAATGGACCAAAATCAATCAAATTCCATTTGGTCCGACCATAGGACCAAATTTAAAAATTAATAATTTGATGGACCAATTTTAGCCCGATCGGACCAAAATGGCAACCCTGCTTACAATTTTAGTGGCACCTATGTTCTTAAGAGTTTAATAACTCACGTTTTTAGATAGGTATATTACTTATATAATTCTAGCATTGATCCATACATTATCAAGTGTATCAAATTCCATTCATAACCGATCAAATACTCAGTGGAATCTAATTTTTCCAGTGTAATTACCCAGATAGTTAAGTTGTGTACCTTTTTGTTGAAAAACCAATTTACACAAGTGTTAGCCGGAGGTGTGTTGCCATGCATGTACTTACATTGCCTTAAATATGTGGGCCGGTATAGGATCTCACCCATCTACACTGTGATCATGTCTAAATGCAAAGACAAAGTGTCCATGTAAAACATTTGTGTGTGTGTGTGAAAATCTATGTATGTTTGTATCTTTATGTGGACAATATCCCACAGTCCTTAATGTAAAGTATCACTGTCTCTTTGTTTTTCATAAAAGTTTTCAGGCGATTGGCTGTTAAATTTATTTTACTCAAAACCATTACTACTACTTCACTGCACTTAAGAAACGAACATCTGACATGATTCACAGAATAGCTTCAAGGATTCTTAATGTTTATGTTAACAGATGTATGAATTTTTGACTTCGATATGTATGTCTTTGCAAGCATGTATGGCATACTAGACATTTTTAAGAATGAATTTCAAAGACGTAAGCAAAATTTCCAATAAATATTAAAAATGTTACTGCATGCAAAAATTACTGCATTTTCAATAAATAGAAGTTTACTTACTTTCATATAGGATTTATGATTGTGTAGCCTTAGTAAGATTTTTCCTCCTTTCTGTATATGTGTGTGTGTATGTAATCCTAAAATGAAAGAAGGAATATTTATGTAGTTTAAAAATTATACAACTATGGTATTATTTAAATTAAATCTTAAGTAATGTTTGAAGCAGAATAATAAATGAAAAAAATATTGTAATGGGCACAAATATTTCTTGTCCTTGAAAGAAGACGAATTTCTCTGATATAAAATTTGTTCGATGTCCATATTAGGTCAACATTTTTATACCCTCTACCATAGAATATATTAACTTTGTCATTCCGTTTGTAACACATCGCAATATTGCTCTAAGGCCCCATAAAGTATATATATTCTGGGTCGTGGTGAAATTCTGAGTCGATGTAGCATGTCCGTCCTTCCGTCTGTTGAAATCACTCTAACTTCCGAACGAAACAAGCTATCGACTTGAAACTTGGCACAAGTAGTTGTTATCGATGTAGGTCAGATGGTATTGCAAAAGGGTCATATCGGTCCACTTTTACGTATAGCCCTCATATAAACGGACCCTGAGATTTGGCTTGCGGAGCCTCTAAGAGAAGCATATTTCATCCGATCTGGTTGAAATTTGGTACATGGTGTTGGTATATGGTGTCTAACAACCACAAAAAAATTGGTCCACAACGGTCCATAATTATATATAGCCCCCCACATAAACCGATACCCAGATTTGGCTTGCGGAGCCTCAAAGAGAAGCAAATTTTATCCGATCCGGTTGAAATTCGGAACATGGTGTTAGTATATGGTCTCTAACAACCGCGCCAGAATTGGTCCATATCCTCAAATCCTCAGATTTGACCTCCGAAACCTCTTGGAGAAGCAAAATTCATCTGATCTGGTTCAAATTTGCGGCCATACCAATTTTGGTATGGCCGCTAACAACCATACCAAAATTGGTCCATATCGGTCTATAGTTATATATAGCCGATCCCCAATCACACAAAAATTGGTCCATATCGGTTCATAATCATGGTTGCCACTCGAGCCAAAAATAATCTACCAAAATTTTATTTCTATTGAAAATTTTGTTAAAATTTTATTTCTATAGAAAATTTTGTCAAAATGTTATTTCTATAGAAAATTTTGTAAAATGTTATTTCTATAAAAAATTTTGTCAAAATTTTATTTCTATAGAAAATTTTGTTAAAATTAGGTCAAACTGAATTATATATATACGTATTTAATTATATTATATACGTATTTAATCGGACTTTTTTTGTACCATGGTGGATGGTACATAAGATTCGGCCTGGCCGAACTTACGGCCGTATATACTTGTTATTTTTTAAATTTGTTTTCTTAAAATTTAGAGCAAAAATCTTTGAAATTTACGTCCCTCCATTAAGGTCGTACGCCTTTGGAAAAATTTCTTTCAGCAGATTTTCTTTAAAATTATGAAAAATATTTTTGATGTAAGCAAATATGTTTAATTCAACTGAGCTACTGAATCTTTAGATTAACGATGAAAAATGCTTCAACTAAAGTTAAAATTTATTTTAGCAATTTCACATTTTTAGTTTAACATTTTTTTATTGTTTAAATTTAGAAAACATTTGTACACCCAAAGAAGGAATTTGATAATCTCAAACATGTTTTAAGAGCAAAATGTTATTTTTGGGTGGTGACCATGTAACATGGTTTTCGCAACCAAGTTATTTTCTCGGAAATCATGTATCTGATTTCGGCAAACAGGTTATATTTGACGAGAAAATAACATTTTAGTGACAAACATGTTACATGGTCACCATACAAAAATAATATTTTGTTCTTAGGTTAGGTTAGGTTATGTGGCAGACCGATGTATCGGGCTCACTTAGACTATTCAGTCTATTGTGATACCACAGTGGTGAACTTCTTTTTGTTCTTGAAACATGTTTGATGTGATCATATTCGTTCTCTGCGTGTACTTTGAAGTACGTGTTATAATTTGACTTTGTTAATGTATCGAAACAGGAGAATGAAAATTCGACTAATGAGATCTGTATCCTAATTTCCATTTTATAGAGCCTATACAGAAAAAAATATCACCAAAAAATTTAAATTTTAAAATTTTTCATTGAGTTTTAAAAAATATTCAATTAAAAATTAAATTAATTCAAAAATTTTTTAATTGAAACAAATATCAATCACAAAAATTATTTGCATCAATTAATTTTCCAATTAGAGCAATTAATCTTTTAATTGACTTTGTTGATTGATACTATCCTTCCTGCAATTAAAGACATTTCAATTAAAAATTATTTGTTTAAATTAATTTCGTGTTTGAATAAACAAAAATATTTTTTTGTGTTTAGATTTAAAGTTATTTTAGGGGAGCTACCAAACGACGTTTTTTTTAAGGAAGGAAATTTTCCGCTGATAATGAATGCCAGTATCCTTTAAAGAAGGTAAAATTCTAAACATTTTTGAGTGCGCTAAGATACAGAAAGCCATCGTGGTGTAATTGCTAGCATACTGCATATTAAGGGTCATGGGTTCAATCTTAGTTTCGACCGAACACCGAAAATTTCATCATCGCTGGACTAAAATTTTTGTCATATTATTGAAATGACAATTTTCCAATCGGTAAGAACAAAGAAAGTAAAACGAGGTCCCTTGTCATTGGGGAACCCTCATTGATAGGAGAAAAGTTCTCCACCTGATTGATGAATAGGGGGCCTGTATACAGTTATCAATCGATATGGATACTAAAGAAAATCACGCGCCAAATTTCATGCGACGTGACTTATTTATCAGCAATAGTCAAGACAAGGTATGATAATATTGTGCGAAGGGAGCCGCCGTGGTGCAATAGTTAGCATGCCCGCCTTGCATACACAAGGTTTCGATTCCTGCTTCGACCGAACACCAAAAAGTTTTCCAGTGGTGGATTATCCCACCTCAGTAATGCTGGTGACATTTCTGACTGTTTCAAAGCTGCTCTAAGTGGTTTTACTGCAATGTGGAACGCCGTTCGGACTCGGCTATAAAAAGGAGGTCCTTTGTCATTGAGCTTAACATGGAATCGGGCAGCACTCAGTGATAAGAGATAAGTTCACCAATGTGGTATCACAACGGACTGAATAGTCTAAGTGAGCTTGATACATCGGCCATCCACCTAACCTAACCTAATACCGTGCTAAAGTTCCGGCATTGTAAAATTTAGATTGCTTTCACATATTTTTGTAAGTTGAATCCATAAAAAAATTGCATGGTCATTTAAATTTGTAACACTTCGTGTTAGCTTCCTTCACAAAAATTGTGTCAAATCATTCTCAGACACGACAATTCTTGTGGAATGCCTCATAAGTGTTTTCTTTATTGTACTCCAATAAAAATCGTTGGCTTTTTAGTATCATTTCCATAGACTAATTGAAGTCTCCCAAGAAGTGTTTACTTTTAAATTTGTTGAAATTTTTGCTGTCGTTGTTGCTGTTTTTCTACTATGATTCTTTTCTATTGGCAAACAAAGCCAATTGTATGTGTCATTTATTGTTTGTTAATTAAATTTATTATTTGATCTTTTGAGTTTTATTGCGTTATTCTGCAATTGCCAAGATGGCATTGTCAGCAAATTAAACCAAAAAAAAAAAATGTGTAGTGCCATGCATTTGTGAAATGCTAGTGCATTCCCATATCTATAAGCTTTTCTATTTTTTTTTTTTATAGCAAAAAAAGTATTTATCTGTATCAGTATAGAAGTGGTAGGCGATGACATGTTGAAGGAATTTTTAATATAGACATTTCATTAAGCTGAATAGGAATCTAAATTTGTATTTTAATATAACAAAAAAATTAAAAACAAAATTTTCATTGCTTTTATTATTTTTATGAAATAATTTTCCAATATATTTATATAATGATGACCAGGAAATTTGTTATTAAATAATATACACAGTGTATAAACAGGGATTTATTTATTTGATGAGTAATTGAAAATTATTGTAGAAAAAAAAACTAAATATTTTGTATAAAAATTTACATTTTTTAAATTGATTCGAAAGTTTGATATTTTTTTTGAAATATTTTCTCTAAGGGAATATTTTCTGTTAAACATTATTCACAAACAGATAAATTTCAAAGTAAATATCACAAGCGAGGTTAGGTGTAGTACACAGAAAAACAATATTGTCTTTTTAATACGAATTCCATTGCTAAACGGAACATAAGCATATCATTTTTCTCATACAACGATGTTTTATATGACCAGCAGACAATTTGTTAGTTAGAGGAGGAAATCGGTATGTCTACAAATAAGCATTTTTTTTAACTGAGAACAACTTAGCTTTAATAAATCAGACCCTTTTCTTATATGAAAAATAATACATTCCTCACAATTTTTATTGCCGAGTCCGAACGGCATTTCATTTTATGGGAAGACTACATAGAGAGGCTTTGAGACCCTCGGAAATCACAGAAAATTTCATGAAAAATTTTCCAATTAAAATCTTAATAGAGTTCTACAAAATATTCAATTAAAAATTTAATTGGTTCTACAAATTGTTTAAATGAAACAAAAAACAATCACAAAAATTAATAGTATCAATTAATTTTTTAATTGATACTATCATTTTTGTGATTGAAGACATTTCAATTAAAAATTAATTGAATCAATTAATTTCGTGATTGAAGACAACAAATATTTTTTTGTTGAAAGTCAATTAAAAAATTAATTAATCCAATTAAAAAATTAACTGGTATTATTAATTTTTGTGATTTTTGTTTCAATTAAAACATTTCTTGAATCAATTAAATTTTTAAATGAATATTTTTATACCCACCACCATAGAATGGTGACGGGGGTATAAGAAGTTTGTCATTCCGTTTGTAACACATCGAAAGATCGATTTCCGACTATATAAAGTATATATACTCTTGATCAGGGAGAAATTCTAAGATATAACCATGTCCGTGTGTCCGTCTGGCTGGCTGTCTGTCTGTTGTAATCACGCTACAGTCTTCAATAAATCGGAGATGTTTTAACATTTATAATCCTGCACTGTAATTATAAGATTTTAATCTTGTTGTGTAGGTACTCAATAAAATGAAATGAAAATGAAGTGAAAATGAAGAAATCGTTCTGAAATTTTGCACAAACTCGTCTTTTATCTGCAGACAGGTCAAGTTCGAAGATGGGCTATATCGGTCCAGGTTTTGATATAGTCCCCATATAAACCGAACTCCCGATTTAGAGTCTTGGGCTTATAGAAATCGTAGTTGTTTATCAAATTTGTCTGAAGTTTGAAATCTATAGGTTTTTATGACCATAAAGAGGTGTGCCAAAAATGGTGAGTATCGGTCCATATTTTGGTATAGCCCCCATATAGACCGATTTTCCGATTTTACTTCTTGGGCTTATAGAAACCGCAGTTTTTATTCAATTTACCTGAAATTGGAAATCTAGAGGTATTGTAGGACCACAAATACGTGTGCCAAAAATTGTGAGTATCGGTCAATGTTTTGGTATATCCCCCACATAAACCGATCTCCCGATTTTATTCTTGGGCTTCTAGAATCCGCAGTTTTTTTTCAATTTACCAGAAAGTGGAAATCTAGAGGTATTTTGGAACCATAAAGAGGTGTGCCGAAAATGGTGAGCATCGATCCATGTTTTGGTATGGTCCCCATATAAACCGATCTCCCGATTCGGGGTCTTGGGCTTATATGGTGAGCATAGATCCATGTTTTGGTATGGTCCCCATATAAACCGATCTCCCGATTTGGGGTCTTGGGCTTATAGAAACAGTAGTTTTTATCCAATTTGCCTGAAATTGGAAATCTGGAGGTATTTTAGCACCATAAAGAGGTGTGCCGAAAATGGTGATTATCGGTTAATGTTATGGTATAGCCCCCATATAGACCGATATCCCGATTTTACTTCTTGGGCTTATAGAAACCGTACTTTTTATCCAATTTGCCTGAAATTGGAAACCTTCAGGTATTTTCGGACCATAAAGAGGTGTACCAAAAATTTTTAGTATCGGTCCATGTTTTGATATAGCCCCCATATAGACCGATTCCCAATTTTACTTCTTGGGCTTCTAGAATCCGAAGTTTTTATCCAATTTGCCTGAAATTGGAAATCTAGGGGATTTTTCGGGCCATAAAGAGGTGTGCCGAAAACGGTGGGTATCGGTCCACATATATAGAATTTTTCGGGTCATAAAGAGGTGTGCCGAAAACGGTGGGTATCGGTCCACATTTTAGTATAGCCCCCATAAGAACGATTTCCCGATTTAACTCCTTGGGTTTGTAGAAACCGTAGTATCGGATTAAGTTTTCATCGGTCCATTTGGTAATGCCTCCACATAGACCGATTCGACTTCTTGAGGGTATATAAAATACACCGATCATGAAAATTGCTTGAAACTCAATGTAAATTTTTCCAGATTTTACTTCTCGGGTGAAAATCTACAGATTTTAAGATTTCAAATCAAGACGTTATTTTATAATTTTCTTGCACACTTACAAGGGATGTTAATGATTCCTCTAAAACTCAAACAAAAATGGTTCTTATAAATCCAGAATCTGATATAGTCTTCATAGGTAAAATCTTAAATTTATCTACGGGTAGTGTACTGGTTGAACTGTTCTGCTTGATCTGTTCTCAAACCCCCCTGAAATTTCAAAGGAAACCCTAATATTTGGAGTGGTGGATATTTAAGATTCGGCCCGGCCGAACTTACTGCTGTATATACTTGTTAAAACTCAATTAAGACTTTTGATTGGAAAAATGTTCGTGAAATTTTTTTCTTTGTACTGATCGAATCAGAATCATCTCCTTAATCGATTCGTCTGTCCACCCATTGGTACAACTATTTCTTGTTCGCAGACTTCTTGCATAGTTATGAATCATTCTTGTACTTTCTCATTTTTTATAAAGAAATTTTCATACAATTTATAAAATTATATTATATATTATAAATTACAAAATTATAAAATATTTCCGCTGATATTAAAACACTTCCAATAAATTGTTTGGATTTCCATGTATTGTACTTCGTATCTTCATTTCAAAAGCCTACATATTAATTTTTGTTTATATTCATATACATACAATAAATAATAATTCCAATTATTTTCATACAAGCATTTTTCCGTTTTATTTTTTAATTCAATTGACGAAGTATATTAAAAAAGGGGAAAATCGAACATGTGCAAAATGTCCTTCCAGCACAAACACAATGCAGACCAAGCAAATAAAAACACCGCTAAGTTTGGCAGAGTTGAATCCCATATACCCTCTACGTTGATTTTGAAAATTTTCTATAGAAATAAAATTTTGGCAAAATTTTCTATAGAAATAAATTTTTGACAAAATTTTCTATAGAAATAAATTTTTGACAAAATTTTCTATAGAAATAAAATTTTAACAAAATTTTCTATAGAAATAAAATTTTGGCAAAATTTTCTATAGAAATAAATTTTTGACAAAATTTTCTATAGAAATAAAATTTTAACAAAATTTTCTATAGAAATAAAATGTTCACAACATTTTCTATAGAAATAAAATTTTGGCAAAATTTTCTATTGAAGTAAAATTTTGACAAAATGTACTATATCCATACAATTTTTCCAAAATGTACTATATCCATACAATTTTTCCAAAATTTTCTATAGAAATAAAATTTTGACAAAATTGTCCATAGAAATAAAATTTTAACAAAGCTTTCTATAGAAATAAAATTTTCACAAAATTTTCTATAGAAATATAATTTAGAGAAAATTTTATATACACATAAATTTTTTTCAAAATTTTCGATACACATAAAATTTGACAAAATTTTATTTCTATAGAAAATTTTGTCAAATTTTATGTGTATCGAAAAAAATATATGTGTATATAAAATTTTCTCAAAATTATATTTCTATAGAAAATTTTGTGAAAAATTTACTTCAATAAAAAATTTTGTCAAAATTTTATTTCTATAGAAAATGTTGTGAACATTTTTTTATAGAAATAAAATTTTGACAAAATTTTCTATGGAAATAAAAATTTGACAAAATTTTCTATAGAAATAAAATTTCTATAGAAAATTTTGTGAAAATTTTACTTCAATAAAAAATTTTGTCAAAATTTTATTTCTATAGAAAATGTTGTGAACATTTTTCTATAGAAATAAAAATTTGACAAAATTTTCTAAAGAAATACAGTTTTATATAGAAATAAAATTTTGACAAAATTTTCTATAGAAATAAAATTTTGACAAAATTTTCTATAGAACTAAAATTTTGACAAAATTTTCTATAGATATAAAAATTTGAAAAAATTTTCTATAGAAATAAAATTTTATATAGAAATACAATTTTTGACAAAGTTTTCTATAGAAATAAAATTTTGACAAAATTTTCTATAGAAATAAAAATTTGACAAAATTTTCTATAGAAATAAAATTTCTATAGAAAATTTTGTGAAAATTTTACTTCAATAAAAAATTTTGTCAAAATTTTATTTTTATAGAAAATGTTGTGAACATTTTTCTATAGAAATAAAAATTTTACAAAATTTTCTAAAGAAATACAATTTTATATAGAAATAAAATTTTGACAAAATTTTCTATAGAAATAAAATTTTGACAAAATTTTCTATAGAACTAAAATTTTGACAAAATTTTCTATAGAAATAAAAATTTGAAAAAATTTTCTATAGAAATAAAATTTTATATAGAAATACAATTTTTGACAAAGTTTTCTATAGAAATAAAATTTTGACAAAATTTTCTATAGAAATAAAAATTTGACAAAATTTTCTATAGAAATAAAATTTTATGTAGAAATAAAATTTTGACAAAATTTTCTATAGAAATAAAATTTTGACAAAATTTTCTAAAGAACTAAAATTTTGACAAAAATTTCTATAGAAATAAAATTTTGACAAAATTTTATACAGAAATAAAATTTTGGCACAATTTTCTATAGAAATAAAGTCTTGACAACATTTTCTATAGAAATAAAATTTTGGCAAAATTTTCTACAGAAATAAAATTTTGACAAAATTTTCTATAGAAATAAAATTTTGACAAAATTTTCTACAGAAATAAAATTTTGACAAGATGTTCTATAGAAGCAAAAATTTTGGCAAAATTTTCTATAGAAGTAAAATTTTGATAAAAATTTTCATTCGTTTTTGTTTTTATTGTTGGTTTGTACTTCAATCATAGTTGTTGTTTTGATCTCAGCTTTAAAACCATTGTGTTGACTAAACTACAAGAGTAGCTGAACCAACAGAGGAAAAGAATATTTGTCAAATTTATTTGGGCAAAGCCGGAAGTACCACATTCCTCATCAGCATCCTCTACTTGCTGCAATACTATCAACCAATTATCAGAATAAATTCAGGCAGTTCACTAAACCCAAGGTGAACCACACTTGAACCTTTCGAACAAAGGTTTATGATAGCCGGCTTATGCCGAAATAAAAAAAAAATAAAATTTTGACAAAATTTTCTATAGGAATGAAATTTTTGACAATATTATCTATAGAAATAATAAAATTTTCACAAAATTTTCTATAAAAATAAAAATTTGATAAAATTTTCTAAGAAATAAAAATTTTACAAAATTTTCTATGCACATAAAATTTTGACAAATGGGATATGTGTTTTTGTTTAGTAGTTTTTTGGTAATATTTTCTCCAAATTTTGGTAGATTATTTTGTCTCGTGTGGTAAACGTGATTACAAACCGATTGAAAAATTCATTATACCTCCTTTGTATAGAAATTAATGCAATTTGCTTATAACGCCTTAAGATGCTATTGGCAAGGATTCATTGTGCACAGCATGAATGTTCGGATTCAAATTCCTTTCCTACTCAGCACACTCACCACAATCTCAAGATAAAGCTCCATGTAAAAATATTCCCTTTGCTCATGTGTCCTTGTTGGGTTCATTACAATAATTTATGAAAATAATCAGTAAGCGTACTGGTATTTTTTTTTGTCATCATGGCCCTTTATTTCTTTTTTATCCACATTTTTTTTTTTTACAAAGTCAGTTCATAAAATTAACTCCGTGCAGTAACAAAGCCCAAAGTAAATTCGAAACAAAACTCATATGAGACAATTGTGAGGCAACTTTATTGTTGTGTGTCTTATTTTAATGTATAATTGCAGACTCGAGGCGGTATTTGAATTTTCATACGTGATGAAGAAGTATAAATGGAAATTCTTCTGATATAGAAAAACAAAAACACAAAAAGAAAAAACAAAAACACGAATACAAAAACGTCAATAACAACGACATCGACATACATGCAGGGGGAGATACTTACAAATGTAATTAAAGTTAAAATCGAAATTTATTGTCAATGTTGTCATACACATAAATTTCAAATAAATGTTTACAGGGTGGGAACGAAAAAAGGAAATATTGTGAATAAGGGAATGTGAGGTAAATTTAATTTAAAATTAAAAAGGTCTTTCTACGAATAGCAACATTTAGAATGGATTTTTTGATTATTAGTTAATGGTTTCAATTAAATATTTTATTGCCCCAATTAATTTTTACGAATAATTTTTTGTTTCCAACAAATTTTTAGTTTTTAATAAGTAATTGTTTACCTCATATACATAACATATTAGTAATATTTTTTTTGTGTGACTCAACTTTTTGTTATATTTAAATTCAATATATGAGCATCGCTTAATACAGAACCAAAATTGGCATGACCACTACTAAAGGGTGATACGGTCAAAATTTGGTCAATATAAACCTGACGTATTTCTTTCAATTTTGCATTTAACAAACCTGAACACCCCTCATTTTGAAGGTGTGTGTGTAGAATGTTGCTCCTATTTTGATTTTGGAATTCACTCTTCAGTTGTCAAAATGCCGTCCACGCAAGAAGAGCAGCGTATCAAAATTTTGCTCGTGCATCGCGAAAATCCGAGCTACTCGCACGCAAAGCTGGCAAAATCGCTAAAAGTTTCCAAATCAACCGTTACAAATGTAATTAAAGTGTTTGGGGAACGTTTGTCGACAGCCAGGAAGTATGGATCGGGGGGAAATCGAAAACCGGAAGCCGCTGAGACGACAAAGAGATTTGCCGGTAGTTTCAAGCGAAACCCTAACCTCTCTCTCCGAGATGCCGCAAATAAGCTGGGTGTATCGTCTACAACCCTGCATCGAGCCAAAGAACGAGCCGGACTATCGACTTACAAGAAGGTAGTGACTCCAAATCGCGATGATAAACAAAATACGACGGCCAAAGCGCGATCCCGGAGGCTGTACACGACGATGCTGACGAAGTTTGACTGCGTGGTAATGGACGACGAAACCTACGTCAAAGCCGACTACAAGCAGCTTCCGGGACAGGAGTTTTATACGGCAAAAGGAAGGGGAAAGGTAGCAGATATTTTCAAGCACATAAAACTGTCAAAGTTCGCAAAGAAATATCTGGTGTGGCAAGCCATCTGTACCTGTGGCTTGAAAAGCAGCATTTTCATAGCTTCCGGGACTGTCAACCAAGAAATTTACGTGAAAGAGTGTTTGAATAAACGTCTGCTGCCTTTCCTGAAGAAACACGGTTGTTCCGTACTGTTTTGGCCGGATTTGGCATCTTGCCATTACGGTAAAAAGGCCATGGAGTGGTACGCCGCCAACAACGTGCAGGTGGTTCCCAAGGACAAGAACCCTCCCAACACGCCAGAGCTCCGCCAATTGAAAAATACTGGGCTATTGTCAAGCGGAACCTAAAGAAGACCAAAAAACTGCTAAGGACGAGCAGCAGTTCAAGGCAAACTGGCTTTCTGCGGCGAAGAAGGTGGACAAGGTGGCTGTACAAAATCTGATGGCAGGTGTCAAGCGTGAGACCCGGAAATTCGGATTTGGAAAAGCGAAAGCCTAACTGAATATTTTTCCAGAATTTTATACTAATTGAACTTGAAAAAGAAATTTAATTTGATTTTTTAAATAAACGATTTCACCGATATACACGCGTTTTCCCTTGACTAAATTTTGACCGTATCACCCTTTATATGGTATACAGTGAAACCTCTCAGAAGTGGACAACCACGATCGGCTGCATTTAGTACGCTTTCGGGAGGTTAATATAGCAAACGTTTCTCAATAATTGTCCACTTTTGAGGGATGTCCGATATTCAGAGGGTCCAAGTTTTGGAGGTTTCACAAATTATATACAACCAACAAATGAAATATGACATTAAGATACAATAAAATATGTTTCTGCATTTGGAAATGCTATTTAATGCCCTAAGAACCTAGATAATTTTGATCACAAAAAATGTTGGAAATAACATCAAATTTTAAAATCACTTTAGATTTGGTCGCACTGGCTAACTTTGGCACGAATTATGGCCTTCAAACGGGCGATAAGCCAACACACACGGCACGGAAGTGGCTCTGGATTATTTTGACCCATTCCCAGTGAAACGCCGTCTCGAGATGATCGACACTTCAGTATTTTTTTGTGCCGAACTTACTCAAACGTATTGAGATCACGGTTGCCACTCGAGCCAAAAATAATCTACCAAAATGTGAAGAAAATTTTACCAAAAAACTACCAAATAAAATAATTTTATTCAGCAGTTTTTGATTAAAATTGGTTATTATGAAAAATGTTGCCTTGAAAAAAGGATTTATTATTTAATGATCACAGCGAATAGCGACAATTTTTTTGGGTGTTTAAATATCCCTCGAATTAAAAATGTTTTTTTTTTTAATATTTTTAGCCTGCACCAACTACTAAAAATGGAGAACTTGCCTAAAATGGATTTTGATACCATGACCTAAAACGAGAATTAATTTAAAGGTGTTGACCTAATATTGATTTTATAGAAAATTTTGTCAAAATTTTATTTCTATAAAAATGTTTTAAAAAAATGTTTTTGTGAAAATTTTGTCAAAATTTTAAATCTACCATTTTTGGAAGAATTCCACCAACTGTGGCCGCCATTATTGAGATTCTTAGAGTATGGTGGCCATTGTGCGGTAGAAATGAAACGAGGACCCTCCTTTTTAAGTTATTCATTGTTGACGCATGCTGAGTCCTCTTGACATGTCCATGGTACGCGGCCGAAATGTTTGTCTGTCCATTTATTTTGACCGCACAGTCGATGAATACGAGCGGGGAACGACCATCGACCGTTACGGCGGTCTACACCATTACCATCAGATATGTTAAAGTTTTGGTGGCATATAAAACTGATAATTTTTCTATGTTCCTCAATTAGGAATGTTTTCTCGTAGGAGAAAATCAAATTCGGTAACTTGCCACTTTCGTCCAAGCGAAGCACCAAAGAGTTGTTTCGCTATACTTTTTTGTTTTACATCGGTGAGCTCTAGCACTGTTTGGAACTTCCATTGGCTTTAGTACAAGCTCATTTTCACTATGTGTTGCATCGTCACGTTCTCACGATATGTTCATGCACTTCAGTATTTTTTAGTGCCAAACTTATTCCCCAGATGGAAAAGTCCAACGTATTGAGATCACGGTTGCCACTCGAGCCAACAATAATCTACCAAAATGTGAAAAAAATTTTACCAAAAAATTATCAAATAAAAAAATCTTATTTAGCAGTTATTGATTAAAAGTTTTTCATTATTGTGAAAAAAAAATGTTTCTTCGAAAGAAATGATTTATTATT
Source organism: Haematobia irritans (assembly GCF_050003625.1). Taxonomy (NCBI): domain Eukaryota; kingdom Metazoa; phylum Arthropoda; class Insecta; order Diptera; family Muscidae; genus Haematobia; species Haematobia irritans. The sequence continues at coordinate 166,606,882 of NC_134397.1, read as the reverse complement.
TAATTTCATTATTTTATGATCACACCTAATAGCGACAATGTTTTGGGTGTTTAAATCTTCCTTGAATTAAAAATGTTTTTTTTTTTGTATTTATATATTTTTAGCCTGTACCAACTACTAAAAATGGAGAACTTGCCTAAAATGGATTTTGAAACTATGACCCAAAACGAGAATTAAAATTTTTAAAAGTGTTGACCTAATATTGATTTTATAGAAAATTTTGTCAAAATTGTATTTTTATAGAAAAAATTTTTGTCAATATTTCTATAGAAAACTTTGTCAAGTAGCTCTTAGGTGTGTAGTAGCTCTTAGGTGGATGAAATATTTTACCCAAACATCAATAATTCTATCAATTTACCAAACAGTAAAAAATCTACCATTTTTGGAAGAATTCTACCAACTGTGGCTGCTAACTTTGATCCTTAGAATATGGTGGCCATTGTGCGGTAGAAATGAAGCGAGGGCCCTCCTTTTTTAAGGCAGTCATGGTTGACGCATGCTAAGTCCTCTTGATATGTCCATGGTACGCGGCCGAAATGTTTGTCTGCCCAAGCCTTCAATATATTTAGTTTGACCCTACAGTCGATAAATACGAGTGGGGAACGACCATCGGCCGTTACGGCGGTCTACATCATTACCATCAGCTATGTTAAAGTTTTGGTGGCATATGAACCAGATTTTTTTTTAAGTTCCTCAATGAATTGTTTCTCGTAGAAGAAAATCTAATTCGGTACCTGGTCACTTTCGTCCAAGCGAAGCACCAAGGAATTGGTTCGCCAGACTTTTTCCAGTCTAATTTTGTTTTACAGCGGTAAGCTGTAGCACTTTTTGGAACTTCCATTGGCTTTAGTACAAGCTAATTTTCACTATGTGTTGCATCGTCATGTTCCCACGATATGTTCATGCAGTTTTATACCACAGCGGCGTTGATTTTGATCAAATCTGACCTTGTCGTTTCTTGTGAGCCACCGCGGTGCAATGGTTAGCATGCCCGCCTTACATACACCGGGTCGTGGGTTCCAACCCAGTTTCTATAAAGCACCAAACAGTTTTTCAGCGGTGGATCCCCTTTGAGTAATGCTGGTGACATTTCTGAGTATCTCAAAGCTTCTCTAACCGCAATGTGAAACACCGCTCGCGCTTTATTATAAAAATGAGGTCCCTTGTCATTGAGCTTAACATAAAATCGGGAAGTACTCGTTGAAAAGAGAACTAAATAGTCTAAATAGCGGGCTGCCACTATACTTAACCTACAGTGGTTTCTCTTGACTTCTTTGGTTCACGTTATTAAAGGCAACATTATGCGAAAAAATTGAAAGGCTATGAGATAATGTCAGTATTGCTCTCTGCTCTATTGTTTAGTTCGGTCTATAGAAACTTCTTTAGGTTACCTTATCTGAGACATTTCTGAGTATTTCAAAGCTACTCTAAGGATTTCACTGCAATGTAGAACGTTCGGGCTCGACTATAAAAATTAGGTCCTTTGTCAAGGATCTAAACATAGAATCGTGCAGCATTCATTGAAATCACAATGAACTGAATACTCTAAGTGAGCCTGAAATATCGGACTGTCCCTATACCTAATTTAACCTACCCTAGGTTCTATCTGCACAAAAGTTAATGTTGTATATTAAGTGTCATAAATTAAATATCTACACAATTTAATCTACATACCTTAATATAACTCTCTACGTACATATGTATATATACTGATTTTCATTTGATTCTATAATTGGAAATGGGATGTTACTTACATATGATTGCTTGTTCGGAAATCAGATGCATGCTGTAAAAAGAGCATCGTTAGACATGTCTCACATGAAACTTTTTAATGAAGCAAACACCAAATTGGAAATGTCTTCATACGTATTGTATTTTCTTTTATTTATACATTTATTTAAAATCAATGAAATCTTTGTATCATGAAAGCAATTCCAAGTATTGATGTTATAAAGTTATAAGGAAAATAAAAAAGTTTTCATATCTATTGTGTTCAACACGTAGATGTTTAATGTGTTTGACTAGATATACAAGTGTATTGATTTATTTAATAAAAAATGATTTTTATTGTTTTCTATTTTTAGGCGTTTTCGTTATTATAAATGAATATTGCGGAATCATTGAAGCAGCAAAGAAATATACTGTCATTGACATTTGGGAATAACCTCTTACATTTACTGTATTTGTTGGTCCAATCTTTGGGGAATTTAAAATTCAAAAATGTTCTACTTACAAAATTTTGCAAAATTTACTCTCCACTTGTGAAAAATCGACATTACTAAAAATGTAAAAAATTCCAATTCTTGACTTACTGAAATTTTTGCAAATTATTTACAACTTTTTGTAAAGAAGAACTACTTGGTTTGTTTGAAGAAACATTTTTCATAGGATGGGGGGTATATTAACTTTGTCATTCTGTTTGTAACACATCGAAATATTGCTCTAAGACCCCATAAAGTATACATATTCTGGGTCGTGGTGTCTAACAAATTGGTCCACATCGGTTCATAATTATATATAACCCCCATATAAATCGATCTCCTGATTTGGCTTGCGGAGCCTCAAAGAGAAGCAAATTTCATCCGATCCGGCTGAAATTTGGTACATGGTGTTGGCATATAGTCTGTAACACCCATGCAAAAATTGGTCCACGTTGGTCCATAATTATATATAGCCCCCATATAAACCGATCCCCAGATTTGGCTTGCGGAGCCTCAAAGTGCAGCAAGTTTCATCCGATCCGGCTGAAATTTGGTACATGATGTTGGTATATGACAACCATGCCAATATATAAACCGATCCCCAGATTTGACCTACGGAGCCCCTGGAGGAGCAAAATTCATCCGATCTGGTTTAAATTTGGTGTTAGTATATGGCCGCTAACAACCATACCAAAATTGGTCAATATCGGTCTATAGTTATATGTAGCAGATCCCCAATCACACAAAAATTGGTCCTTATCAGTCATAATCGTGATTGCCACTCGAGTCAAAAATAATCTATCAAAATTTTATTTCCATAGAAAATTGTTTCAAAATTTTATTTCTATAGAAAATTTTGTAAAAATGTTATTTCTATAGAAAATTTTGTAAAAATGTTATTTCTATAGAAAATTTTGGCAAAATTTTATTTCTATAGAAAATTTTGTGAAAATTTTATTTATATAGAAAATTTTGTTAAAATTTTTATTACTATAGAAAATGTTGTCAAAACTTTATTTCTATAGAAAATTTTGTGAAAATTTTATTTATATAGAAAATTTTGTTAAAATTTTTATTACTATAGAAAATGTTGTCAAAACTTTATTTCTATAGAAAATGTTGTCATATCGGTCCACTTTTACGTATAGCCCCCATACAAACGGACCCCCAAATTTGGCTTGCAGAGCCTATAAGAGAAGCATATTTCATCCGATCTGGCTAAAATTTGGTACATGGTGTTAGTATATGGTCTCTAACACCCATTCAAAAATTGGTCCACATCGGTCTATAATTATATATAGCCCACATATAAACCGATCCCCCGATTTGGCTTGGGGAGCCTCAAAGAGAAGCAAATTTCATCCGATCCGGCTTAAATTTGGCACATGGTGTTGGCATATGGTCTCTAACAACCATGCAAAAATTGGTCCATATCGGTCCATAATTATATATAGCCCCCATATAAACCGATCTCCAGATTTGGCTTGCGGAGCCAAATTTCAACCAATCCGGCTGAAATTTGGTACATGGTGTTGGTATATAGTCTGTAACAACCATGCAAAAATTGGTTCACATCAGTTCATAATTACATATATAGCCCCCATATAAACGGATCCCCAGATATGGCTTGCGGAGCCTGTAAGAGAAGCAAATTTCATCCGATCCGGATGAAATTTGGAACATGGTGTTAGTATATGGTCTCTAACAACCATGCCAGAATTGGTCCATATCGGTCCATAATTATATATAGACCCCACATAAACCGTTCTCCAGATTTGACCTCCGGAGCCTCTTGGAGGAGCAAAATTCATCCGATGCGGTTCAAATTTGGAACGTGATGTTAGTATATGGCCGCTGACAACCATGCCAAAAATGGTCCATATCGGTCCATAATTATATTTATCCCCCATATAAGCCGATCCCCAGATTTGACCTGCGTAGCTTCCTGGAGGAGCCAAATTCATCCGATTCAAATTTGGAACATGGTGTTAGTATATGGCCGCTAACAACCATACCAAAATTGGTCAATATCGGTCTATAGTTATATATAGCCGATCCCCAATCAGACAAAAATTGGTCCATATCGGCCACTCGAGCCAAAAATAATCTACCAAAATTTTTCTATAGAAAATTTTGTTAAAATTTTATTGCTAAAGAAAATTTTGTTAACATTTTATTTCTATAAAAAATTTTGTTAAAATTTTTATTTCTATAGAAAATTTTGTTAAAATTTTATTTCTATAGAAAATGTTGTCAAAATGCGTATTTAACCGGCCTTTTTTAATTTAATATATACCACGTATGGACATACTTTCAATTTAGAAGACTGTGTTAGGAGGTTTTAAGATACCTTGCCATAGGCAAGCGTTACCGAAACCCAAGTAATTCGATTGTGGATGACAGTCTTTAGAAGAAGTTTCTACGCAATCAAGGGTGGAGGGTACTTATGCTTCGTTCTAGCCGAACTTACGGCCATATATACTTGTTGACTTTCTAGTTAACTTTTTAGACTTTGATGATTAATAGAGAGAGTCATGTCTTAGCAATTTTTGTTAGGGAGCCACCGTGGTGCAATGGTTAGCATGCCCCCCTTGGGTTCGATTCCTGCTTCGACCGAACACCAAAAAATTTTCCAGCGGTGGATTATCCCACCTAAGTAATGCTGGTGACATTTCTGAGGGTTTCAAAGCTTCTCTAAGTGGTTTCACTACAATGTGGAACGCCGTTCGGACTCGGCTATAAAAAGGAGGTCCCTTGTCATTGAGCTTAACATGGAATCGGGCAGCACTCAGTGATAATAGAGAAGTTCACCATTGTGGTATCACAATGGACTTAATAGTCTAAGTGAGCCTGATACATCGGGCTGCAACCTAACCTAACCTAGGATAACCTGAAAAGATTCTCTTAAAATTTATGAGAAAACACAGTCGTATAAAACGTACAATTTTCCATATCTATTTTTTTAACATTAATTGTTTAACATTAATTACTTTTGCGTTTATGGGATATATTTCGTGTTATAGTTAGATCGCTTATTGTATATTGAATTATACTTACCATTTTCCCTGTTGCCGTATGCCCTGGTTTCTTATGTATGCGTTTTGTACGCAACTGCAATTCCTGAAACAATGAACATAATTTCCATATATTATTTCGAATTGAAAGAGAAAATTCATTTTATTTTCTACATATTGACAATGTTGAAACGATTGTCCTTAATATTTTATTTTTGATATTATTGCAAACTATTAACTGAATATATTATTGCAAAATATTAACAGAATTCTAGATTAATAGATTAGTCGTTAACATCCAAGGATATTGACTTTTTTGGTATTGATTCCGTGCCAAAGATTCAGCTTTTTAAAAATAAAGAAATTTTTGTGGGACCCATCTAGTTTTTAATTTAGAATAATAAAATAAAATTAGGATACCGATCATATATATCGAATTTTTATTATCTTTTTGCAATATATTAATAAATACCCGTTTACACATCCAAAATATAATATCTACTTCAACTTAAAAAAAGTTTTCATAATTCCAAGAAAAACTTTAAACCGAAGATGTAAAATGCTCAAAATAAGTCTTATTTGAAGCGTTTTTATCTTAAATCTAAAGATTCATTATTTCAGTTAATTTAAGGACGATTTCTTTAAAAAAAATGTGTTACATTACTTTAAGAAAAATTTGACTTTGACTTGAATGACATACGACTTTACTGAAGGGACGAAAATTTCCATTTGTGTCCTAAATTTAATAAATACAATTTTTAAGATAGAGATTATGAACTTTAATTGAGATTTCATTTCTTAAAGAATTTTGTCTTCAATCGTAAAATTTAGATGGCGTAATCTTGAATGTAACGTAAATATTTTTTTTTTCAGTGCATATAAGAAAAAAATCGTGTTTTTTCTGACATTCTTATATCCATTATCTACTGTAAGGGCAAATAAAATAATGGAAATCTCCAAAAATATTTGAAAAGTTTGTGGACGCACTTCTCGGGGAAAAAATACTTTGGGGAAAAATAATTTTCCCTTATTTTTTTTTTTTAAGAAGTCTGAAATACTGAAATAGCATCACATTTTATGCGAATAAAATGGAAATTAATACAACGGATGGTTCAAAATAGAACATCCGTCCTATAATAAGCCCATGTAAAAGTCATATGTTCAGAGTCAATTTTGCCCAATCTTGGAAATCTCCAAAAATATTTGAAAAGTTTGTGGACGCATATCTCGACTTTGGGGAAAAAAATACTTTTCCCTTATTTTTTTTTAAGAAATCTGAAATACTGAAATATGATCACATTTCATGCGAATAAAATGGAAATTAATACAACGGATGGTTCAAAATAGAACATCCGTCCTATAATAAGCCCATGTAAAAGTCATATGTTCAGAATCAATTTTGCCCAACGTCCGGATCCAAACAGAACATTTTCATTGTTTGTTTGGCTACACTTGTTTTGCTCGGATGTCACATCATCTGCGAATGTCAATACTCTTTAAATATTTTTTAGGCAGAGGGAAGACCTTCTTGGAAATTTCCTCTGTTCACATACCTTTGAACGTTTATTTGCTCTAGAGTGGCTGAACTAAGTCTTTTCGTTAGGAGTTTGTATGTATTATCGAAATCGGATACTCGTTTTAAATTGCTCCTTTGATGTCACGAAAAGCCACAATTGTAAATCTATCGATAGATGGTAGGCCTTCTATAAGAAGTTGTGATTAAAAACTGATTTATAATTTGTAAATTTTGTCATACCCCAAGCATTACCATAATGATTCATATCAGTCTGTCGTGAGTTCAAATTGTTGTTCACTTTTCGCAACTATATTGTGTATTCATATTTGTTCAACCTAGCTCTTGGTAATTCTGCAGAGAAGACATTTCCTCATTAGCTTATTAATATTTCTAAAAAGTTAATAATCGTTACCATTCCTAATACAATAAGCTCTACTAGAAATGGACATAGATATAAAAAGTCCTAATTTTTCCATTTATATCTTCATATATAAATTCGAAAATTGAGTTTTAGGCATTGAAAACTTTTACAATTGTTGCAATTCTTTGCAATTTTCATTAAACCAATATGGATGGTTGCAGCAACACCTCATCATTGCGTGGTTTAACGTTTTGTTAATTCTCGTTTATATTGTCATCACCATCGTAATCGTCGTCTTCCCCCATCAACATTCACACTTTTATGCATGGCGGACGGTATTGCAATGCGGATGGAACATTGACTGGCATTTTAAAAAATAAATATTGACAATATACACCTGTATAAGTTTCTATCCTTTTCAGCTATCTGCAGCTGCAAATGTAGCTAAATGCCAGAGAACGATATGCTTAGATTAAATGACACAAAGTATCATTTTGGATGCTTCAAGTGTGAAGGAATATATGTATATTAAAGTGTATATGTACTAACATTCATACACATATGTCACATGTATGTGTGCATATGATTTTATGTGTTCGTTTGTTTGTGCTCTATGACAAAGAAGGATATGCCGTATGCACCATATGTCCTTAGTCTGACATACCCATTTAAACAAATGCTGCTGTATCTACCTATGTATGATTGCATGTATGTGTGAATGTGAGTATGTTGGCACATATGATTACAAAATGCCTTAGCACACTTTCTCTCGAATCTCCATATGCAAAGTCATATTCATGGGGACATGCAAAAGTCTACAAATGGCAAAGTACATACACACACATACACATTAATTTCATTTTATTTTTCTACCTTTTTGCATGTGAAAAAGTACGGTGGGCTTACATCCTTTTAAAACTACAAAAAAAACTAAAAACTTTAATCGAAATGCATGCATCGACTTAGAACTAACAGAATTTAATAAATACAATGAAATTTTTCGTTATTGCTATTAACTTATTTATAAAAAATGAACAATTTTATTTTACTAATGAATAATTTCATAGTCTTATTGAAAACGTATCGTTATGCCAACGATTTAATTTTAATGCAATATTCTTTGTACTCCTATTTATAGCCTCTAGCATACATTAATATCGGGGTATACTAACTTTGTCGTTCCGTTTGTAGCTCATTGAAATATTGGTCTCAGACCACGGTTATCACTCCTGCCAAATATAATCCACCAAAATTTTAAGAAACTTTTACCAAAAATCTACCAAATTTAAAAAAAATATTAATTTCAAGCTTAACATCAAATGTTTGTCAACATTTTATTTCCATATTAACTTTTGCCAATACTTTATTTCTATGAAAAATTTTGTAAAAATTTTATTTCTATAGAAAATTTTGTAAAAAATTTATTTCCATAGAAAATTTTGCAAAATTTTATTTCTATAAAAAATTTTTTCAAAATTGCATTTCCATAGAAAATTTTTTCAGAACTTCATTTCTATAGAAAATTTTGTAAAAATTTTATTTCCATATAAAATTTTGTCACAATTTTATTTCCATATAAAATTTTGCCAAAATTTTATTTCCATAGAAAATTTTGTCGAAATTTTATTTCCATAGAAAATTTTGTCAAAATTTTATTTCCATATAAAATTTTGTCACAATTTTATTTCCATATAAAATTTTGCCAAAATTTTATTTCCATAGAAAATTTTATTTTCATAGAAAATTTTGTCAAAATTTTATTTCCATAGAAAAATTTGTCAAAATTTTAGTTCCATATAAAATTTTGTCAAAATTTTATTTTCATAGAAAATTTTGTTAAAATTTTATTTCCATAGAAAATTTTGTCAAAATATTATTTCCACATACAATTTTGTAAAATTTTATTTCCATAGAAAAATTTGTCAATATTTTAGTTGCATAGAAAAATTTTATTTCCATATAAATTTTGTCTAAATTTTATTTTCATAGAAAATTTTGTCAAAATTTTATTTCCATAGAAAATTTTGTCGAAATTTTATTTCCATAGAAAACTTTGTCAAAATTTTTTTCTATAGAAAACGTTATCGATTTTTTTCTATAGAAAACTTTGTCAGTTTTTTTTCTATAGAAAATTTTGTCAATTTTTTTATAGAAAGTGTTGTCATATTTTTTTTTTTCTATAGAAAATTTTGTCAAAATTTTATTTCCATAGAAAATTTTGTCAAAATTTCAGTTCCATATAAAATTTTGTCAAAATTTTATTTCCATAGAAAATTTTGTAAAAATTTTATTTCCATAGAAAATTTTGTAAAAATTTTATTTCCATAGAAAATTTTGTCAATTTTTTTTTCTATAGAAAATTATGTCAAATTTTTTTCTATAGACAATTTTGTAATTTTTTTTTCTATAGAAAACTTTGTCAAATTTTCTTCTATAGAAAATGTTGTCATATTTTTTTGCTATAGAAAATTTTGTAAAAATTTTATTTCCATAGAAAATTTTGTAAAAATTTTATTTCCATAAAAAATTTTGTCAAAATTTTAGTTCCATATAAAATTTTGTAAAAATTTTATCCATATAAAATTTTGTCAAAATTTTATTTCCATAGAAAATTTTGTCAAAATTTTATTTCCATAGAAAATTTTGTCAAAATTTTATTTCCATAGAAAATTTTGTCAAAATTTTATTTCCATAGAAAATTTTGTCAAAATTTTAGTTCCATATCAAATTTTATCAAAATTTAGTTTCCATAGAAAATTTTGTCAACATTTTATTTCCATAGAAAATGTTGTCAAAATTTTATTTCCATAGAAAATTTATCAAAATTTTATTTCTATAAAAAATTTTGTCAAAATTTTATTTCTATAAAAAATTTTGTCAAAATTTTATTTCTATAAAAAATTTTGTCAAAATTTTATTTCTATAAAAAATTTTGTCAAAATTTTATTTCTATAAAAAATTTTATCAAAATTTTATTTCCATAGAAAATTTTGTAAAAATTTTATTTCCATAGAAAATTTTGTAAAAATTTTATTTCCATAGAAAATTTTGTAAAATTTTATTTCCTTAGAAAATTTTGTCAAAATTTTAGTTCCATATAAAATTTTGTCAAAATTTTATTTCCATAGAAAATTTTGTCAATATTTTATTTCCATAGAAAAATTTGTCAAAACTTTAGTTCCATATAAAATTTTGTAAAAATTTTATTTCCATAGAAAAGTTTGTGAAAATTTTATTTCCATAGAAAATTTTGTCAAAATTTTATTTCCATAGAAAATTTTGTCAAAATTTTATTTCCATAGAAAATTTTGTCAAAATTTTGTTCCATAGACAATTTTTCGAAATTTTATTTCTATATGAAATTTAATCAAAATTTTATTTCCATAGAAAATTTTGTCAAAATTTTATTTCCATAGAAAATTTTGTCAAAATTTTATTTCCATAGAAAATTTTGTCAAAATTTTGTTCCATAGACAATTTTGTCGAAATTTTATTTCTATATGAAATTTTATCAAAATTTTATTTCCATAGAAAATTTAGTCAAAATTTTATTTCCATAGAAAATTTTGTCAAAATTTTATTTCGATAGAAAATTTTGTCAAAATTTTATTTCCATAGAAAATTTTGTCAAAATTTTAGTTCCATAGAAAATTTTGTCAAAATTTTATTGCCATAGAAAATTTTGCCAAAATTTTAGTTCCATATAAAATTTTGTCAAAATTTTATTTTCATAGAAAATTTTGTCGAAATTTTATTTCTATATAAAATTTTGTCAAGATTTTATTTATATATAAAACTTTGTCCAAATTTTGTTTCTATATAAAATTTTGTCAAAATTTTATTTCAATATAAAATACTGTCAAATTTTATTTCTTAGAGTGTTTTGTCAAAATTTTGTTCTTTTGATGGAAAAGTTTGTCAAAATGTTATTTCTATAGTAAATTTTGTCAAAATTTTGTTTCCATAGAAAAATTTGTCAAAATTTTATTTCCATAGAAAATTTTGTCAAAATTTTATTTCCATAGAAAATTTTGTCAAAATTTTATTTCTATATGAAACTTTCTCAAAATTTTATTTCTATATAAAATTTTGTTTCTATATAAGATTTTGTCAAAATTTTATTTCAATATAAAATATTGTCAAATTTTATTTCTTTGAGTGTTTTGTCAACATTTTATTTCTATAGAAGATTGTGTCTTTAGAAGAATTTGAAAAATATTTTTAACTGAAGTGACTTTTGCAGCTATATATATATATATATATATATATATATATATATATATATATATATATATATATATATATATATATATATATATATATATATATATATATATATATATATATATATATATATATATATATATATATATATATATATATATTAATTTTATGCCAGGCGCAAAAGTCCAGCGTATTGAAATTTTTCGATTTTGGTTTCCCTTGTGCGCTAACCGCAGAGAAGGCATATGATAACCCTAAACATTGTCGAGTGCAAAATATTATTATTGGATGGGTAAAATGGAAAAGTTTTGTTGGAAATATGTTGTTTATTCGCCAAGCATATACATCTTTGTCATAGTTTTCGAGAAAATAACATGTTTGATACAAATATCTTCCATGTTTACCGTTCCAAAGACAACATTATACTTTGAAACAAGTTTGGAGTGATCATATTCCTTTACTGGATGTAGAAATGAAGCAAGGAACCCCACTTTTAAGCCACTATTGTTTGACCCGTGCTGAGTGCGAAACCAATGTCGATAGCCTGCGGCCAAAATGTTTGCCTGTCCACGTCTTAAGTAATTCGATTGTGCATGACTGTCTTTAGTATATTTTTGTCCGCAATACAGAACATAAGATTCGGACTGACCGAACTGTCAGACTGGTTTTAGTGTAGTCTTCACTCACTAAGGCATTATCAAATCTTTGGCTCAGACCGACTTTTTCCATTTTTGTTAGTTTAATATAACAACCAATCAACCAATGTCCTCAATTACTGTGTGTCTACTTCTGGTATCCTTTTGGATCGACTTAATGAATTATATCTATTTCTTGAATCAGATCCACAAAGACTACATTGAAATGGTTTTAGGGAAAAAATAAAGAAAGTGCTAGAAAATTAACAAAGTTGTAGGGTTACAACCAATCATAGATGAAATATATATGCAGATCATCATTTTGCAATAAATCGTTGGACTCTGGACTTCGCAATTCGATAACTAGTCGTAGACTTGCAGTAAATATCTCAATGAGATTCAATTCAATTCAATATTGTTATACGAGTAGTTTAGGTTGGGTATGGTAGCTACCTATTGTTGAAAAGGCATTTTTCCTGTTTTTGACCATATTATTACATCCACCCTTATCAGTGAGTGGATGTAATAATATTTTTAGTCCAATGGTAAAGGAGCTCGTTTGTATATCTCAGTCCAAGGGGCGTTTTAGATTGTGTATAAAAGTTTTGAAAATTTAGGAATTTTCCCAGTTTTACTGAGAAGAGATAAACCATCCGTGTTTGGCCGAAACTAGATTACTATCAATGAGGATTTGTTTGATTTCGTCAACTATTGTACTCAGGACAGCTTCTTTCTGAGTTTATATAACATTGAAAAATATTTGTTATAATTATTTTGCTACTTTCTGCATTTTATCAATATAATTATCTAAGGTCTTTTAGATATTCCTGTAGCCATTCTTATAAAGTCAACCTGATACATTTTGATCATATCCTTCCTACTGTCTATCAAATGAAAATTTTTGCTCTTTTCGTTTAGTTTATCTTGTTTAACTGCAAAAATTCATTTCTCCCCACCGAACTTTTAGTATAATTTTGTCACCATCATCACTGTCATTTTCCGTTCCGTGCTTTTCAACCTTTATAGACATTCGCTGGATGACTTCTTGTTTGAATTTCAAATCCATTTCATCACATTCATCTCCACTCGTCCTTTTGCCCTTTTTTTTGTTGCTGTGCTGCTGCTGCATTTCGGGTTTTTTCACATCATTGTTGTCAAAGGAGGAGGAGGAGTGGAGAAGAAGAAGGAGGACGAGGATGAACCTCTTGGATGTGAAGGAGAAACTTTTCTATGAGCTCTTGCATCTACCACATGATGAGTTGAGGTAAGTGAGAAATCTGAAATGATGATGCATTTGAATACCAAAAATATACAGAAATATGGTATTGCCAATGCCATTGAGAGAATGAAAACTCTTCACAGAATCCATTGACATCCATGACAAGGAGAGATATTCCATGATGATGCTTTATATCGAAAGTTTGCTACTGAACTTGTTATTTATTCATTGCAATTGTAACAACTTGTCATTTTCAAATATTGATAAACTAGGCACCACAAATAAAATTGTCTATGGGGATGTCGTTTTTTTTTTCGTTCTTTTCAATTTAGTATTAAAATTGTGGCTTCCATATTTCTAAAGCATAAACAATAGGAACAACATATTTTGTCAATCCATATGATTTGAAAATCTTTATTGGACACTTCAAAGTAAATAATAATTTTCATATAGTGAAGTCTAGTCCTATGTTGCCTTAGAATGAGATTTTTTTAAAACATTTGTTTGGTAATCGGAATTATTTGCAATGATTATATGAATTTTATTGATATGTGGCTTGAAAAGTCAACGAAACTGTGGGATATTTAAAATTTCTGAATTGAGATATTTATAATAGCAATTTAAATCGAACGCATATGAAATTGCTAATGCTTAAAATAACGTAAGTAATATCAGATTTTCGTCAATTTCGCAATGTACAAGGAAAGGGATAACATATATCATTTAGAAGCCGTACCGTATTTGAGATTTATTCAACTAGCAAAGATAATGCCAATTGGTTTATTAAGAGATAGAAAAAAACTGCATTGTAATTTTGTCTCAATTAGAAAAAATTGAAAAAAAAATTCGACACATTTCCAAAGATTTAACCGTCACTATCCCACATGACTGAATAGTCTAAGTGAACCTGATACATCGGGCTGCCACATAACCTAACCTTCACTATAATTATTTTGGTATTGATGCCGAGTCAAACAAAGCGAGGAGTTACAAGGTGTTTAGATGCGATTCACTTTTATATTTACACTAAACAAAAAAGTGAGCCCTATATTTCACAAGCCAATTTAATTCTATTTTAGTTTATGGACATATTATGTTTTGACATAGTTTTCTTGACTTTAATAATTTTTGCGTATGTTAGTTAATTTATATAAAACAAGTATATATGGCCATAAATTCGGCCAGGCCGAATCTTATGTATCCTCCACCATGGATTGCGTAGAAACTTCTACGAAAGACTGTCATCCACAATCGAATTACTTGGGTTGTGGTATCTTAAAACTTCTTAACATTGTTATCTAAATTGTGAGTTAGTCCATACGTGGTATATATTAGACAATACGCAGAGAGCCAGAATTGAAATATGGGGGTCGCTTATATTGGTCCATTATGAACTTGATATGGACCAATTTTTGTGTGATTGGGGATCGATTTATCTGAGGGCTATATATAACTATAGACCGATATGGACCTAGTTAGGCATGGATGTTAACGGCCATATACTAGCACAATGTACCAAATTTCAACTGACTCGGATGAAATTTGCTCCTCCAAGAGGCTCCAAAACCAAATCTCCGGATCGCTTTATATGGGGGCTATATACGATTATGAACTGATATGGACCACTTTTGGCATGGTTTTTAAATATCATATACTACCACCACGTACCGAATTTCAACCAGATCGAATGAATTTTGCTTCTCCAAAAGGCACCGGAGGCCAAATCTGGGGATCGGTTTATATGGGGGTTATAAATAATTATGGACTGATATGAACCAATTCCTGCATGGTTGTTGGATACCATATACTAACATCACGTACCAAATTTCAATCGAATCAGATGAATTTTGGTCTTCCAAGAGGCTCCGGAGGTCAAATCTGGTGATCGGTTTATATGGGGGCTATATATAATTATGGACCGATTTCAACCAATTATTTCATGTGTGTTTGAGGCAATATATTAAAACCATGTACCAAATATCAATTGAATCAGATGACTTTTTGTCTTCCAAGAGGCTCCGGAGGTCAAATCTGGTGATAGGTTTATATGGGGGCTATACATATATAATTATGCACCGATGTGGACCAATTTTTGCATGGTTGTTAGAGACCATATACTAACACCATGTACCAAATTTCAGCCGGATCGGATGAAATTTGCTTCTCTTAGAGGCTCCGCAAACCAAATCGGAGGATCGGTTTATATGGGGGCTATATATAATTATGGACCGATGTGGACCAATTTTTCCATAGTTATTCCAGACCATATACTAATACCATGTACAAAATTTCAGCCGGATCGGATGAAATTTTCTTCTCTTAGAGGCTCCGCAAGCCAAATCTGGGGATCGGTTTATATGGGGGCTATACGTAAAAGTGGACCGATATGGCCCATTTGCAATACCATCCGACCTAAATCAATAACAACTACTTGTGCAAATTTTCAAGTCGATAGCTTCTTTCGTTCGGAAGTTAGCGTGATTTCAACAGACGGACGGGCGGACGGACATGCTCAGCTCCACTCAGATCCACTTTATGGGGTCTTAGAGCAATATTTCGATGTGTTACAAACGGAATGACAAAGTTAATATACCCCCCATCCTATGGTGGAGGGTATAAAAAAGGGAAAAGTTGCACGCTTTAATAGATTCGTGTCTCTCACAAAATTGTTCGGAATTTCTTAAAATTTGCAAATTTTACCAATAATGCGCCCACCTTGAACTTCGTATAGCACTAAAGATTTTTTTCCAATTTTTTACTCCAATAAACAAGCGAAAAAAACTAATTGTGTCTTAATAAATTTTCTTGAATTTGTGGAAAAATATTTAGTTATTTTTGTGAAATCTGGGGACATCTGCGTTTGTAATACAGTTTTGTTAACATTTTCTAAAATTTACCTAATTTCTCTAAAATTACCAAAATCTTATTCCTGGTGGGGTCACTGTTTCTGAGTGTAGGTTTCGCATATTTGATACTGGGAAACAAATCTTAGTTTATGTATTTCTTTCATCTTTTGTCATAGTGTAAAATTAAAGTCCTTCTTAAACATGCTAACCGCAACTTAAAATACCAAACTCAAAATCGACTTGAAGTAGAAATTATCTCATGTTATAAGTAAAATGCGTATTTGATATAAAAAACTTGAAAGACATCCCTATGGTTTTTATCTTTATAGTCGTCTTTCAAAAAAATCTAAGAATTTAAGTCCTTAAATTAGATAAAGTCAAGTTGACCTCAGTCCAACAAATTTTTCTTTTATGCCGAGATACAGATTTTAATTAAAGTTCAATCACTTAATTCTTAAAAAAAATTTTGAATCATTTTAGATTCATTAGAATTGACTACCTTTTGTACGAATTATGGCCTTCAGACGGCCAACAAAGCCATCACACGCAGCTCGAAAGGGGCTCTGTGGTATTCTGGCCCATTTCAGGTACATTCCCATTAGTGCCAACCTTATGCCAATCAATATGACCTAGTCAAAAAGTTTAACGGATTGAGTCCTGTAGAAATATCTACGCCAAAAATATTTGTCTGTCCAGGCCTTCAATATTGTCCTGACATTAGGAGATTTCCCCAATAATATTGGACATTTTTTTTGGCCCCACGGTCGATAAATACACCATTTCTATTTGCGGCGTTTCAGTTCTGGTGTCAAATCAAAGGAGCAAATTTTTAGATGCCGATCACTTTGTTTGTTTACAAACTGCCCACTTTGGAAACAAAAACATAAAATTTATTCACCTGTGCATTTCCAGTCAAATACAAAGCAATTACACTTTTTTGAACTAGTTCACTGAACGTTTACTGGTAAGCATAAGCAGCAAATTGATTTCCTCCAATGTAAAGTTCACCAGTTTTTTTTAGTTAACATTTTTTTTTTCACTAATTTCAATTTTTATTTTAATCAATATTTTTATTACACTTTTATTTTTTGATAATCTAATTTTTACAATTGGTAAAACTTGGTCGCTTACACCAGGAGTTGAACCTAGGTCTGTTGGCACCACAAGAGAACGGCTTAGCACACTCAGCCACGAAGCGTCGAAATGTCAATTCAAATGTTTGAGATATGATCGTAATATGACAACAAGGCATAACATTCTAACTACTTCCCGAGATGTTCTTTATTAGTGTGAACGAAAAAAAATAAAGAACACAGTTTCAAATCTCAACAGCAGTGAATTTTTTCTCAAATATTTTCGTAAGATATGATATTTTTATTGTATACATCGTTTGTTTATTTTTCCTAAAAAAATTTGAAATTTTTCGGATGTGGAAAAGTCAACTGACACATGTTCAAATCACCGAGGGAGTGAAATTTTTCATTTTATTTTCGTTTTTCTATACCCACCACCATAGAATGGTGACGGGGTATAATAAGTTTGTCATTCCGTTTGTAACACATCGAAATATTGATTTCCGACTATATAAAGTATATATTCTTAATCGGGGAGAAATTCGAAGACGATATAAGCATGTCCGTCTGTCTGTCTGTTGTAATCACGCTGCAGCCTTCAATAATGGCGCTATCGTCCTGAAATTTGGCACAGATTCGTCTTTTGTTTGCAGGCAGGTCAAGTTCGAAGATGGCCTATATCGGTCCAAGTTTTGATATAGTCCCCATATAAACCGACCTCCCGATTTGGGGTCTTGGGCTTATAAAAACTGTAGTTTTTATCCAATTGCCTGAAATTGGAAATCTAGAGATATTTTAGGACCATCAAAACATGGACCGATAGGCGCCATTTTCGGTACGAAAATGGTGCCTATTGGTCCATGTTTTGGTATAGCCCCCATATGGACCGATTTCCCGATTTTGCTTCTTGGGCGACCAGAAAGTGTATTTTCTATCCGATTTGCCTGAAATTGGAAATCTAGAGGTATTCTAGGACCATCCATGTTTTGATATAGCCCCCATATAGACCGATTTTATTTCTTGGGCTTCTAGAATCCGTAGTTTTAATCTAATTTGCCTGAAATGTGAAATCTAGAGGTAATGTAGGACCCTAAAAACGTGTGCCGAAAATGGTGAGTACCGGTCCATGTATCAAAACATGGACCACCATATAGACCGATCTCCCGATTTTATTTCTTGGGCTTCTAGAATCCGTAATTTTTACCCAATTTGCCTCAACTCGGAAATGTAGAGGTATTCTAGGACCATAAAGAGGTGTGCCGAAAATGGTGAGTATCGGTCCATGTTTTGATGTAGCCCCCATATAGGCCGATCTCCCGATTTTACTTCTTGGGCTCCTATAATCCGTATTTTTTATCCAATTTGCCTGAAATTTGAAATCTAGGGGTATTCTACACGCTCACAAAAAATCGCTTCTGTAACATATACTCCCAAACATATTTTGCTTCAAGCATATACATTTTTGGGTATTGCCCAAACATTTATATGTTTGATCTCTTCCAATATATAATATGTTTGAAAGCATATTGGTCTAAACAATATATGTTTGGGTAGTCTAAGTTCCAAACATTTTGTATTTTTGCATCCAAATTCAATAATGTTGTCTTCCAAAAAAACAATATGTTATTATGTGAACATATAATATTTTTGGAAGCATTTTGCACCCAAAAATATTATATGCTTAAAAAAAATTCTCCCAAACAATATTGTGCTCAAAATTTTATTTATTTATTTATATATTTACAATCATAATGAATTATGAAAATAAACAGGTAATATAGGTGCTAACAACATAGGTTTTCGACCTGAATGCTCAAAATTTTGTTTCTGCTAAATTGTATATTCCCCCACATCTTTCTCACTTCCACGAGGTTTTTTAGTTCTTAGCACCTTTTTCTGTAATACAAACATTGTAGAAGAAATTATTCAATTGTATGATTTTTTTTATTTTAATTTTACCTTTTGCCGGACGGGGATTCGAACAGCGGACCAGACAGTTTGTAAGGATCAAAGAAGTAGCTGATCAATTGCCCAAGGAAAAATAAAATGTTAATTTTGTAATAACAAGCAACAACCACCAACTTAATTCAATATCGCTCCCTGTTAAATAGCGCTCCAAGCTACTAAACACATATATGTTTATAGGCTATTTCTAAATTAATATATGTTTGCATCCAAGCATATTATATTTACAAACATTTTATGTCCCAAACATAACATGTTCTAACATATTAACATATATGTCCCAAACATGTTATGCTAGTTTATGAACATTATATGCTTGCACTCAAAAATATTGTGTTTAAAAATGTGTGTTCCAAACATATAATGTTTATAGCCAAACATATGAAAAACAGTATTTTTCATCCGTGTAGGACCATAAGGACGTGTGTCGAAAATGATGAGTATCGGCCCAAGTTTTGATATAGCCCCCATATAGACCTATCTCCCAATTTTACTTCTTGGGCTTCTAGAACCCGTAGTTTTCATCCAATTTGCCTGAAATTGGAAATCTAGTGGTATTCTAGAAAATAAAGAGATGTGCCGAAAATGGTGATTATCGGACCATGATTTGATATAGCCCCCATATAGACCGATCTCTTGATTTTAATTCTTGGGCTTCTAGAATCCGTAGTTTTTATCCAATTTGCCTGAAATTGGAAATCGAGAGGAAGTCTAGGAAAATAAAGAGATATGCCGAAAATGGTGATTATCGGTCCATGTTTTGTATATGATTTAGTTTTATCGGTCCATTTCGTAAGACCTCCATAAAGACCGATTTCACTTCTTGAGGGTATAGAAGGCGCACTGATCATGAAAATAGCTTGAAACTGAATGCAACATTTCCAGATTTTAGTTCTCGTAATCATTTAAATAATTGGGGTAAAAATCTACAGATTTTAGATTCCAATTCAAGGCGTTATTTCATCATTTGCTTACACACCTACAAGAGGTGTTTATGATTCCTCTTAAACTAAAAAAAAAAGTGGTTCTTATAAATTCCTATTCTGATCTAGTCTTCATGGGTAAAATCTTTACATTTATCTGTGAGAAGCGTACTGCTTGAACTGATCTGCTTGGGAAAATATCTGTCATCAAACCTCCATGAAATTTTAAAAGGAAACTAGTATATTTGCTTCATGGTGGTGGGTATTTAAGATTCGGCCCGGAACTTTCTGCTGTATATACTTGTTTTAATTTTTTATTGATTTTCTATTTTTTTTTTGTGACAATTAATTGCACAAAATTTAAATTTTGACTTTATATGGCCAAATGCCCCATTTTTTAAGACTGTTCCAAAAGAGCTTCATCGGAAGTGGAAAACCTTAATGGGAGATCCCGGGATGTAGCGCAGCAAAAAACAAACTTCCAATTTATTTTGTTGGGTGTTCAATGGAGTTTGGGCTGAGTACGCTAAGACGTTCTGTTATGGTGCCAAAAGACCCAGGTTCAACAGGCAATAAAATAAAAAGTGAAATAGGTGAAAAAAGTTTTTTTTTTAATTTCTTTATTTTTAATTTCTTTATTCAAATGGACTTCCAAGGCACTACTTCTAAAGCAATGCAAAGGATCCGAAAACGAAGTATTTCCATCCTATGTAAAATTTATATTATAGATGGTCCAAGTTTGCAGTACTTCCGGATCACATATTGTGGATCCAAACTACTTTTTTGAAATTTCTTTTTTGCTGGGTAACTACTAAAGAAACATTACTTTATTTATTTTATATTCACCATTTAAAACGATTTTTGTTTATTATTTTTTTATACACTCAAAATCTATTTACTTCGATCCAAAGATTTTCGTCTTCTTTTAAGGATTTCGGTATTGATAGCGAACCAAAAATGGTATAAAAATTTTCACTTTTCACCAAAATCAAAAAAATCTCGTATTCAGGATCTATATATATTTCCTCAAATAAAGCTATTATTACCATACAACTTCGAAAACCCTATCAATTTAAGAATTGATTTGAGGAAAATTACTATGAATTGTCATTATTTAGTTTAATTTACGTAATTCCCCCTTGTAATTACACTCAGTTTAAATTTACCCCAAGCAATGTCGTCTTGGGGAGAAATTTTGCAAAGTTCCTTTGTCATAAGAATCAACCCACTTTGAAGTAATTGTACAGTTCTTAGCCTTGGGTGGGTTCAATCTGCAGTTATGGCATAACACCACAGTCTCATTGAAAAATACATGTATGACTTTCAATAGATTCGAATCAATTTTATACCAATATACCATGGGTTCCAGTGGGGAAATGGAGAAGACCGCATGGAATAAAATAGAATATATGAAATGCGGAAAGACTAGATTTTTACCGCTAATTATTCTGTCATTGAAGTAAAGAAACTGAAAATTATTTTAGGGATAAATTTAAGATACAATTCACTTTCAATTTTAAGTTTAATACTACGACATCAATCTGAATTTATTCGTTATTCCAACTGTTCATTTTATGAAGAATCAAAGTCCTTCATAACCTCAAATTCTCGACTTTAAGTACAAAAAAAGTCATGTAAGACATCTCCTATTTCGGAGACAAGCCCATGTTAAATTCATCGCTTCTGCACCAATTTTGCTTCCAAAATTGCTTCATCAGAGGTGTATGATCTATAAACATTTTATTTTATTTTATAATTAATTAATATTATAAAAAAATGTTTATAGATCATACACCTCTGATGAAGCATTTCAACGAAAATTGCGAAATATTAGGACGGATGAATTGAAAATAATAAAAACAAATAGATGTCAAGCTTGGCAAAATAAAGAATTTTATTGAAAAGAAATTACGAAATTTTTTGGGTAATGAGTATTCCAGATATATCAATTCTGAACCCCACGATAGAGCCAACGCAATAGTCATTTATTCCCCAATTTATTGAACGGCCGCCTTGAACTTCATACACCAAAGCTTACATTAACCCACTGGTTTCTTATATGGCAAACGATGGTGGCGCCTGCATGTGTTGTGTTGACGAGCAAAAAAGTCGATTGTGAAGCAAATATTAGGCACTAAAAATACTATAAATGCAAATTACCTTTAATGGCTGCAAGTCAGGTAAGCAATAAGACATTTTTTTAATACCTTTACACCATGGCGCATATAGACTTTTGCCAAGAATACCATCAATATACACGTACGCATACCATCGTGTCTAAGATTTCCCTTCCACATACGCTAAACCAAGAAAATCCTGAAGAAAACCTAATTTATTGTTGAAGAATGTGAATTGGGCACCGCATGAAATACAGAGGAACCTAAATAATGAATTTTGGGAAATACAGGGAATACGAGTATTTATAGTAAAGGTATATATGCCGTAGAAAACGATGACTCAAAAAACATGCAAGGACTAAAGTATTGGACCTGATTTGAGAGAGGGATTTACTTATTCGCCATATAAAAAAACAGCACAGTAGAATCAATTTTAGCTCATGTTTGGAGCTAAACCAGATTCGTTTATGAATATACATATATTAGAATTTCAACTGAGAATGGAGAGAATTGTACCTCATATATACGATGAATGTCAAAACAGCTTAGCCATCTTGTTAAGAAATTTGCGGCATTTTATTCCCTTTTTCGATTTGACTAATATGGGTGTATCTCGTTTCACTTTTAGGAATTAGTGTTCCAAATCACCTACGTTAGAAATATATGACATTGCTTAGAGAATTCATTATGCGCGTACTTTTCTACGACCAAAGCTTAACAAAAGTATATGAGAATTTTCCCAATTGGTCTAAAGGCAATATATGCAACATGACATTAATATCTAAAGGCACCTGAGGATATACGAAGTGCTTTTGAGAATCGAACTGTGCGCATACATTTTTCCGAGCATTAGTGGCCAGCAATAGGGGTTGGAGTGTATAGCCAATAGGTCTAAAAGCAATATATGCTACATGACATTAAGAAAATATGCACTTGTTGTACTAAATGCACCTGAGATAAACAAACGAGCTATTCGGTGATCTTTATCTACACTCATCGACTGCTGAAGTGCCAACTACCAGACAATACAATGGCATTATAGTCTAAAGCATAAGGCTATTATGACATTCCAAAAACTTTCTTTAATATTGAACTTGAAGTATAGTTTTCTGCTTAATATATTTCCGCGGTATTTAACGCAGTAGCCAAAGTGAATTTCTCCTAAGGAAATGGGTTTAAACGCAAGGATCTTAAATGTTTTGCATACTTCTAAAATTTTCCCCCTCGTCCATTTCCCAGTTTCCTCTAAGGGATATCTGTACAATGTCTCGAAATTGTATCCTCAGCATTTAAATTATTCAATTTCCTTCGTTTTCCTTGAATGATCCTTGGTTGTCTAGAAAAGATACAACTGTGAAGTTATTGACAGATATTGAGTTCTACTCTAATTCTTCTAGTTCATTCAATACATTTTCGAAAGGATTTAAAACTTTTCCCACTATATTATCGGTTTTCAGATAGTGTTGTCATATGCAAAATTCTATTGAATTAGAATTTCATATCTGTCTCGATTCACTAAGACAGTATTACATTGGTGAAGACTTATACCGCGGACCATCTGTACACAAGTCAGACGCCACATTTTCGGTGTAAGTCGATATAAATGACATACATTTTTCAATATCTTATCCTTCGGTACCTTTATCTTAGCCTTAGCATTCCCAAGCAGAAAGTTTCCAGCTGAAGGATTGTCATCCTTTGGCCTATTGCTTCTGTATATCCCAATCTTCAAATTATTGAAGGTCCGCAGGACATTTTCTTTTACAGGTGCAAATTGACGCCAGACATTGGATTACATGATCAAATTTCCTCATTTGTGGAATATCACGGTATGCTTGTAAACCATAACCATATATAGGTTGTCTTTGACAACAAGGGAAAACGATATTTGATACCTTTTAGAAGCTGACAACTCATCCGTCTTTGGCACCTCCCTAGCCGTCTAATGTAGAAATGAATTTTACATTGTAGAAAGCTTCTAGTTGAAGGATTGCCAGTTTCAGAATCTTAGATTCATCGCTTCTGCACTGAAAAAAGCATGCCCGGTTCCAAAGATTTTGTCTTTTCTTTAAAAATTGTTGTATTGATTCCGAGCCAAAGAAGCGGAGAATACAAGTAAGGATACTTTTAAGACACAATTCTCTTTTAAATTCGGGTTTTGTGTAATTGCTTCTTGGAAGCAAATATTAGTTTTTCGCCTTTTCACCTTTTTTTCTTCATATGCTATCAAAGTCCTTTAAAAACGAGTTAACGACAACTTTATTTTCCAAATTAAGACTCGACTTCCAGTAGAAATTATGCTATGTTTCAAGTAAAAAACGTCTTTAAAATTAAGTTTTGAAAAACATGTACGATTTTTTGCTTTGTAGTCAAGATGTAAAAAGACAACACATTTAAAAACAATTTCATTAAATTTAAAGAATTTTTCTGAATTATTAAAGACAAGTTGACCTTAGCCCAAATATTTTTTCTTTCATGTTATGATACTCATTTTTATGTCAAAGCACTTAATTATAAGGACAATACGACTTCATTCAAAAGTTTATCGACTTTGGACAAGGAAAAAACTTTATATTAGATAAATGCGTCTTCTATGCTAAGCAAAATTTGCATTCGTATTTTGAAGACATGAAATCTTTGATGTCACGACAATATTTTTTTCAGTGTGTATACCTTCATGTTAATATCATGGAGCCACCGTGGTGCAATGGTTAGCATGCCCGCCTTGCATATACAAGGTCGTGGGTTCGATTCCTGCTTCGACCGAACACCAAAAAGTTTTTCAGTGGTGGATTATCCCACCTCAGTAGTGCTGGTGGTATTTCTGAGGGTTTCAAAGCTGCTCTAAGTGGTTTCACTGCATTCTGGAACGCCGTTCGGACTCGGCTATAAAAAGGAGGTCCCTTGTCATTGAGCTTAACATGGAACATGGCAGCACTCAGTGATAAGAGAGAAGTTCACCAATGTGGTATCAAAATGGACTGAATAGTCTAAGTGAGCCTGATATATCGGGCTGCCACCTTACCTAACCTAATATTATGAAATCCACAACTCATCTAACCATTGGACAAGATTAGATATGGAAAATATTGAGTATTCAGTTTAAAAGTCCCGTGTTCTATTCAACCAATCGATATAGATTCAGATTCAGAGACTCTATGGTTTGTAGGTCTAACCAGTATGTTCTTCACTGCCACCTCCGAAACATCTCCTTCCCAAAATCTAAATCATTGAAGGTTTCCTGCTTCAACAATTCCTTGTGCTCATTCTAAGAAATTGCTTTATATAGACGATAACATGCCTGAGTAGATTGATCCTAACTTCTTTAGAGTATACCAAGCATTTCTGAAGCCTTTATGGCTCTTTATTGATAAGTTGGAAAAACATCCAGTTGCCAAAAATGTTTGGCTATCTATCGACTCATCTGCAGGTCGACTATTTGAGCAATGCACCAAAGTTGTATTTGGCACTTGGTTTGTAAGAAAGACACGACTTAAGTGGTTTGTTATCGTTAAATAAAGTTTCTTTACATCGGCTTGTGTGTTCCCAACAATGTGATCTATAAATAGAATTGTTTGACTGAATGCTTTGCTTGTGCGTTGATAGCTATGACCCTGTGGACAGTGTATTTACTTATGAACTTTGTGGTCCGAGGTTCGATGCCCCATCTGGACGAAGGATAAAATTTGAACATTGTTTTGAGTCCCATATTTTCTTCTACAGTGTTTGTATTACAGAAATACTAATAATACCACGTGGATGTGAGGAAGGTATGTGGGAGATACAACTCGCCATAAAATTAAAGAAGTATATACAGCCGTAAGTTCGGCCAGGCCGAATCTTATGTACCCTCCACCATGGATTGCGTAGAAACTTCTACGGAAGACTGTCATCCACAAATTTCAACTCACTCAGATGAAATTTGCTCCTCCAAGAGGCTCCAAAACCAAATCTCGGGATCGGTTTATATGGGGGCTATAAATGATTATGGACTGATATGGACCACTTTTGGCATGGTTGTTAAATATCATATACTACCACCACGTACCACATTTCAACCAGATCGGATGAATGTTGCTTCTCCAAAAGGCACCGGAGGTCAAATCTGGCGATCGGTTTATCTGGGAGCTATATATAATTATGGACTGATAGAAACCAATTCCTGCATGGTTGTTGGACACCATATACTAACATCACGTACCAAATTTCAACCGAATGGGAAGAATTTTGCTCTTCCAAGGTGCTCTGGAGGTCAAATCTTGGGATCGGTTTATATGGGGCCTATATATAATTATGGACCGACATCGACCAATTTTTGCATGGGTGTTTCAGGCCATATATTAACATCACGTACCAAATTTCAACTGAATCAGATGAATTTTCCTCTTCCAAGAGGCTCCGGAGGTCAAATCTGGTGATCGGTTTATATGGGGGCTATATATAATTATGGACCTATGTGGACCAATTTTTTCATGGTTGTTAGAGGCCATATACTAACACCATGTACCAAATTTCAGCCGGATCGGATGAAATTTGTTTCTCTTAGAGGCTCTGGGGGCCAAATCTGGTGATCGGTTTATATAGGGGCTATATATAATTATGGACCGATGTGGACTGATTTTTGCATGGTCATTAGAGACCATATACTAACACCATGTACCAAATTTCAGCCGGATCGGATGAAATTTGCTTCTCTTAGAGGCTCCGCAAGCCAAATCGGGGGATCGGTTTATATGGGAAGAATTTTGCTCTTCCAAGGTGCTCTGGAGGTCAAATCTTGGGATCGGTTTATATGGGGCCTATATATAATTATGGACCGACATCGACCAATTTTTGCATGGGTGTTTCAGGCCATATATTAACATCACGTACCAAATTTCAACTGAATCAGATGAATTTTCCTCTTCCAAGAGGCTCCGGAGGTCAAATCTGGTGATCGGTTTATATGGGGGCTATATATAATTATGGACCTATGTGGACCAATTTTTTCATGGTTGTTAGAGGCCATATACTAACACCATGTACCAAATTTCAGCCGGATCGGATGAAATTTGTTTCTCTTAGAGGCTCTGGAGGCCAAATCTGGTGATCGGTTTATATAGGGGCTATATATAATTATGGACCGATGTGGACTGATTTTTGCATGGTCATTAGAGACCATATACTAACACCATGTACCAAATTTCAGCCGGATCGGATGAAATTTGCTTCTCTTAGAGGCTCCGCAAGCCAAATCGGGGGATCGGTTTATATGGGGGCTATACGTAAAAGTGGACCGATATGGTCCATTTGCAATACTATCCGACCTACGTCAATAACAACTACTTGTGCCAAGTTTCAAGTCGATAGCGTGTTTCGTTCGGAAGTTAGCGTGATTTCAACAGACGGACGGACGGACGGACATGCTCATATCGACTCAGAATTTTACCACGACCCAGAATATATATACTTTGTGGGGTCTTAGATCAATATTTCGATGTGTTACAAACGGAATGACAAAGTTAATATACCCCCCATCCTATGGTGGACGGTATAAAAATAAAAAAATTTTAACTTACTCTCTATTAGATTGTTTTCACTGTAAAAGAGTCAACGTTGATCACAAAAAGTACATAATTTTCTTCCAAACAAACTTCCTTAGAGTAAGAAGCAAATGGTAAACACAAATTTCGTTGGGCAGAAAGAATTATGTTTTCGCTTTATTATATCTTTTTTAATAGTGATCATATTATTCTTGAAATTTTACGTTATAAATCAAAAGAGGTTGCAATACAAATATTATATGCTTCTTGCAAAAATAAATCACATTAAATTATTTTCACCAGAAATTGCTCTCATTCACCGATTTCTGAATATTATTTTTCGCATCAAACGTCCTTCGCATTATTATAGTTATATCTGTACCTGAATATTGAAATTACTACAACGATGATGTGGTGGCATTCAGGCAGCCTTCCACACACAATTGACAGATAGAATGTTTATTGTGTTGAGCTTGATGATGATAAGTATGTAAATTTTCAAACAAATTGAATTGTTGTTGTTGCGTTATTTTTTGTTCTTCTCTTCCATAGCCCAGAAGAAAAACAACTTCCTTTGGTTGATGAGTGAAAACGGAAGGGCGGGCCAATCGGGTAGATGGATGAGTATATGGATGGGTAAACATCAAATATACATAGAAATTATATTAAATATTTTACATCGTTGTTGTTTTTTTTTACTTTTTTTGCAAAAGCCGTTGTTATCATTTTATGGCATATTTTATGGCTTGAACATGTCTGAGAATAACATAATTTTCACGCAATTGTAATCCTACTGAATATCTTAATTGTAAACAATGACAGAAGTAGTAAAGGACTCTTTCACTGACACAGTTGAGCAATAATTTAGGTCACTTAAAGTAATTTACATATGATATTGAAATGGTTTATTGTATTGAAATGATTACAATGGTGGCGGATTCTTTTTTTTTCAGATAGATATCTGCCTCACATTTATTTGTAATTTATCAAAGACTATACTTGGGATTATTTTTATAGGGTTAATTATATTCCTCCTGTGTATATAACACAAGGGAACAATGGTTCTGTTGACTAAGAACTGAATATTGTTTTTTAAAGTTATTTGGGATGTTGAATCAAAATTTGCACTCGAATTTTCATTATCAGCGAATTTTCGAGATATACCGTTATGTTCAAAATTAAGGCACTTCCGCTACATATATTGGAATAAGTTGAAAACGGTTCACCATATTAAATAAAGCAAGTATATATGGCCGTAAGTCGGGCCAGGCCGAAGCTTATGTAGCCTTCACCATGGATTGCGTAGAAACTCCCTCTAAAGAATGTTATCCACAATCGAATTACCTGGGTTGCGGTAACACTTGCCGATGGCAAGGTATCTTAAAACTTTTTAACGTCGTCTTCTAAATTGTAAGTTAGTCCATACGTGGAATATATAAAACTAAAAAAGACCGATTAAATACGTATATAATTCAGTTTGACAAAATTTTCTATAGAACTAAAATTTTGACAAAATTTTCTAAGAAATAAAATTTTGACAAAATTTTCTATAGAAATAAAATTTTGACAACATTTTCTACAGAAATAAAATTTTGACAAAATTTTCTATAGATATAAAATTTTGACAAAATTTTCTGTAGATATAAAATTTTGACAAAATTTTCTATAGATATAAAAGTTTGACAAAATTTTCCATCGAAATAAAATTTTGACAAAATTTTCTATAGAAGTAAAAGTTTGACAAAATTTTCTATAGAAATAAAATTTTGACAAAATTTTCTATAGAAAAATTTTTTCACACAATTTTCTATCAAAAACAAATTTTGACAAAATTAGAGACCATATAAAATCACCACGTACTAAGTTTCAACCGGATCGGATGGATTTTCTACAGAAGTAAAAGTTTGACAAAACTTTCTATAGAAATAAAATTTTGACAAAATTTTCTATAGAAAAAAATGTTGACACAATTTTCTATCAAAAACAAATTTTGACAAAATTGGAGACCATATACTATCACCACGTACTAAGTTTCAACCGGATCGGATGAATTTTGCTCCTCCAAGAGGCTCCGGAGGTCAAATCTGTGGATCGGTTTATATAAGGGCTATACATAATTATGGACCGATATGGACCAATTCTGGCATGGTTGTTAGAGACCATACACTAACACCACGTACCAAATTTCAACCGAATCGGATGAAATTTGCTTCTCTTAGAGGCTCTGCAAGTCACATCTGGGGATCGGTTTACGAGTATATGGGGCTATATGTAATTATGCACCGATGTTGACCAATTTATGCATGGTTGTTAAAGACCATATACCAACACCATGAACCAAATTTCAGCCGGATCTGGGTATCGGTTTATATGGGGGCTATATATAATTATGGACCGATGTTGACCAATTTATGCATGGTTGTTAAAGACCATTAACCAATACCATGTACACAATTTCAGCCGGATCGGATGAAATTTGCTTCTCTTTGAGGCTCTGCTAGCCAAATCTGGGGATCGATTAATATGGGGGCTATATATAATTATGGACCGATGTGGACCAATTTATGTAGGGTTGTTAAATACCATAAAACAACCAAATTTCAGCCGGATCGGATGAAATATGCTTTTGTTGTTAATTTTTTTGGTACGACCTTCTTATTCTTTATTTGTGGTTATTTTTAGATCTGTTCTAAAATGGGCTTTCAAGGTCTCTCAATATGCAAATAAAAAGACTTTATTTCATATTTACATCCGACGTTTCGTTGGTGATTTTCTTAGAGGCTCCGCAAGCCAAATCTGGGGGTCCGTTTATATGGGGCCATACTTAAAAATAGACCGATATGGCCCATTTGCAATACCATCCGACCTGCATCAATAACAACTACTTGCGCCAAGTTTCAATTCGATAGTTTGTTTCGTTCTGAAGTTTGCGTGATTTCAACAGACGGACGAAAGGACGGACGGACATGCTTAGATCGACTCAGAATTTCACCCCGACCCAGAATATATATACTTTATGGGGTCTTAGAGCAATATTTCGATGTCTTACAAACGGAATGACAAAGTTAATATAGCCCCATCCAATGGTGGAAGGTATAAAAAATTCGAAACTCCCAAACAATATTCTTTTTAAGCCGTACTTACATCGTTTTTCAATATTTAGAGATATCGTTCAAGTTTTGAAAAAAAAAATAAATACAATTTTTAACAAAACAAAATTGTTGTTATAGCCATAAGCGCACACGCAAGGCACACAGTAAAACAGTTATATTTATACGCCAGATTGTTGGGCACACACAAGGTGATTTATGGAAATTTTATCTAAACAAATCACTTTGGTTGCTACGTTGCTTATAAATGCCGTACAATTTTGGTGATTGATGTACACAAAATTAACTGAAATAAAAAGTATTTATTTTATTCCAAACATAAAAGCATTGTGTCAAAAAAAAAAACGTTTGCGATATTCCTTTTCCCAATGTGTTTTTTTTTTTAGCATAAGGAGACAAGATGGGCCCAAGGAGTCTGTGGCAAATGTGATCGGGGCAACTTCCTCTCGAGCCGAGCTAGCGAAGTCCATCTGTCCGTACGTGTCTGAACACATTCTTGGAATCAAAGTCTAAGCAGTAGTTTTAGGTCCATCGACTTCATATGTAGCACAAGTTTGCACAAGTCTAGAGTCAAAAACGATTGCTATTGATTGTAGATATAACTTCCATATGTATGTATGCCCGATTTTTTCAAATGTGGTACGAAATCCATAATGTGAAAAGGCTTTCGGACCCGGCAAACAAGGTTGTCCATTGTCATTGCACTAAAACAATCAATGTGACTATATCGTGCATAAGATGCATGGTTATGTGGAAATTTATCCTAATCAAACTAACTACCATCCCTATTGGTTAGTTAACATATTATCTATGATATTCTATTTATGTAAATTAGTTCCTTTAAAATTACATATAGTTTGTAATTTTTATAACTACATGAACAGCAACAAAACCAAAAAATCAAAGTTTGCTTAAAGAATACTTGTGCAGTATGTAATTAAAAACGAAAAACAAGTACATACTAAATCATACGGCAAAAAGGTCGGCTGGGTCGAATCTTATGTTGCTCCTCCCGGAGGATCCCAAAGTCAAATCTAGGTATCGGTTTATATAATTATGGACCGATTACAACCAATTTTTACCACGATTGTTAGAAAAAATGTACTAACATCATGTACCGAATTTCAACAGGTGTGAATGACATTTTATCTTCCAAGAGGATATGGAAATCAAATTTGGATATTGGTTTATATGAAAGATATACCTAAAATTTGTGTTTTATATCCCATTTGCAATACGGAACGACCCAAAGAGGGAGGGACTTCCCTAGATTAACTCAGAATTTCACCACGATCCGGAATATGTATTCTGCATGGGGTCTGCGAATATTATGTCCATGCGTTACAAATGGAATGACAAATTTAGTAAACACTCTATACTATGGTGCAGCGTATTAAAAAAAAAACAAGTATATAAGGCCATGGATTGCGTAGAAACTGCTACTGAAGACTGTCATCCACAATCGAATTACTTGGGTTGCGGTAACACTTGCCGATGGCAAGGTATCTTAAAACTTCCTAACATCGTAATATATACCACATAGTCCATACGTGGTATATATTAAACTAAAAAAGGCCGATTAAATACGTATATAATTAAGTTTAAAGTTTCTATAGAAATAAAATTTTGCCAAAATAAAATTTTGAAAACAATTTCTATAGAAGTAAAATGTGGAAAAAATTTTCTATAGAAATAAAATTTGGATAAAATTTTCTATAGAAATAAAATTCTGACAAAATCTTCTATAGAAATAAAATGTTGACAACATTTACTATAGAAATAAAATTTTGACAAAATTTTCTATCGAAATAAAATCTTGACAAAATTTTCTATAGAAATAACATTTTGACAATGTTTTCTATAAAAATAAAAATTTGGTAGATTATTTTTGGCTCGAGTGGCAACCATGATTACGAACCGATAAGGACCAATTTCTGTGTGATTGGGGATCGCCTATATATAACTATAGACCGATTTTGGCATGGTTATTAGCGGCCTTATACTATCACCACGTTGCAAATTTCAAGCGGGTCGGATGCATTTTGCTCCTCCTAGAGGCTCCGGAAGTCAAATTTGGGGATCGGTTTATATAAGGGCTCTATATAATTATGGACCGATATGGACCAATTCTGGCATTGTTGTTAGAGACCATATTCTAACAAAACGTACCAAATTTCAAACGGATCGGATGAAATTTGTTTCTCTTAGAGGCTACGCAAGCCAAATCTGGGGGATCGGTTTATATGGGGGCTATATATAATTATAAACCGATGTGGACCAATTTTTGCAGGGTTGTTAGAGACCATATACTAACACCACGTACTAAGATTCAACCGGATCGGATGAAATTTGCTTCTCTTAGAGGCTCCGCAAACCAAATCTGGGGATCGCTTTATATGGGCGCTATATATAATTATGGACCGATGTGGACCAATTTTTGCATGGTTTTTGGATACCATATACCAAATATCATGTACCAAATGTCAGCCGGATCTGATGAAATTTGCTTCTCTTTGAGGCTCCGCAAGCCAAATCTGGGGATCGATTTATATGGGCGCTATATATAATTATGGACCGATGTGGACCAATTTTGGTATGGTTGTTAGAGATCATATACCAACACCACGTACCAAATTTCAGCCAGATCGGATGAAATGTGCTTCTCTTAGAGGCTCCGCAATCCAAATCTGGGTGTCTGTTTATATGGGGGCTATACGTAAAAGTGAACCGATATGGCCCATTTGCAAAACCATCCGACCGACATCTATAATAACTACTTGTGCCAAGTTTCAAGGCGATAGCTTGTTTCGTTCGGAAGTTAGCGTGATTTCAACAGACGGACGGACGGACATGCTTAGATCGACTCGGAATTTCCCCACGTCCCAGAATATACATATATACTTTATGGGGTCTTAGAACAATATTTCGATGTGTTACAAACGGAATGACAAAGTTAATATACCCCCCATCCTATAGTGGAGGGTATAAAAACAGAAAAACGAAACATGCATACATTGATTATATGTGTGAAAGAATCTACGAAATGTATGCACATGCTTTGGTATGTACTTTTAAAGGGATTTGTTTTTTTTCTGCAACACACTTTTTTCCACCATTCCTACCACATATCCACATTTGTTGTTGTGTCTATGTGTACGTGTGTGTGTGTGTTTTTTTTTTTTTTTGCTGGCAAACATTCTCCATACCGTTGACCACCGGAAACGGGTAATAAAAATGAAAAGTAATAATAATGCACCAACACAACTAAATAAGCTCTTCAATGAAATTACTTTTGCATAAATAAGCAATACACTAACAACAATAATAAACTCATAACGAATTGTTATATATTTTCTTTGGTCTATGAAGATATAAACCTCCGATATGTATGTGTGAGAGTGGGTGAAAAATTGTGGCTACATTTGTGTTCACATGGCAATGCTTTGGCCTTGTATATACATGAGTAGTTTGTTCAAAAAAAAAAAAAAAAAACTATCCACCTACGGTCGTTGTTTATTAAAACCATGAAATATGCATTATAAAAAAAGCAAACTACAAATATGCAGTTTGTTGCATGGCTAGAGTGCGGCAAGGGCAAAAGTAAAAAAAAAATCAAACGGCAACGTTAACCAAACACCATGTAATTACAAATGCTAACAGGCTTCTCATATAATAGCATGGTACAGGTGACGAAGGGGAAAGTAATAACAATGCCAACAATTTAACTAAATGAATATGAATGTGACGTGAAAGAATTTGCATATCACAAGTTTAATTTTATGGATTTTATCAAAGGCTAGAGGATCACAAAAGAAACAAAAAAATCGTACCATTTTGGTTATAACTATATATAAACATATATAAAATAGATTGTCCGGATCCAACTATTTGGTCTCTATACCCCAAACATGTTTCAATAGCAAAATGTTATTTTTGGACGGGGAACATGGAACATGTTATGTATCTGATTTCAGCAACCATGTACATGTTTGCCGAGAAAACAATTTTTTTTGTTTAAGTTAGCTTATAGAAAAGTTATAGGCTTGGACTAAAGCCATTGAAGTTTTAAAAGGTGCAAGAGCAGAGAATGAAGCCGACGAGTAGCGCCGCCGTTTTTAGCCGTCGCCAAACAGTTTTTGCCAGTCGAAGCCGCCGCCGAATATTGCGACTCAAAATTTGCCGCGAATTAATCAAAAACATTAGTTTAAATTAGAAAAAAATTATTAATAATAGTAATATTTTTTGTCAAAATGTTTGACTTGAATTTGAATGAAATGTAAATGTTATTGTAAGATTGGTTGTACAACTAATCTCATTACCATTCGAATAACTTCAAATTGATTTTATAATGGATAATTGTCCGCCGCCGAATAGATAAATTTATATTGCCTTAGCCGTCAAGCCACCGCCGCCGGTGCCAAAAAATTAGTGTCAGCCGACGCCTACAAAAATGGATGGGCTTCATTCTCTGTGTAAGAGCTTATCGATGCTCAAAAAAAGTTAGGCTGGAAAGAGTCAAGGAAGTGCTTCGCTTGTACGAAAGTGACCAGTTTAGTTTTCTCCAATGTGAAGCCATTCTGTATTGAGCAGTTTGTGAGCAAACAAAATGATCGATTTTATTTGCCAAAGAGGTCAGCTGAAATTGTATACCTTCGATTGGTGTTGGTCGCCGTAACGGCCGATTGTTTCTCTCTGCTCATATTCATCGATAGTGTGGTCAAAATAAATCCCAATATTTCGACCGCAGACCATGGATATTCCAATAGGATTCAGCATCATAGGTCACACCACCCGCCAACCAAGAATGCCTAAAAAGGAGGTTCCTCCCTTCAGTTCTACAGTAACCAACACTTTCCTCCGGAACGAAAATTTAGACAAATGAAAATTTTATTGGTGAGAGACAAGAGCAAATAAAACCGAATTTATGATAAGCCTTGTCTCTTATCTTTATACCCAGCACCATAGAATGGTGATGGGGAAATAATAAGTTTGTCATTCCGTTTGTAACACATCGAAATATCGATTTCCGACTATATAAAGTATATATATTCTTGATCAGGGGGAAATTCAAAGACGATATAACCATGTCCGTCTGTCTGTCTGTCTGTCTGTTGTAATCACGCTACAGTCTTCAATAATGAAGCAATCGTGCTGAAATTTTGCACAAACTCGTCTTTTTTTCTGCAGGCGGGTCATGATCGAAGATGGGCTATATCGATCCAGGTTTTGATATAGTCCCCATATAAACCGAGCTCCCGATTTGGGATCTTGGGCTTATAGTTTTTACCCAATTCACCTGAAATTGGAAATCTAGAGGTATTTTAGGACCATAAAGAGGTGTGCCGAAAATGGTGAGCATCGTACCATGTTTTGGTACATCCCCCATGTAAACCGATCTCCCGAGTTTAATTCGTGGGCCTATAGAAACGGTAGTTTTTATCCAATTTGCCTCAAATTTAAAAGCTAAAAGTATTTGACGACCATAGAAAGGTGTGCCGAAAATGGTGAGTATCGGTCGATGTTTTGATATAAACCCCATAAAGACCGATCTCCTGATTTTATTTCTTGGACTTATAGAATTCGTAGTTGTTATCCAATTTGCCTGAAATTGAAAATGTAGAGGTTTTTTGGACTTATACAAATCGTAGTTTTTATCCAATTTACATGAAATTGGAAATCTCGATTTATGAGCCAAAAATAGTGAGTATCGGTCAATATTTTAGTATAGCCCCCATATAGACCGATCTCCCGATTTTACTTTTTGGGCTTTCAGTAACCGTAGTTGTTGTTCAATTTCCCTGAAATTGAAAATTTAGAAGTTTCTAGGACTATAAATTGGTGTGCAAGAAATAATTTTATTGTTTGAAATTCTAGGAACCGTTGTGTTTATCCAATTTTCTTGAAATTTTAAATCTAGAAGGATTTAAAATTTCAAGCGGTGAGTATGGGTCCATATTTTAGTATAGCCCTCATAAGGCCGATTTCCCGATTTAACTCCTTGGGTTTCTAGATACCGTAGTTTTTATACGATTTGCCTGAAATTGTTAATATTTATTTTAGACTCACATTGGATTTAGTTGTTATCGGTCCATTTGGTAAGGTTTATAGACCGATTTCACTTCATGAGGGTATAGAAGGAGCACTGGTCATGAACATAGCTTAAGACTGAATGTCAAATATCCAGATTTTACTTCTCGTAATAATTTAAATAACGGGGATGAAAATCTACAGATTTTAGATTAACAACCTTCAAATGATTCGTGTCAAAATTTGACGTCTGTAAGTCAATTAGTTTGTGAGATAGAGCGTCTTTTGTGAAGTAACTTAAGCAGAGGCCTTAAAGATATCAAAGGAATGTGTTGGTCATATCATTCATCAATATTTGGATATGCGGAAGCTCTGTGCAAAATGGGTGCCGCGCGAGCTCATATTTGACCAAAAACAAAAACGTGTTGATGATTCTGAGCGGTGTTTGCAGCTGTTAACTCCTAATACACCCGAGTTTTTCCGTCGATATGAGACAATGGATGAAACATGGCTCCATCACTACACTCCTGAGTCCAATCGACAGTCGACTGAGTGGACAGCGACCGGTGAACCGTCTCCGAAGCGTGGAAAGACTCAAAAGTTCGCTGGCAAAGTAATGGCCTCTGTTTTTTGGGATGCGCATGGAATAATTTTTATCGATTATCTTGAGAAGGTAAAAACCATCTACAGTGACTACTATATGGCGTTATTGGAGCGTTTGAAGGTCGAAATCGCGGCAAAACGGCCCCATATGAAGAAGAAAAAAGTGTTGTTCCACCAAGACAACGCACCGTGCCACAAGTCGTTGAGAACGATGGCAAAAATTCATGAATTGGGCTTCGAATTACTTCCCCACCCACCGTATTCTCCAGATCTGGCCCCAGCGACTTTTTCTTGTTCTCAGACCTCAAAAGGATGCTCGCAGGGAAAAAATTTGGCTGCAATGAAGAGGTGTTTTACGTATAGTTTCAAATAATAAAAATGAAAGTTTCTGTGCTAATTATTTAAATATTTATTAAATTCAAAAAAATCACAAAAAAATATTTATGTAATAGACTTCAACAAAAATCAATATGAAAAAAAACCAAGATCCACTATCACTAATGTATAGGCACTTATCTGTTGGTGATGTTGATCGCTTGATGTCCAGAATTAAGTGAAATCTCTGCAGAGAATTTAATTTCAATAAACCCCCTAAATCGTTAAATATTTTCGTTAACGAGAGAGATTAGAATTTAATTTCGATTCTTACTCATCTATATAAATCTATTACACCAAGGCCTGCTCTAACTACAAGCCAAAACTCAATGTTTTACATACATATAATTTTAATGTTTTGAACAAAACATCGCTGTGTGAAAGAAGACCTCGGTGTAATACCACGAATGCAAATGCATCTCGGCTCACTAGTCAGCTTAACAATGCAGGTTAAGCCTTCACTTAAGCTGCTGTTATGCCGAGACCTCAGGTGAGAAAAAGAGATGCATTTGAGAGAGCGAATCTTAACATAAGTGGGAATATGCTTAGAGGCTTGAAAATAAAACACCAACATCACAAACGCTAATGCTGAAACATAGCCAATATTCGAAATGCACTAATAAATGCATCGCTAGTGGTGAATTTCAACAATATTAGCTATGCTTTGCATTACAATGTTTAGCATTCAAGTTGACTACACTCTAGATTAATATTGTAGCACATATTTAGAAATTAAAATGATTTAACTAGTTATAGTGATTAGTGGCAAGGAATAAGCAAAGAGATTTATATGATTATAATTAAACAATATGAATAATTGATGAATATGTAATTTGTTGGTGGACGAATGTTTCGCCAACAAGAGGTGATCGCCAAAACTTAGGCCTATTTTGAGGCAAAACCGAAGGAGTACTACCAAAATGGTATCAAAAAATTGGAAGGTCGTTATAATCGTTGTATCGCTCTTGAAGGGAACTATGTTGAATAATAAAAAACTAATTTTGACAAAAAAATGTGTTTTCTTTGTTAGACCGGGGACTTAACAGCCAACCTGTTATAAATCCAGAATCTGGTATAGGTAAAATCTTCAAATTTATCTACGGGAAGTGTACTGGATGAACTGCTCTGCTTGGGAGAATATCTGTCATCAAACCCCCTGAAATTTTGAAAGAAATTATAATATTTGATTCATGGTGGTGGGTATTTAAAATTCGGCCCGGTCGAACTTACTGCTGTATATACTTGTTTTTATTTATTTTTACACAAAAATTTAATTTTTCGGTGTCAAAAGATTAGTTCCTTAGAAAAGAAAACATTTCTTTCAGTGCAATGGTCAGCAAAATATCCGTATCTCAAACTGTTGAACTTTGATGCATCTTGCAACAACAAAAATTCAAAAGTGTCGATCATCATAACATGGCTCTTCGCCTGGCCAAAATAACGCAGATCCACTTTCGATTAAAGATCATAAGTATATGAGAACATGTGTGAGTAATTCCTAGATTTGATGTGTTATATCTGCAGGATTACTTTGTAGTTTGCTAATGGTTTATAATTGCTAAGCCTCAATATACACAAGAATTTCAAGGACCCTATTAATAGCCAGGTACTAGAGCTGTCATTCGGACCGATTTTTTTAAATCCTGAGATTCGGGTTTTCAAAATATAGAATCCCGGGATCCCGAGACGTTTTTCGGGATTCTTTAAATGTTTTAAGTAATAACAATCAAATTCAATTTTATAAAGAAATTGAATTTGATTGTTATTACTTAAGATATTTAAAGAATGAATTAAAAAGCATTTTCAAATTGCCATCATACTCAGCAAAAGACTTTAAGGATTTTGATTATGCTAGGTATATTTTCGTAGACTTATGTTAATCCTTTTGTTCTTCATCGTTTTAGATGAAGGTTAGAAAAAACTTACGAATCCCAGGTTAAGGGACCATTTGGTCCATACTATAATATTCATGCCAAATATATGACAAAACGATCTAGATTACCTCAACAAGGATTCTCAGCCCAGATATTGTCAAATATACGTACAACATGCACATCTTCAGAGGCTTCCAAAAATAGTGCAACTTCCCATTCTGGTACTCGGAAGCGTGGACATTGTGCTTGCTACAAATCAAAGTGTGACGTAAAATGCTCCATTTGCAGCAAATTTATTTACAAAACTAACCCAAAAACATTGTGCATTACTTGTAATGAAAAATATGTACAAATAAAAAAATAAATAAAAAAGTTTTTAAAAAATATCAATAAAAACTTACTATGGAACAAATGGTCCACTAACCTATGATTCGTGATTTTGTGTTTTTCTCAGTATTGGAGAAAGTTAGATTTTTTTTTTGTATATACTATTGTTGTATAAAATGAACACATTAGCAGAAATTTTTTGTCAATATATACTACCGATTCCAAGTTACAAAGGAAAAAAGAAAGAAAAATGGACCAAATGGGCCTAACCTAACAGCTGGGTTAAGTAACTTCTTAAAAATATAAAGGTATCCAAATTTTTTATCAGATAAACACGATCTTCTCATATTGGCGACGGACCTTTTATCATTGCTTTTAATTTTATGGGGCCCGAATTCCATTTTACAAGAACTCATTGTTCAAAGGAGAAACTAATCGTTTACTTCAATTTTTGTTAAAAATTGTGTTACTTACCACAGCCTTAATTTCTGGAAATCTTTATGGATGCCTAATCTCGAAATATCTACTATAAGCATAGCCAAATTAAAAGTCCTTTGGAGATAATAGTTTTTGTTTTAGTTCTGCCTTCAATATTTCATATTTTTTCGTTTTTCATTCGTATATCACTTGAAATTTTTGATGAAAATTTTATATGAATCACATACACACACCCAAATGGTAGCGACGTTGGGACAATTAAATTTTAAAAATTGCATTTTAAAATATGTGTACAAATAATCGCCAGCAGTAATATTTTTATAATTTAAAACAATGAAATGAAACAAAATAAAAATAAAACAAACGAGAACTTGGTATCAGTAAACGGCAAAATGCCAGCAAACTAAGCGATAAGGATTATCACCGTCAAATGTATTTTTTTTTCTCATTTAGGGTCTTAACCTTTTTCAGCTGGATGGATGGCTGGCTGACTGGCTGCTGGCTTTCGTTTTATGCAAAGAAGACGACGACAAAAAAAAGAGACACACATACACTTGCATTTTATTTGGAAGCAAATGGAATGGGATTTGTTTTTGTTTGTAAGAATTTTTTAATTTTAGAATTTTTATTATAAAAAAAATATATATATATATATGCGTTCGTACACTTGATGCTCATTATATTTTGTTTTTAGATTTGAATTAAATCATATGTAATTCTTATTATTCACTTGTTTGATTTACTTTCACCGTGGAATTTGCATTTTTTGTTTTTTTGGTCAACGTTTTTGGCGTTTTTTGTTTCTTGTTTTTCTCGTAAGTTCACTGATCGAGCTCAAATATCAC
Organism: Haematobia irritans; assembly: GCF_050003625.1. NCBI lineage: Eukaryota > Metazoa > Arthropoda > Insecta > Diptera > Muscidae > Haematobia > Haematobia irritans. Next base: position 166,565,667 of record NC_134397.1, on the reverse strand, counting down.
ACTGATCCGAGCTATGATCATACGCCCAAAGTCATTGGTTTTTTGAACAGTTGTTCTTCATATCGTATCACCAACCCCTCTGGCTAGTATTCGGCGGGGTCCATTCCACTTCACTCATTCCATGTCCAACTTAATACTGCCAGCCATCCATCTAGCCAGCCAGCATTTCATCATAATGCGCCCCCATATCTGGACACTAATCAGCACAACGACGACTACAACAACAAGAACAATGAGTGTACATACGTACTCAGCGTCAGCAGTAGTCATTTAGTCAATCACATACCATTGGACAAATGAAGCAACAAATGTTGTAGCCCTTCTGTCCGCGTGAATGCGCTTATGACATCCCAGATCATATAATAAAACTGTGCGAGAGAGAGAGAGTGAGAGTTCTGAGAAGAGCTTGGGGGAGGAATATTCGATTTGTGGCATGCTCAGACTGTAGGCTGCTGCTGTCTACTGCTGTTTTGTTCTATTCACACATTCTCATAGATATGAATTATTTTACAAACACACATACTCGTACTTGCTTGTACTCAAACATACATACATGGACATTAATTTGATTGTACATCCAACCTCTGAGTTCATTGAGATCACCGAGAGATCTTCAGTATGGAATATGAAAAGAATTAAAAAATCAATTGATTTAATTAAAAAATGACCATACGGCTCCCGTTAGTTATCCCCCTTGGTGGATTACAGTGATGTGAAATAATTTAGGGGCGTTCCAATGGTAACTACATGCTCTAATTTAATTCTGGTTAATATTGGATAGATTGATTTATTATTTATGTACACGCAGAGAAGGCATATGATCACCTAAAATCTGTTTCAAGAACATAATTTTATTTTTGAATGGGGACCTTAAACAATTTTTCCACAAAAATGTTTTCTCGCCAAATTCTCGAAATCCTTGCCGAAATAAGGTACATAACTTGCAAATAGGCTATATTTGATTACATTAAGGTATACGAGGGTTGCTTTATATACCCTCCACCATAGGATGGGGGGTATATTAACTTTATCATTCCGTTTGTAACACATCGAAATATTGCTCTAATACCCCATAAAGTATATATTCTGGGTCGTGGTGAAATTCTGAGTCGATCTGAGCATGTCCGTCCGTCCGTCCGTCCGTCTGTTGAAATCACGCTAACTTCCGAACGAAACAAGCTATCGACTTGAACTTGGCACAAGTAGTTGTTATTGATGTAGGTCGGATGGTCCATTTGCAAACCATATCGGTCCAGTTTTACGTATAGCCCCCATATAAACGGACCCCCCAAATTTGGCTTGCGAGGCCTCTAAGAGAAGCAACTTTCATCCGATCCGGCTGAAATTTGGTACATGGTGTTAGTATATGGTCTCTAACAACCATGCAAAAAGTGGTCCATATCGGTCCATAATTATATATAGCCCCCATATAAACCGATCCCCCGATTTGGCTTGCAGAGCCTCTAAGAGAAACAATCTTCATCCGATCCGGCTGAAATTTGGTACATGGTGTTAGTATATGGTCTCTAACAACCATGCAAAAACTGGTCCATATCGGTCCATAATTATATATAGCCCCCATATAAACCGATCCCCCGATTTGGTTTGCGGAACCTCTAAGAGAAGCAAATTTCATCCGATCCCGCTGAAATTTGGCACATGGTGTTAGTATATGGTCTCTAACAACCACGCAAAAATTGGTTCACATCAGTCCGTAATTATATATAGCCCCCATATAAACCGATCCCCCGATTTGGCTTGCAGAGCCTCTAAGAGAAACAATTTTCATCCGATCCGGCTGAAATTTGGTACATAGTGTTAGTATATGGTCTCTAACAACTGTGCAAAAATTGGTCCATATCGGTCCATAATTATATATAGCCCCCATCATTAGCGTAGCTAGACAATTTTCCTAGGGGGGGGCTATAGCCCCCCCAGCTAAAAATTTATAGACTGAACTTATAGGTTCAATTATTGTTTTATTTCATAAAAAAAGAATAAAAAATAGACATCAAAATAATATATAATAAAGCAACTAAAAGTAGTTCCACACTTTTCCCAGCAAAAAAATTGGGATTTGTTTTAAAGGCACAACTTTAAAAGCACTTCCAAAAATGTCCTCACAAAGCAGTTAATTATATTAACTACACAGGAAGTATTTTACTTCAGTTTTTTCATATTTTAATGCGTAATTTTTGTTTTCTTTTTTCAAATAGTTTAGAAAAAGAGTAAGAATAAATGAAATGTTAAAAATTATCCAAATTTTGCCACAAAAATGCTAAATCTCTTATAGAAAAATCGATAATTTTTGAAAATATTCAAACAAGCGTTAGAATGCATTAAAAATCATAAAAAAATATAAAAATTATTATAAATTAATGTTTCTTGAAGCTCGAGGTCTTTATAAATATTTATATAATTCTAACAAAAGGTCGACAAAAAATCAAATAAAAAACGAATAAATAAAAATTATTTATTTGGGAAAATATCACACAATTTTTTAATTCACATTCAAAACTCTGAATTCGGATCACACCGTAAGAAGTGATGCAAATTTATTGCAACGGCTGTTGAAACGGTGGACATTCATTCTATGACGAGTTCCTATTACATTCATCGCTTCTCCGCCAATTTTGCACCACTTCCGGACTCAAAAAGAACATTTTCACTTTTTTTGGCGACGCTTTTTTGCAGCATTATTAAGATATTAATTTATGAAAGAATAGTTTTAATACCAGTTACTATTTTTTAATTAAGATGAGTAAACAATATAATAAAGGAGCTTTACAGCCTGTTTCTGTATGTCGAATGAGCTCTGTCGATCGACTAAAATGGAAACAAACAGCTGAATTTATAACCAAAAAGCAGCTGTTTCTATGCATTTCAGTCGATCGATTGAACTCGTTCGACATACAGAAACAGGCTGTTAGTTATTCAACTAAACCATAAGTTCAATCACAGCTCTATTTCATAAATATCAGTCTTCAAACATTGCCATCGGCAACTGCTACCACAACCCAAGTAATTCGATTGTGCATGAAAGTCTTTAGCGGAACTTTGTGCGGTTGTATATACTTGTCTAATTTTTATAAAAATGTAAAATCGTAAATAGGTTTTCAAATTCTGGGGGGGGGGGCTAAATTTTTTCTGGGGGGTCTAAGCCCCCTCCCCAGAGGCCTAAACCGATCACCAGATTTGACCTCCGGAGCCTCTTAGAAGACCAAAATTCATCTGAATCAGTTGAAATTTGGTACGTGATGTTAATATATGGCCTCAAATACCCATGCAAAAATTGGTCGATATCGGTCCATAATTATATATGGGTCCCATATAAACCGATCCCCAGATTTGACCTCCGGAGCACCTTGGAAGAGCAAAATTCTTCCCATTCGGTTGAAATTTGGTACGTGATGTTAGTATAGGGTATCCAACAACCATGCAGGAATTGGTTCCTATCAGTCCATAATAATATATAGCTCCCATATAAACCGATCCCCAGATTTAACCTCCGGTGCCTTTTGGAGAAGCAAAATTCATCCGATCTGGTTGAAATTTGGTACGTGGTGGTAACATATGATATTTAACAACCATGTGAGTTGAAATTGGTGGATGAAGTCTTTCGTAGAAGTTTCTACGCAATCCATGGTGGAGGGGACATAAGATTCGGCCTGGCCGAACATACGGCCGTATCTACTTGTTATATTTCGTAATTAATGAACATATATTAATTATCAAAAATAGATTTATTTTTTTTTGTTTCAAAATATGCCCTAAGAAATATGCCCGTGAGCGTGAGTAATATTTTACTCACGCACACTCACGTCAGAAAAATCTTACTCACTCACGATATGTTTTGGTAATAGTCACGAAAAATATCGTGACTCACGAAAAATGTCGTAAGTCGATGATTTTCATGAGTTACGACAGTTTCGTGTCACGTGCACACCTCTAGTTTGAACCAACTGTACTTATGACGTGGTGTTATTTTAGATGTTAGAATTTCAGGTGGTATTTTAGACTTTAGTATTTTTTCCTCGAGAAGAAAAAATGTATCGTTTAAACCTACCAAAATGTACTCAAGTGTATTACCAATTAAGCTGATTTTGTGACACAAACCGCTTGTAAAGTAGACGCACTCATAAACAATTCATATTTAAGAGTGTATGTTGTATTTCATTAGTATTTGAAGAAGTACTGCTTACTACTAGCGTTCGCATACACTTGTTCCAGTGGCTGATATAAGCAATGGGAAGAAGTATCATGTATAGGCCCAGAAAATTTATCGGTAGTTATGAGAGCCAATCAAAAATATTTACGCTTCAGTTTAGAGATTTGAAAGAATAAAAAATTTCTCAGTAGAAAATTTTAGCCTCTAGATGGTTTTCATTAAATTGACAAAATTTTCTATAGAAATAAAATTTTGACAAAATTTTCTCTAGAAATAAAATTTTGACAAAATTTGCTATAAAAATAAAATTTTCACAAAATTTTCTATAGAAATAAAATTTTGACAACGCTTTCTATAGAAATAAATTTTTGACAAAATTTTCTATAGAAATAAAATTTTGACAAAATTTTCTATAGGAATAAAATTTTGACAAAATTTCTATAGAAATAAAATTTTGACAAAATTTCTATAGAAATAAAATTTTGACAAAATTTTCTATAGAAATAACATTTTGACAAAATTTCTAAAGAAATAAAATTTTGACAAAATTTTCTATAGAAATAAAATTTTGACAAAATTTTCTATAGTAATAAAATTTTGACAAAATTTTCTAAAGAAATAAAATTTTGGCAAAATTTTCTATAGTAATAAAATTTTGACAAAATTATCTATAGAACTAAAACTTTGATTGATTATTTTTGGCTCGAGTAGCAACCATGATTATGAATCAATATGGACCAATTTGTATGTGATTGGGGATCGGCTATATATAACTATAGACCGACAAGGTCCAATTTTGGCATGGTTGTTAGCGGCCATATTCTAGCGCAAAGTACCAAATTTCAAACGAATCGGATGAATTTTGATCCTCTAAAAGTTTCCGGAGGTCAAATCTGGGGTCGATTTACATGGGGGCTATATATAATTATGGACCAATTCTGGCATGGTTGTTAGAGACCATATACTAACACCACGTACCAAATTTCAACCGGATCGGATGAAATTTGCTTCTCTTAGAGGCTCCGCAAGCCAAATCTGGGGATCGGTTTATATGGGGGCTATATATAATTATGGACCGATATGGACCAATTTTTGCATGGTTGTTAGATACCATATACTAACACCACGTACCAAATTGGATGAATTTTGCTCCCCAAAGAGGCTCCAGAGGTCAAATCTGGGGATCGGTTTATATGGGGGCTATATATAATTATAGACCGATGTGGACCAATTTTTGCATGGTTGTTAGATACCATATATTAACACCACGTACCAAATTTCCACCGAATTGGATGAATTTTGCTCCGCCAAGAGGCTCCGGAAGTCAAATCTGGGGATCGGTTTATATGGGGGCTATATATATTTATGGACCGATATGATCCAATTTTAGTATGATTGTTAGAGACCATATGCTTACACGACGTACCAAATTTCAACCGGATCGGATGAATTTTGCTCTTCCAAAAGGCTCCGGAGTTTAAATCTGGGGATCGGTTTATATGGGGGCTATATATATTTATGGACCGATATGGAGGAATTTTTGCGTGGTTGTTAGAGGCCATATACTAACATTATGTACCAAATTTCAACCGGGTCGGATGAAATTTGCTTCTCTAAGAAGCTCCGCAAGCCAAATATGGGGGGTCGGTTTATATGGGGGCTATACGAAAAAGTGGTCCAATATGGCCCATTTGCAATACCGTCCGACCCACATCAATAGCAACTACTTGTGCAAAGTTTCAAGTCGATAGCTTGTTTCGTTCGGAAGTTAGCGTGATTTCAACATAAGAACGGACGGACGGACATGCTTAGATCGACTCAGAATTTCACCATGACCTAGGATATATATACTTTATGGGGTCTTAGAACAATATTTTGATGGTTGACAAACGGAATGACAAAGTTAATATACCCCCATCCTCTGGTTGAGGGTATCAAAAAACAGCGTTACATTTTTATAAACTTCTAAACGAAAAATATCAATATTTGAGACAATTTTGCTAATGTATCCCAGCAAAAAAAATCGTTGCCAAAAAAGGAGTGAAAATGTTCTTTTTGGATCCGGAGGTGGTGCAAACTTGGCGCAGAAGCAATGAATTTAACATGGGCTTGTCATAGGACGGATGCCAACCATTTCAACAGCCGTTGCACTAAATTTGCATCAATTCTTAAGGTGTTATCCGAATTCAGTATTTTGGATGTGAATTAAGAAATTTTGTGATATTTTGACAAACAATTATTTTTTTAATTTTTTTATGATTTTTAATGCATTGTAATATATATTTTAAAAAATTCGCAATTTTTCTAGAAAGGATTTAGCATTTTTTCCGGTAAAATTTAAATAATTTTACCATTTTATTAAGCCTTAATTTGTTTTTAACCTATTTGAAACAACAAAATTTAAATTTTCCATTAAAAATATGAAAACAGCGAGCTTTAAAAAAATTTACCCAAATGAAATTCCTGTGCAGTTAAAATAAAGAACATCTTTGGGAGGACATTTTTGGAAGTGCTTTTAAAGTTGTGCCTTTAGAAGAACTTCTAATTTTTTTACTGGGATGTTTATAGTATTTATATGGATTTGTTTCTTTGGATTTGTTCTTTGTCAATGATTTGTCTGACGTCCTTTTATACGACCAGATTTCGGCTCCTTGTTTCTCGAAACACGACCTTATATTCCTGTCTTATAAACTTGAACCTCAAAAGGATCAGATCGAATACACGTACCGTGATTTTCGTAATTTGAATTATATTGAACTGCAGGATATGTTTGGACAAATAAATTGGCGTGATATGTACGAACTCATCTCTGTTGACCAGCAATTTAATTTTTGCGGAACGCTATTTGTGAACTTTATAACGCGACTGTGTCTATTAAGAGGATAAAAGTGAAATCAAGTACTAGACCATGGTTTAATGACACAATTAAGACAGCTATTAGGGAAAGGGATATTGCATACTCTCGATGGAAACGCTTTAGATTACCACAACTTCTAGAGGAGTATCGATCTGCGAGGAGAATAGCGTACAGATATATCAATAAGGGGAAAACCGAATATTACGCTATGCGTTCAATTCTGCTGTAGATCCCAGGGACAAGTGGAAGATTATACATGACATCGCTGTTGGGAAGTCTAGGTCATCGAGCAGTTATCAATGTGATCCAAATGACTTGAACGAGACGTTTTCTAATTTTTCAATTTCTCACCTACTGCTACCTCTCTTATTACTCCTATCTTAACAATCGGTTACACCGGAAATACTTTTTCTTTGCCATTACCAGTTACGAAAGGGGTTCCACAGTGTTGTATAATTGGACCTCTATTATTTTGCATGTACGCCAATGACCTCCCTCTTGAAATAGTCCATAGTCAGATGCTTATGTATGCAGATGACATACAAATCTTTTTAAGTAGTCCGGTAGGTGATGCTAGTGTTTGGGGAACTTAACCACGACCTTGATCGTGTGTTTCGATGGGCAAGAGCCAACTAGCTACTAAATCCACTAAAGTCTAAATGTTTGATTATACACAAGATTAGAAGGTTCTCTTTGTCGAATGCTGATATTATAATAGATGGTCAGAAAATCGATGTAGTCGCTAGTGCTAAGAATTTAGGAGTGGTATTCAATAGCACTTTGAGTTGGTCGAGTCATGTAAAAACGGTTGTTCTTTATGGGTTACTCATTCCTACACACCAGTCAATATTCGTCTTCTCCTGGCGAAAAGTCCGGGTTTAATTTACGGACCTGAACTCTTCTCGAATTGCGACTCCGTAAGCAAAAATAGACTTAACGTGGCATTCAATAGTATAATTCGTTATGTGTATGGGTTACGCAGGACCGATCATGTTTCGCATGTTACAGACTCCCTCTTTGGCTTTAGTTTTAATACCCTGCTTAATGTCAAATCGTTAGTATTTCTACATAAATTGATGTACAGACAAAAACCAAGCTATCTGTATGATAGAAGCATCTAGCCAAAATTTCGGATCGCCACGCCCATTCGTTTAGGCGGTAGAGAATGTTGCCTGTGGGCTACTTTGGGCAATTGTGACTACAAACTATTTTGTTTTGTAATGATAGACGTATTACGTTTTATTGAATTTTTGTTAAGTTTTTTGTTATTTTACAGTAAATATATACTTAGATGCGCGCTTGAGTGGAATTTCAGTCACGCTCAAACACATTCACGAAGAAATATTTGTACTCACGCATGCCATGTCGCACGATTCACGACAATTTTCGTAATTCACGACAAATCTCGTAAGTCACTCGTTTCTCGTGACTCACGCTATTGAAATCTTAAGCGTGATTAAATATGTAAAGGTGATTAAAATCGGTGAGCTTGAATTTAATCGTGAACGTGAATTTGTTCGTGATTGTGACTTTTTGTGTCTGTTTTACCGTGAGTGCGAATTTTATCGTGAATATGAATTTTATTGTTAACGTGAATTTTATCTTGAGCGTGAGTTGGATCGTGAGGGTGGGTTGGATCATGAAAGTAAATTTTTATCGGGAGCGTGATTTCGGAGAAAGTTTACTCACTCACAATCACGAACACAATTTGATTTTTACTCACGCTCACGCGCCACACATTTTTCTTTAATCCCGTTCACGCACATTCACGAGGTTTCGTTTAAATTTCATTCACGAGATTTCGTTTAAATTTCATTCACGGCTTCGCGTGAATCACGCGTGACTCACGAAAATGTTTTGTTTTTTTTTGGTTTTTAACCCATGTCAATTTAACTGGCGGTGTAAAAAACCAAAGTATTATAAAGCGTCAATATTCGTGCTATTCCACTAGTATGTTGCCAAGAAGTGGCTTCCTCCCTTTTTACGATTCCTTCCAAATTCCCCACTGCACTGCAGATATGTTTTCCACATCATCGCCGCATTTCTCGTCACTGGGACATCCCAATTGAAGTTCAAATTTTTTTCAAAATCATTGTTTTTCAAACCTTTTTTCTCCAGGTCTTATGTTCAAAAATATGTAATTTTACTACCACAATTCCGCAAAGTTGCCCACAGGCAACTTTTCAATTTTAAAAATTTCCCATCTGTTGTTTGTTTGCAATTCTAAGATTTGACTTCCAGAAATATTTTATTTGACATATACTACAATAGATTTAATAAAATCTTTCAACATTTTAATTGTAATTTTTGAAAAGCCACATGTATAAAAACCACTTTTTAAATTCGCAAATATGTTTTTCTTGAGGTACGTGCGTATTAATGAAAAATTTGTTGCAAATTGACAACCAAATTAGCTGATTTTTCATTCAACTTGAAGAAAACACTTGTAGCTTTCGATACCGTTACAGTTTTATGAACAAAAACAACGCTGACAGTGAGTCTCAAAACACAAAAAGTTGCTCACAGGCAACTTTAGGGTCGAAAGGGTTAAGAAGAGTATTCAAAATTTATTTCACAATTAGAATATTTAATATTAAAATTTTGCTTGTAACATAATATTGACTCATAATTTCAATCATCAAGAATGCAATGGATTTGAATATTAAAAGTAATTTTCTTCATTTTTTCTTTAATATTAATATTAATTCTCAATTTATTTATTTAAATTTTTATATTTTTTTTATATTTAAAATTTAATTATTGTGTATACTTATTATTTATAACCCTGCACTGTAATTATAAGATTTTAATCTTGTTGTGTAGGTACTCAATAAAATGAAATGAAATCGGTTCTTTTTGTATTTTTTCTCACACTTTGAAAGAGTTTATAGGCCAAATAGCGCTTATTTTCGTAAGACAATTTGGTTACACTTCAAGCATCAAGTTTTCAGAACAAGCTCATATAGCTCTTTAAGTAATTGAGGTAGGCTCTCAAAATGACAATTTTTGTTCTACATGCTGTTAGTACTAGAAAAAAAAAACAAGTATATACGGCCGTAAGTTCGGCCAGGCCGAAGCTTATGTACCCTCCATCATGGATTGCGTAGAAACTTGTTCTAAACACTGCCATCCACAATCGAATTACTTAAGTTGCGGTAACGCTTGCCGATGGCAAGGTATCTTAAAACCTCCTAACACCAACTTCTAAATTGTATGTAATTCCATACGTGGTATATATTAAATCAAAAAAGATCGATTCAATACGTATATAATTCAGTTTGACAAAGTAGACATAAAATTTTGACAAAATTTTCTACAGAAATAAAATTTTAACAAAATTTTCTATAGAAATAAAATTTTCACAAAATTTTTTATAGAAATAAGAATTTTGACAAAATATTCCATACAAAGAAAATTTTGACAAAAATTTCTACAGAAATAAAATTTTGGTAGATTATTTTTGGCTCTAGTGGCAACCATGATTATGAACCGATATGGACCAATTTTTGTGTGATTGGACCAATTTTGGTATGGTTGTTAGCGACCATATACTAACACCACGTTCCTAATTTGAACCGGATCGGATGAATTTTGCTCCTCCAAGAGGCTCCGGAGGTCAAATCTGGAAAACGTTTTATATGGGGGCTATATATAATTATGGACCGATATGGACCAATTCTGGCACGGTTGTTAAAGATCATATACTAACACCATGTTCATAATTACAACCGGCTTGGATGAAATTTGCTTCTCTTGGAGACTTCGCAAGCCAAATGTGGGGATCGGTTTATATGGGGGCTACATATAATTATGGACCGATGTGGACCAATTTTTGCATGATTGTTAGAGACCATATACCAACACCATGTACCAAATTTCAGCCGGATTGGATGAAATTTGCTTCTCGTTTAGGCTCCGCAAGCCAAATCTGGGGATCGGTTTATATGGGGGTTATATATAATTATGGACCGATGTGGACCAATTTTTGCATGACTGTTAGAGACCATATACCAACACCATGTACCAAATTTCAGCCGGATCGGATGAAATTTGCTTCTCTTTTAGGCTCCGCAAGCCAAATCTGGGGATCGGTTTATATGGGGGCTATATATAATTAAGGACCGATATGGACCAATTTTTGCATGGTTGTTAGAGACCATATACCAACACCATGTACCAAATTTCAGCCGGATTGGATGAAATTTGCTTCTCTTTTAGGCTCCGCAAGCCAAATCTGGGGATCGGTTTAAATGGGGGCTATATATTATTATGGACCGATGTGGACCAATTTTTGCATGGTTTTTAGAGACTATATACCAACACTATGTACCAAATTTCAGCCGGATCGGATGAAATATGCTTCTGTTATAGGCTCCACAAGCCAAATCTGAGGGTCCCTTTATATGTGGGCTATACGTAAAAGTGGACCGATATGGCCCATTTTCAATACCATCCGACCTACATCGATAGCAACTACTTGTGCCAAGTTTCAAGCAGATAGCTTGTTTCGTTCGGAAGTTAGCGTGATTTCAACAGACGGACGGACGGGCGGACGGACATGCTTAGATCGACTCAGAATTTCACCACGACCCAGAATATATATACTTTATGGGGTCTTAGAGCAATATTTCGATGTGTTACAAACGGAATGACAAAGTTAATATACCCCCATCCTATGATGGAGGGTGTAAAAAAAACAGAAGTGAAACTAAAGTTTTTAACATTAGGTTTATTTCGGTAGTGAAAGGGTTAAAGTCTTAATTGAGTTTTAAAAAATACTCTACTAAATATTTGATTGATTCAACTCCAGGCATATCATAGATAACATGTCATTGAGCTTAACATGGAATCGGGCAGCACTCAGTGATAAGAGAGAAGTTCACCAATGTGGTATCACAATGGACTGAATAGTCTACGTGAGCCTGATACATCGGGCTGACACCTAACCTAACCTAACCTAACCTAGATAACATCATACTATAAGCCGTTATAAGGCCTATATTTCTGTAAACATAATCCACTGCTCTACAACAGTTCGTTCGTATAAACATGACATACCTAAAGAAATACGACCACTAAATTATCATCTGTTCTTATTCTTTTATATTCTACTTTAAAGCTCTCAATTCAATGACAATTGTGAGATTAAAAACAAACTAATGCACAATTGCACGATGTCAGTGCAGTTGTAGTGGTAAACGTCCTCTCTATGTGAACCTAGTAAATAAGCGGACGGTAATGAATGTACCACTTGATTCCCGAACAAATCAGTGAACTACTATTTTAAGCAGCTGTGAAATATTTTGAAATTTTATAATTGAAATCGTCCGTCACAATGGTTTAACTTTATTTTAAATAGAAATTCTGGCGTAGGGATTTATCGTATAAGGCCCTGGAAAAATGCTTATCCAAATGAATACATAAAAAATTTGTTACACATATTTGAAAATAATACCTACGGAGAATACGATAAGGCATTTGATAGATACTCATTTTCCCCGAAAGATTACAGGCCAGGAAAGAAGAATATAGCAATTTAGAAGAAAAGAATATAGCAAATTTAGAAAATGGTTGGTAACTTATTGAGGAATAGACAAAACTTTGCTTCAAAAATTTGTTTCATTAAATTTAGGACACAAATTTTGTAAATTTTCGTCCCTCCGTTAAAGTCGCATGTCTTTGAACTAAGGCTAATTTTCCTTAAAATAAAGAAACACATTTTTGATTTAAAGAAATTGTCCTTAAATTAACTGAAATATGGAAACTTTAGATTTAAGATAAAAACGATTCAAAATAGGCCAAGACTTATTTTGAGGATTTAGCGTCTTTGGTTTAAAGTTTTTTTGGAATTAAGAAAACATTTTTGTACTTTTTTTGTACTTAGTATCCGTTATAATTTGGATTTTTAAACTGGCATTTGTTTGTACGTGAGTACATTTATTAATAAACCGCGAAAAGTGAATGAAAATTTGATAAATGAAATCTGTATCCTAATTTTAATTTTATTGGTCCTAGATTTAAAACCGGAAATGTCGCTAAAAAATTTCTTTATTTTAAAGAAGCCGCATCTTTGGCTCGGAATCAATACCAAAATCTTTAAGGGAAGGTCAAAATCTTTGGATCCAATTATACTTTTTTTGAGTCTATAAATGACTTTCTTCAAAAGCAAATAAACTAAACCGAATTTATGAGAAGCGTTGTAATGATTGTTCCCAATTTTTAATTTCTTTTAGAGAATATGTTTTAGCCTGAAAAGAAAACTTTGTTTGTGCAAAATTTCGTTCCTCCGGAATATCAAATTGGATCTAATTGGATCTGTTCATATATTGGTTCAGACATAATTAGATATGCACAGATATGCTATATATGGTGCTAGATCTGGTTAGATATAATTGCAGATCTCATCATGTATAGTATAATATCTAATTATATCTGGCATATCTAATAATATATGCTTGGATAGGACCATATATAGCACTATATCTAATAAGATATGGTAGATATAACATCATATCTGACTATATATGGGGTTAAATACGGTCCAAAATATAATAAAAATCATGAACAAGTTAAAAAGATTTTTGAAACACACGTCTAAAAAACTATTCGAGATATATACACAAAGTTACAGATGGAAAAAAAACTTTTGTTTATTTAACGAACTTACATAATACATCTTAAAGTATTTGGCAGTTTATAAACATGTTTTTCGAGTTTCAGAACATGGTTGAGCTCCTTCACTTCAGATGGTTTAACAATCTAAAACAGTCAGTTTTGGAAATGGATATAATGAACAACGCCAGTTTTTAAATGTTTTATCGCGTACTGCTGGTTGACGTCAAAAAGAGTAATAAAAATAAATTGTTGAAAATTCGCAAAGAAACGCCTTTTTTATTAATTGTACTGTATAGATATTAGTTTTGGTATTTTTATATAAAATATAGATATTTGTATCCATTTGACGCCTCGAGTAGTAAGAAAAATGTGGGTTTCATCAAAACACTCATTTAGTATTTGTCGTTCCCATGCGTTTGGAGTTTAATTAACCTTTCATCCAAAGCATTATTTAGTATCCTAAGTAGATTACAAAATGAATTTTTATTTTGAAATATACTCATATAAAAAGACTGCTGTAGGAAACATTGACTGCTGATTTTTTTGGTAAACAAAAAAGTGCTGTTTTCGCAGTTTTTCTGCGAAAGTACAATCTGTTAGTTTGGCATAACAGACATACTGCCCAAAAGTTAGTAGTTTGTTTAAATAATAGAACTTCAAACATTAAAAAACATTTAGTATATTTTGATTATGCAATAACATTTCTGAACAAGTCGCCCTTTTTAATATATGTCCCACTCGGAGATAGTAATTTACATTTTATTTAAAACATTTTTAATCGCGGGAAACGTTTCCTTCAAAGTAAACGTTGCCCCGATCACAAAAAAGTAGTACCTTAAGAATGGGGGCTTAAATACCTTCTTGGTTTTCTAAGCAAGAAGGTGACGCAGGCACCGAAGTGAAATGAGTCTCATTAGTCAAGATGATTTTAAAATTTATATAGTAAATTTAATTTAAAATTTCAAACAACAAAGTTTCTTCTTGTTTCATCTATCATACGTTCTAATAAATGGGTTCTATACATTATAAAAGTGCTTCATGTTTTTAGTGTCAACGATCCATTAGTTTTAACAACAACCTCAATGTTGTTGTTAAAACTATGTCAAATGTCAACGCCGTCAGGGGCATCACTTCTAAACAAATTTAACGCAAGACTAGCTGAGAAAATTAAGAAATTTAATATAATTGTTTTAAATGTGTTCCTTTGATAACGTGTATATCGTTTCCTTTATTGCGGAGATTATGTAGGTAAGTAGATTGTATTTGTTATGTTAGTAGTCATTTTCATATTGTTTTACTATTTTCTAGATTTGGAAAAAAAGGAAACCTCAGTGGTGTACTGGTTAACATGCCCGCCTTGCATTCAAAAGGTCACGGGTTCAATCCCAGTTCCGACCAATACCAAAAATTTTTTCGGCGGTGGATTATCTCCTCGCAGTAATGTTGGTGACATTTCTGCTTCAAAGATTCTCTAAGTTGTTTCAGCGCAACGTGAAATGCCGATAGGACTCGATTATAACAAGGAGGACCCATGTTATTGAGCTAATTATTGAATCGAGCAGCAGTCAGTGATAAATGAGATGTTGATCACTGTGATGTCATGATGGTCTGAATAGTATGTATGAGCCTAAAATAACAGCCTATCGCTATACCTAACCTAATCCCGAATACACTTTAAATGTGAGTATTAAAAGCAACATAAAATTATATGGAAATTTTTATTGCAACTTAAAGAAGAATGATCCAAAACAATACTAATACTTGCTTACATAGTTCAATATATTCCCATATTTGTTTATTCCTATATTTGTTTAATAATTGTTTTTTAACTTAATTTCATTGCAGATTGCCTTAACGCTGTAATACTTTAGTCGCGTGTCTAAGTCCAAAGCAGAAGAAACAAACGAAAAAACCCTTGGACAACACTATAACTCAACTGTCAATACTCTTAAATAGCTTTGATGGATCAATTTAAATTAAACATATTTATTATGCACATACTACACTATAACTCAACTGTCAATACTCTTAAATAGCTTTGATGGATCAATTTAAATTAAACATATTTATTATGCACATACTTTTTGTCTGTATTATTAAATAAAACAATTAATCTCATTTTATATACAAACTATGGGCTTTTATGCGTTGAAAGATCTCGAAAGATACAATTGTATCAAATAATATACAATTATATCAAATTAGATCTGATTTGATGTGTCTCATTTTTGAGATCTGATCAGATCCAATTTCATAGTATTTAGATCTGACCAGATATAACCATTTTTCGGATCTGTTCAGATCTGACCATATCTTGGCTCAGATCTAACCATATCAAATCAGATCCCCCAATTTTTACACGGGTTGTTTGATCATATTGTTTCACACATATTCCACATTCATTCATATTACTAATTTTGAATTTGCTAGATTTAACTTTAAATGAATTAACACAAATATATTAATTATCTGGATTTATTTAAGTAAGCTTAGGTAAATTAAACCTAACAAAATTGTCAATAGACTTGTCTAATAACTTAAATTCTTTCTACGAAATGTCATTTACACAAACTTGAATTTTCCTAATTAAATTATTACACTATATTTCCCATAAGATATATGAAAAGATTTTTATAGAATTCTTAATTACACTCTATACTGGTCACATGCGAATAACTGACAATATTTGAGGGAAAATTAGTCACAATATTGGAATGTTAGTGTGTCCAGACAATGTCGAAATGTCATTTAATGGTCTCTTATGGAATTGTGGCTTTAGTTAACATCCTATAACAATTAACAAAAGAAATTTTTAATGAACATTAGTGTGAAGAATTTAATGGGAATTGCAAAAACGGAAATGGAAAATACGAATACCATGTCTTTGAATGGATGGATGTGGTTTTATGTATGCATGCATCTCTAAGCATGTGGTAATGCTGTGTGGCACAGTCTTACTTGATTGCTTTTAATAGACGGTCTTTGGTCATTGAATTAAACAAGTGAATATATTTTAAACTGAATTTTGAGGTTTGTAGTTTGAGGAAAAACTCAGACACTATTAAGAAAAATTAACAGTAAAATTAAATTCCATAATACATTGTTGTTTGTTTGTTTCATGTGCGAAAAATTAATCGCATTGAAAAAACAGTGAACCCTCCTGGAAGAAAAATTTCGGTTAATTTTAGAACATTTTGAATATTTTGAGAAAATTTTAACTATAAGTAAATATTTTTCGACAAATTCAAGAAAATTTATTAGCCATAATTAGGTTTTTCACTTGTTAAAGAAAATTTTGTAGTTTGAAGGAAAAAAATTGGAGTTCAAAATTGCAAGAATGTCTTTAGTGACATACGAAGTTCATGATGAACGAATTTGTAGTAAAATTTACAAATTTAAAGAAATATTGAACTATTTTGTGGAAGACACGAATTTTGTTAATCTGTATCCTTCATTTGTGTAAATTTTTTCCCTCGGTTTTAGTTAATTTAACTAACGTACACAAGCAATTATTAGAGTAGAGGAAACTTTCTTCAAACAAAAGAATTACATTAACTAAAATAAAGTTAAATTGGCTTTAGTGAAACAGAGAATTCACTTTTTTTTTGAGTGCGGAAAGAGGTAAATTGTTGAGGCTGAAAAATATCCTATCCGAATATGCAAGTAAAGTTTAAGGAATTTTAATTGAAAGATAGTTTGTTATCTTTGCTTTAAGATAAGTTTCATTAAATTTTTGACACGAATCTTAAAAAAATTAAGTCTATTCATTTAAGAGTCTTTGAAGTTAGGCATATTTTGCTTAAAATAAAGAAAAAGATGTTTGATTTGAAGAAATAATCATTAAATAATCTGAGATAATGACTTTTTACACAGGGAGGGAATATCATGACCTAAAAGATGTTTCAAGAGCTTAATGCTTCTTTTTCACAGTGAACATGGATCGCAAAAATATTGTCTTCTCGCCAAACATAAACATTGCGGCAAGCAAACATCAGATACATAATTTCCAAGAAATGAGAATCATCTGGAAAAAGTAACATTATGCTCTTGAAATATATTTGAGGTGTACAATTCCCCACCTCAGTAATGCTGGTGAGATTTCTGAGGGTTTCAACGCTTCTCTAAGTGGTTTTACTGCAATGTGGAACGCCGTCATTGATCTTAACATGGAATCGGGCAGCACTCAGTGATAAGAGAGAAGTTCACCAATGTGGTATCACAATGGACTGAATAGTCTAAGTGAGCCTGATACATCGGGCTGCCACCTAACCTACATTTTCCTTCTCAGACTCTGCTTTAGGAATTTGCAAATTTGGTTAAAAGCTTCTTTAAAATTAGGACAACATTTATCACTTTAAGTAAGCCTCATATTTGGTTAGGAATTAAAAGCAAAATTCTTAAATTGTAAAAATTTCTTGATCTAAAAAACTATATTTGAACAAACTTATGTACCCTCCACCATGGATTGCGTAGAAACTTCTTCTAAAGACTGTCATCCACAATCGAATTACTCGGGTTACGGTAAGTAAGTCCATACATGGTATATATTAAATTAAAAAAAAAGGAAATAGAAATAAAATTTTGACAAACTTTTCTATAGAAATAAAATTTTAACAACATTTTCTATAGAAAAAAAATGTTGACAAAATGGTCTATAGGAATAAAATGTTGACAAAATTTTTTATAGAAATAAAATTTTGACAACATTTTTTATAGAAATAAAATTTTGACAAAATTTTCTATAAAAATAAAATTATGACAAAATTTTCTATAGAAATAAAATTTTGACAAACTTTTCTATAGAAATAAAATCTTGACAATATTATCTATAGAAACAAGTATATAAAGTAGTAAGTTCGGCCGGGCCGAATCTTAAATACCCACCACCATGAATCAAATATTATAGTTTCCTGTGAAAATTTCAGGGGGATTTGGTGACAAGCAGATCAGTTCAACCAGTACACTTCCCGAAGATAAATTCAAAGAAGACTAGATCAGATTCTGGATTTATAAGAACCATATTTGTTTGAGTTTTAGAGGAATCATAAACATCGTGTGCAAGTGTGCAAGAAAATGAAATAACGCCTTGATTTAAAATCTAACATCTGTAGATTTTTACCCCCATTATCTAAATGCTTACCAGAAGTAAAATCTTGAAAATATAATTCAGTTTCAAGCAATTTTCATTATCAGTGCACATGGACCGATATTCACCATTTTCGGCACACCTCTTTATGTTCCTAAAATACTTCTAAATTTAAAATTTCATGCAAATTTGATAAAAACTATGGTTTCTAAAAGCCAAAGTAGTAAAATCTGGAGATCGGTCTATTTGGGAGATAAACCAAAACACGGACCAATACACACCATTTTCGGCTCTCATATTTAAGGTCCTAAAATACCTGTAGATTTCTCATTTCAGGCAAATTGGATAAAAACTACGGATTCTAGAAGCCTAAAAAATAAAATCATTTCATGCACACCTATTTGTATTCCTAAAAACCTCCAGATTTTCGATTTCAGGCAAAGCGGACAACAATTACGGTTTCTAGAAGCCCAAAAAGTAATATCGGGAGATCGATCTATTAAAACATGGACCTATACTCACCATTTTCGGCATACATTTTTGTGGTCCTAAAATACCTCTAGATTTCCAATTTGAGGCAAGTTTGATAGAAACTACGGTTTCTATAAGCCCAAGAATAAAATCTGGAGATCGGTCTATATGGGGGCTATATAAAAACATGGTCCAATTCTCATCATTTTCAGCACACCTCTTTAGAGATTTAAAATACCTCTAGATTTCTAATTTCAGGCAAATTGGATAAAAACTACATATTTTAAACGCCCAAGAAGTAAAAACTGGAGATCGGTCTATTTGGGTATATACCAAAACATGGACCGATACTCACCATTTTCGGCACACCTCTTTATTGTTCTAAAATACCTCTAGATTTCCAATTTCAGGCAAATTGGATAAAAACTACGGATTCTATAAGCCCAAGACCCCAAATCGGGAGATCGGTCTATATGAGGATATAGCAAAACCTGGACCGATACTCACCATTTTTAGCACACCTCTTTATGGTCCTAAAATACCTCTAGATTTCAAATTTCAACCAAATTGGATAATAACTACAGATTCTAGAAGCCCAAGGTAAAATCGGGAAATCGGTCTATATGGGGGCTATACTTAAACATCAACCGATAGTCACCATTTTTGGCACACCTCTTTATGGTCCTAAAATACTTCTAGATTTCCAATTTCAGGCGAATTGGATAGAAACTATCGATTGTAGAAGCCCTAGAAATATAATCGGGAGATCGGTCTATATGGGGAACTACGGTTTTTATAAGCCCAAGACCCCAAATCGGGAGGTCGGTTTATATGGGGACTATATCAAAACTTGGACTATATAGCCCATCTTCGAACTTGACCTGCCTGCAGACAAAAGACGAGTTTGTGCGAAATTTCATCACGATTGCTCTATTATTGAAGACTGTAGCGTGATTACAACAGACAGACAGACGGACATGGCTATATCGTCTTAGAATTTCTCCCTGATCAAGAATATATATATATATATATATATATATACATTATATAGTCGTAAATCGATATTTCGATGTGTTAAAAACGGAATGACAAACTTATTATACCCCCGTCACCATTCTATGGTGGTGGGTATAAAAAAAGGAAATAGAAATAAAATTGTAACAAAATTTTCTATAGAAATAACATTTTAACAAAATTTTCTATAGAAATAAAATTTCGACAAAATTTTTTATAGAAATAAAATGTTGACAAAATTTTTTATAGAAATAAAATTTTGAAAAAATTTTCTATAGAAATAACATTTTGACAAAATTTTCTATAGAAATAACATTTTGACAAAATTTTCTATAGAAGTAAAATTTTAACAAAAATTTCTATAGAAATACAAATTTTGACAAAATTTTCTATAGTAATAACATTTTAAGAAAATTTTCTATAGAAATAAAATTGTAACAAAATTTTCTACACAAATAAAATTTTGACAAAATTTTCTATTGAAATAAACTTTTGACAAAATTTTCTATTGAAGTAAACTTTTGACAAAATTTTATAAATAAATAAAAATTTTAACAAAAGTTTCTATAGAAATAAAATTTTGACAACATTTTTCATTACATTAAAATTTTGACTAAATTTTCTATAAAAATAAAATTTTGACAAAATTTTCTATAAAAATAAAACTTTGACAAAATTTTCTATAGAAATAAAATTTTGGTAGATTTTTTTTTTGGCTCGAGTGCCAACCATGATTATGAACCGATATGGACCAATTTCTGTGTGATTGGGGATCGGCTATACTATACTATAACTATAGGCCGATATGGACCAATTTTGGTATGGCTGTTAGCGGCCATATACTAACACCACGTTCCAAATTTGAACCAGATCGGATGAATTTTGCTCCTCCAGGGGGCTCCCGAGGTCAAATCTGGGCATCGGTTTATTTGGGGGCTATATATAATTATGGTCCGATAATGACCATTTTTGGCATGGTTGTCAGCGGCCATATACAAAGATCACGTTCCAAATTTGAAGCGGATCGGATGAATTTTACTTCTCTTACAGGCTTCCCAAGCCAAATCTGGGGATCGGTTTATATGGGGGCTATATATAATTATGGACCGATATGGACCAATTCTGCATATACTAACACCATGTTCCAAATTTCAGCCAGATCGGATGAAATTTAATTCTCTTAGAGGCTCCACAAGCCAAATCTGGGGGTCCTTTTATATGAGGGCAATATGTAAACGTGAACCGATATGTCCCATTTGCAATACCATCCGACCTACATCAATAACAACTACTTGTGTCAACTTTCAAGACGATAGCTTGTTTCGTTCGGAAGTTAGCGTGATTTCAACAGACGGCTCAGAATTTCACCACGACCCAGAATATATATACTTTATGGGGTCTTAGAGCAATATTTCGATGTGTTACAAACGGCGTGACAAAGTTAATATACCCCCCATCTTATGGTGGAGGGTGTAAAAAATTGGCAAACTGGTATCGGGATTGTTATGTTTTCGTTAGATTTTTGTTGTTTCTCGAACATTCTAATTTTTAAAATGGGAGATACTCTAAATGTGTCAGCTAAATGGGTCCATAGTTTATGTAGTTAGGAATTGACTACCTTTGGCACGAATTATGACCTTCCAACGGACGACAAAGCCACACTAAAAAAAGCATCCCGGATTCCCCGATTTTGTCTTTACGCTGACGATATTGGCAATGAGCCAAAGGAGCGCAGAATTGAAGTACAAAATTAAATCTTACTTCAATAAAAAATTTTGTCAAAATTTTATTTCTACAGAAATTTGATCAAAATTTTATTTAAAAAAAAATAAATAATTGTCAAAATTTTGTCAAAATTTTGTCAAAGATTCTCAACATTTTATTTCTATGGAAAATCTTCTCAAAATTTTATGTATATAGACAATTTTGTCAAAATTTTATATCTGTATAAAATTTTGTCAAAAGTTTACTTCTATAGAAAATTTTGCCAACATTTTATTTAAAAACAAGTAAGGTAAGTGTATAGTCGGACGGGGACGACTATATTATACCCTGCACCACTTTGTAGATCTAAATTTTCGATACCATATCACATCCCTCAAATGTGTTGGGGGCTATATATAAAGGTTTGTCCCAAATACATGCATTTAAATATCACTCGATCTGTACAGAATTTGATAGACTCCTACAAAATCTATAGACTCAAAATTTAAGTCGGCTAATGCACTAAGGTGGATTAGCAGTGGCGATTTTACAAGGAAAATGTTGGTATTTTGACCATTTTTGTCGAAATCAGAAAAACATATATATGGGAGCTATATCTAAATCTGAACCGATTTCAACCAAATTTGGCACGCATAGCTATAATGCTAATTCTACTCCCTGTGTAAAATTTCAACTAAATCAGAGCAAAAAATTGGCCTCTGTGGTCATATGAGTGTAAATCGGGCGAAAGCTATATATGGGAGATATATCTAAATCTGAACCGATTTCAACCAAATTTGGCACGCATAGCTAAACTGCTAATTCTACTCCCTGTTCAAAATTTCAACTAAATCAGAGCAAACAATTGGCCTCTGTGGTCATATGAGTGTAAATCGGGCGAACGATATATATGGGAGCTATATCTAAATCAGAACCGATTTCAATAAAATTTGGCACACTTGACTACACTACTAATTGTACTCATAGTGGAAAATTTCAACCAAATTGGGGTAAAACTCTGGCTTCTGGGACGGTATTATATTAGTCCATATCGGGCGAAAGATATATATGGGAGCTATATTTAAATCTGAACCGATTTCAATAAAATTTGGCACATCTGACTATAGTACTAATTGTTCTTCTCGTGCACAATTTTGAGCAAATTAGGGTAAAACTCTGGCATCTGGGGCCATATAAGTCCATATCGGGTGAAATATATATATGGGAGCTATATCTAAATCTGAACCGATTTCTTCCAAAATCAATAGGGTTCTATTCTGAGCCAAAACACACACTTGTGCCAAATTTGAAGTCGATTGGACTAAAACTGCGACCTAGACTTTGATTACAAAAATGTGTTCATGGACAGACGGACATGGCTATATCGACTCAAGAGCCTACCCTGAGCATTTTTGCCAAAGACACCATGTGTCTATCTCGTCTCCTTCTGGGTGCTGCAAACATATGCACTAACTTATAATACCCTGTTCCACAGTGTGGCGCAGGGTATAAAAAAATAATTGTCAACATTTTGTCAAATTTTCTCAACATTTTTATTTCTATAGAAAATCATCTCAAAATTTTATTCCTATACAAAATTTTCTCAAAATGTTATTTCTATAGAAACTTTTCTCAAAATTTTATTTCTTTAGAAAAATTTCTCAACATTATATTTATATCGAAAATTTTCTCAAAATTTTATGTCTATAGACAATTTTGTCAAAATTTTATATCGGCATAAAATTTTGTCAAAATTTTACTTCTATAGAAAATTTTGTCAAAGTTTTACTTCTATAGAAAATTTTATCAAATTTTAATTCTACAGAAAATTTGTGAAGAAGAATATTTTGCAGAATCTACCAAAACGTCAAGCATTCTACCAATCTATCAAGCAATAAAAAATTTACCATGTTTGGTAGAATTCTACCAACTGTGACAACCGTCATTCAGACTCGACTCGAAGAAATTATGCTAGGTTTCAAGTAAAAACGTCTTTAAAATAAAGTGATCAAAAACATGTCACATTTTTGAAAGCGTTTTTGTTTTGTAGTGAAGAAATGTCAACAATTTTTAAATCGATTTCATTAATTTTAAAGAATTTTCGTAGCTATTTGGTGGTAGACATGAAGCGAGAAACTTTCTTTTAAGCCGTTTAAGTGTGCTGAGTTCTGTTGCAATGTCCATGGTCTGCGGCCGAAATGTTTGTCGGCCCAGGATACTGTATTCAGAAATTTTCCCTACACTGAAAAAATATTGACCTAATATGGAAGATTATGCAGCTTAAATTTTAGGACTGAAAATTTACGCATGCTAAGGACAAAATTCTTAAAAAAAATACATTTTAGTTAAAACAAAGTTTATAATTCTTGCTTCAAAAATATTTTTCCTTAAATTTAGGACACAAATCTTGAAATTTTGCGTCCCTCTGTTGAAGTTGTAGAGCTTTGAAGTAAAGCAAATGTTCCTTAAAATAAAGAAAAACATTTTTATTTTAAAGAAATCGGATTTAACTCAACTGACATATTGAATTTTTAAATTTAAAATAAAAATGCTTCAAATATACGCTAAGACTTATTTTAAAGATTTGTTTCGTTGGTTTAAAGTTTTTTTTAGCATTAAGAAAACAGTTTTTACTTTGAAGTACTTGGCTTAATTTGGATTTTGAAACTGGAATTTGTTTGTACATGAATACCTTTATTAATATATCGCAAACAGAGAATAAAAATTCGGTGAATGAGATCTGCATCCAATTTTAATTTTATCGATCCTAGATTTAAAGCCAGGGAGGTCCCTAAAAAATGTCTTTAGTTTAAAGAAGCCGCATCTTTGGCGCGGAATCAATACCAAAATCCTTAAAGGAAGGTAAAAATCTTTGGACCAAGTAAACTTTTTTTTGAGTGTATAATATTCGAAACTAATTTCAACCCCACAGTCGATAAATACGAGCAGTCAGCTATCATCGGCCGTTACGACGGCTCACACCTTTACTATTGGCGGAGCTTCAGAGTGGTGTGGGCCGCCAGTATGTCCATCCTGGCACGGACAATTCCGTCAGGGATTGTAGACGCCGTCAGTCAGTGCCAGTCAGTCCGAAATCTATACATATACGTCGATTTGCCTGTGGGTGGGAGATATGCTCCCGCAACCCAGTATCTCCCGTACTGGCCAACCACGTTAATTTTCAATTCTGGTAATTAATAGAAGCTGACCTCTTTACCAAGTAATCAGTTGTTCCAGTCTAACTTTTCTTTGTGCATCGGCGAGCTTTTGTATTTTTGGGAGCTTTAATGGCTTTGTTCAAAGCTCACTTTTTCAATGGGTGTTGCATCCGCTATCGCGATATTTTCAGCTCACTAGCAATTTTTTTACCTTAGTGGATTTCAATCAATTATGATCTTCACTCCACTGATCTGTTTTGGGGTTGCTACTGTCGTTTTCGTCCAATTTTTTAACGTGATGCAAACCTGTCAGTATCACTGCAACGAGCAATGGTACGAAAAAAAGAGAGTTATTCACATTTAAATGTTGGAAGAATCTCTTTATAACCATATGTGGTTATCCAGTCAAATATAAATCAATCAAACTATACGCCTGACTTCCATCATGAATAACTTTATTTCTGAATGCAGTAGACGATTTCGGTTTCCAGAAATACTTTTAATCATTTATCAGAAAATTCACT
Organism: Haematobia irritans; assembly: GCF_050003625.1. Classification (NCBI taxonomy): domain Eukaryota; kingdom Metazoa; phylum Arthropoda; class Insecta; order Diptera; family Muscidae; genus Haematobia; species Haematobia irritans. The sequence continues at coordinate 166,540,070 of NC_134397.1, read as the reverse complement.
ATAATAACGAACAAGTTCTTTATATGTATGTATTTGTTTCATTGCCTCAATTTTATTTATATAATCAAGTTTCTTCTAAATATGCTCTCAACCTAAAATCCCAATTTCCAATAGCTGTCCCCTCACAACCTCTACGATATTAATTGAACATCCAGTGGCTGTTCAATTGCCATAAAACTGCAACCACTTTTACTTATCTAAATTTTAGATATATTTCCGAAATGATGGTATTTAAGGAGAAATGAATCAACGTGTTACATTGTTTCCAAAATTGCTGAGAATTGCTTCAAGCATTGACCATTTGACACTGAAGGGCATTCTAGAGTGACACAGCCACCACTATCTTCACCACCACCATCAACGCCACAACCACCACAAACGATTGCATCCTCTGAATTGAGAAGCATCATCAGCAGTAATTGCAGCCATACACAGAGACATAACAAATATCAGTGGCGGACGGAAGAATAGTCAATGGGTCGGTTGATCGGTCATTTAAAGAGGGAGGATGTGTTGAGAGGGCATATGTGTTCAGATACTTGTAAGACCATCGTATCACCATAGAAATGTCAGTGTCACCATGAGGGTCAGCTAAATGGCAGTCTGTTGACCAACCATTTACCAAGCCAGCGTTTGAACAGCACAAGAATCTCTATTAGGGCACTTTTTATTGTTGTTCTTGTTTTCATTTTTGTTTTTTTTTCTTTCTTGAAAACTATTAAGTGCTAAATGCGGTCACACTTACGCTTTACACATTTATTTCGGAAGAATGAAATTTACAAAATTTCATTTAAGATGATTGGCTATTGTACATTGACAACTGTAGCTATTTGTGACTACGAAGGGCAGATAGGTTATACTTTTGTTCCAATTGACACCATCAAATCATTTCATTTACATGCGGGAGTTTAATAAATACTTTTTGAATTTCTTGTTAGGTTTCATATACCCCCAAAAGAGTACAGATGAGTATATTAATTTGGTCATTCTATTTGTAATGCAACGAAATATTGAAATGGGAATCTATGATGAGAATCCGTGAATCGACTACATTGCACAATATAAAAAAAACTCCTATTACGCTATACAAGCATAGGAAATCTTGTGCAAAATTTCGTAATGACACTGAAAAAACAATTACCTAATATTAAAGATTGTGTAACCTAAATTTTATGATACGCAATTTACACAACAGTAAGGACAAATTTATTTGAAGTAAACAAATTTTAATTAAAAGAAACTTCCCAATCTTTGGTATTGTTGTTTTTTTTTTTTCTAGGGCACGAATCTTCGAAATTTGCGTCCCTCAGTCTTTGAAGTGAAGTAAATTTCTCTTTAATATTAAAATTGAGAAAACATTTGTTATGTCAACGTAATTTGTTATAATTTGGATTTTTAAACTGTCATTTAGTTGTACATGAATACTTTTTTTGATTTACGAGTATCGCAAAAATTCTATACATAAGATTTGTGTTGTAATTTAAATTTATATGGAATACTTTTAATGCCATAAAATTTCTTTATTTTAAAGAAGCGGCATCTTTGGCTCGTACTCAATAAAATCCTTGTGGGAAGGGAAATCTTTGAATTAAAATAATTTGTTCTGTTTGACAAAATTTTCTATAGAAATAAAATTTTTAAAAATTTCCTATAGAAATAAAATTTTGACAAAATTTTCTAAAAAAAAAACTTGTAAGGAAAGTCTAAAGTCGGGCGGGGCCGACTATATTATACCCTGCACCACTTTGTAGATCTAAATTTTCGCTACCATATCACATCCGTCAAATGTGTTGGGGGCTATATATAAAGGTTTGTCCCAAATACATACATTTAAATATCACTCGATTTGGACAGAAAAAAAAATTAAGTTGGCTTATGCACTAGGGTGGAACACAATTTTAGTAAAAAACAAATAAGGAAAGTCTAAAGTCGGGCGGGGCCGACTATATTATACCCTCCACCACTTTGTAGATCTAAATTTACGATATCATATCACATCTGTCAAATGTGTTGGGGGCTATATATAAAGGTTTGTCCCAAATACATACATTTAAATATCACTCGATCTGGACAGAATTTGATAGACTCTACAAAATCTATAGACTTAAAATTTAAGTCGGCTAATGCACTAGGGTGGAACACCATGTTAGTAAAAAAAAATATGGGAAACATATATCTGAAGCAATTTTAAGGAAATTTCGCAAAAGTTTATTTATGATTTATCGCTCGATATATATGTATTAGAAGTTTAAGAAAATTAGGGTCATTTTTTCAATTTTACAAGGAAAATGTTGGTATTTTGACCATTTTTGTCGAAATCAGAAAAACATATATATGGGAGCTATATCTAAATCTGAACCGATTTCAACCAAATTTGGCACGCATAGCAACAATGCTAATTCTACTCCCTGTGCAAAATTTCAACTAAATCGGAGCAAAAAATTAGCCTCTGTGGTCATATGAGTGTAAATCGGGCGAAAGCTATATATGGGAGCTATATCTAAATCTAAACCGATTCCAACCAAATTTGGCACGCATAGCAACAATGCTAATTCTACTCCCTGTGCAAAATTTCAACTAAATCGGAGAAAAAAATTAGCCTCTGTGGTCATATGAGTGTAAATCGGGCGAAAGCTATATATGGGAGCTATATCTAAATCTGAACCGATTTCAACCAAATTTGGCACGATCAGCTACAATGCTCATTCTACTCCCTGTGCAAAATTTCAATTAAATCGGAGTGAAAAATTGGCCTCTGTGGTCATATGAGTGTAAATCGGGCGAAAGCTATATATGGGAGCTATATCTAAATCTGAACCGATTTCCACCAAATTTGACACGCATAGCTATAATGCTAATTCTACTCCCTGTGCAAAATTTCAACTAAATCGGAGCAAAAAATTGGCCTCTGTGGACAAAGGAGAGTAAATCGGGCGAAAGCTATATATGGGAGCTATATCTAAATCTGAACCGATTTCCACCAAATTTGACATGCATAGCTATAATGCTAATTCTACTCCCTGTGCAAAATTTCAACTAAATCGGAGCAAAAAATTGGCCTCTGTGGACAAAGGAGTGTAAATCGGGCGAAAGCTATATATGGGAGCTATATCTAAATCTGAACCGATTTGGATGATATTTTGCAAGTTTTTCGAGACTCATAAAATATTGAGATGTACGGAATTTGAGGAAGATCGGTTGATATACACGCCAATTATGACCAGATCGGTGAAAAATATATATGGCAGCTATATCTAAATCTGAACCGATTTTTTCCAAAATCAATAGGGATCGTCTTTGAGCCGAAACAGGACCCCATACCAAATTTTAGGACAATCGGACTAAAATTGCGAGCTGTACTTTGCACACAAAAATACATCAACAGACAGACAGACAGACAGACAGACGGACAGACAGACAGACAGACAGACAGACGGACATCGCTAAATCGACTCAGAATTTAATTCTAAGACGATCGGTATACTAAACGATGGGTCTCAGACTTTTCCTTCTTGGCGTTACATACAAATGCACAAACTTATTATACCCTGTACCACAGTAGTGGTGAAGGGTATAAATATGGGAAACATTTAAAAGTTAAAAGTTTATTTATGATTTATCACCCGATATATATATATCTTAGAAGTTTAGGAAAATTACAGCCTGTTTCTGTATGTCGAACGAGCTCTATCGATCGACTGAAATGGAGACAAACAGCTGAATTTATAACCAAAAATCAGCTGTTTCTGTGCATTTCAGTCGATCGATAGAGCTCGTTCGACATACAGAAACAGGCTGTTAGAGTCATTTTTACAACTTTTAGACTAAGCAGTGGCGATTTTACAAGGAAAATCAGTTGAAATCAAAAAAACATATATATGAGAGCTATATCTAAATCTGAACCGATTTCAACGAAATTTGGCACGCATAGCTACAATGCTAATTCTACTCCCTGTGCAAAATTTCAACTAAATCGGAGCAAAAAATTGGCCTCTGTGGTCATATGAGTGTAAATCGGGCGAAAGCTATATATGGGAGCTGTATCTAAATCTGAACCGATTTCAATCAAATTTGGCACGCATAGCTACAACGCTAGATCTACTCCCTGTGCAAAATTTCAACCAAATTGGGCCAAAACTCTGGCTTCTGGGGCCGTATAAGTCCATATCGAGCGGAAAATATATATGGAAGCTATATCTAAATCTGAACCGATTTCAATCAAATTTGGCACACATGACTATACTACCAATTGTACTCCTTGTGCAAAATTTCAAGCTAATCGGGATAAAACTCTGGCTTCTGGGTCCATATAAGTGCATATCGGGCGAAAGATATATATGGGAGCTATCTGAATCGATTTCAACCAAATCGGTATAAAACTCTGGCTTCTCGGACCGTATTAGTCCATATCGGGCGAAATATATATATGGGAGCTATATCTAAATCTGAACCGATTTCTTCCAAAATCAATAGGGATCTATTCTCAGCCAAAACACAAACTTGTGCCAAATTTGAAGTCGATTGGACTAAAACTGCGACCTAGACTTTGATTACAAAAATGTGTTCACGGACAGACGGACATCGCTATATCGACTCAAGAGCCCACCCTGAGCATTTTTGCCAAAGACACCATATGTCTATCTCGTCTCCTTCTGGGTGTTGCAAACATATGCACTAACTTATAATACCCTGTTCCACAGTGTGGAGCAGGGTATAAAAATTTGACAAAATGTTCTATAGATATAAAATTTTGACAAAATTTTCTATATTAGGTTAGGTTAGGTGGCAGCCCGATGTATCAGGCTCACTTAGACTATTCAGTCCAATGTGATACCACAGTGGTGCTGCCCGATTCCATGTTAAACTCAATGACAAGGGACCTCCTTTTTAAAGCTGAGTCCAAGCGGCGTTCCACATTGCAGTGAAACAACTGAGAGAAGCTTTGAAACCCTCAGCACCAGCATTGCTGAGGTGGTATAATCCACCGCTGAAAAATTTTTCGGTGTTCGGTCGAAGCAGGAATCGAACCCACGACCTTGTGTATGCAAGGCGGGCATGCTAACCATTGCACCACGGTGGCTTCCACTTCTATAGATATAAAATTTTGACAAAATTTTCTATAGATATAAAATTTTGACAAAGTTTTCTATAGACATAAAATTTTGATCAAATTTGCTATAGAAATAAAATTTTGTCAAAATTTTCTTTAGATATAAAATTTTTACAACATTTTCTATAGAAATTAAATTTTGACAAAAATGTCTATAGAAATACAAATTTGACAAAATGAAGTAAAATTTTGACAAACTTTTTTTAGAAGAAGCAGCATCGTTGGCTTGAACTCAATACCAAAACCCTTTGGGAAGGGCGAAATCTTTGATTTCAAATAATTTGTTTTCTTTGAGTGCACTTTGTCTTCGGTTTGAACACTTAGTTAAAAACGCATACGGCAAAAACTTCGGCCAGGCCGAAGTGGAATGGCAGAGGTACTTCAATTTTCTTTAGACATTTTCTATAGAAATAAAATCTTGACAAAATTTTCTATAGAAATAAAATCTTGACAAAATTTTCTATAGAAATAAAATTTTGACTAAATTTTCCATAGAAAAAAAAAATTTTGACAAAATTTTCAATAGAAAACAAATTTGACAAAATTTTCTATAAAAAAAATTTTGACAAAATTTTCTATAGGATTAAAATTTTGACAAAATTTTCTATAGGATTAAAATTTTGACAAAATTTTCTATAGAAATACAATTTTGACAAAATTTTCTATAGAAATAAAATTTTGACAAAATTCTTTATAGAAATAAAATTTTGACAAAATTTTCTATAGAAATAAAATCTTGACAAAATTTTCTATAAAAATAAAGTTTTGACAATATAGAAATAAAATTTTGACCAAATTTTCTATAGAAAAAAAAATTTTGACAAAATATTCTATAAAAAAAATGTTGACAAAATTTTCTATAGAAAAAAAATGTTGACAAAATTTTCTATAGAAAAAAATGTTGACAAAATTTTCTATAGAAAAAAAATGTTGACAAAATTTTCTATAGAAAAATTTTGACAAAATTTTCTATAGAAATACAATTTTGACAAAATTTTCTATAGAAATAAAATTTTGACAAAATTCTTTATAGAAATAAAATGTTGACAAAATTTTCTAGAGAAATACAGTTTTGACAAAATTTTCTATAGAAATAAAATTGTGACAAAATTTCTATAGAAATACAATTTTGAAAAAATTTTCTATAGAAATACAATTTTGACAAAATTTTCTATAGAAATAAAATTTTGACAAAATCTTCTATAGAAATACAATTTTGAAAAATTTTCTATAGAAATAAAATTTTGACAAAATTTTCTATAGAAATACAATGTTGACAAAATTTTCTATAGAAATAAAATTTTGACAACATTTTCTATAGAAATAAAATTTTGACAAAATTTTCTATAAAAAAAAATTTGACAAAATTTTCTATAAAAGTAAAATTTTGCAAAATTTTCTATAGAAGAAGCAGCATCGTTTGCTCGAACTCAAAACCAAAATCCTTGTGGGAAGGTCAAAATCTTTGATTTCAAATAATTTGTTTTCTTTGAGTGCACTTTGTCTTCGGTTTGAACAATAAGTTAAAAACGCATACGGCAAAAACTTCGGCCAAGCCGAAGTGGAGTGGAAGAGGTACTTCAATTTTCTTTAGACATTTTATATAGAAATAAAATTTTGACAAAATGTTCTATAGAAATAAAATTTTGTCCACATCGGTCCATAAATATATATAGCCCTCATATAAACCGATCCCCAGATTTGACCTCCGGAGCCCCTTGGAAGAGCAAAGTTCACCCGATCCGGTTGAAATTTGGTACGTGGTGTTAGTATATGGTATCTAACAACCATGCAAAAATTGGTCCATACCGGTCTTAATTATATGTAACCTCCATTGAAATCCCCAGATTTTACCTCCGGAGCTATTGGAGGAGCAAAATTCATCCGACCCGCACTGAAAAAAAGCATGGCCGGTTCCAATGATTTTGTCTTTACTTTAGAAATTTTGGTATTGATTCCGAGGCAAAGAAGCGGAGAATACAAGTAAGGATACTTTTGAAGCACAATTCTCTTTTAAATTTGGGTTTTGTGTATTTACTTCTAGTAAGCAAATTTTAAATTTTCGCTTTTTCGGCTTTTTTCTTTATATGCTATCAAAGACCTTTAAAAGCGAGTTAACGACAACTTCATTTTCCAAATTAATACTCGACTTCCAGCAGAAATTATTGTATGTTTCAAGTAAAAAACGTCTTTAAAATAAAGTGTTGAAAAACATGTCCTATATTTGATTGATTTTTTGCTTTGTAGTCAAGATGCAAAAAGACAACAAAGTTAAAGACTATTTCATTAATTTTAAAGAATTTTTCTGAATTATTAAAGTCAAGTTGAGCTTAGTCCAAAATTTTTTTCTTTCATGTTATGATACCCATTTTTAAGTCAGAGCACTTAATTATAAAGACAATACGACTTCATTGAAAAATTTATTGACTTTTGGACAAAGAAAAACAACTTTTTTTTAGAGAAATACGTCTTCTATGCAAAGCAAAATTTGCATTCGTATTTTAAAGACATGAAATCTTTTACCTCTCGACAATATTTTTTTCAGTGCGGTTGAAATTTGGTACGTGGTGAAATTTGGTACATTGCGCTAGTATATGACCGCTGACAACCATGCCAAAATTGGTCCATATCGGTTTATATTTATATATAGCCTATCCCCAAAAATAATCTACCAAAATTTTATTTCTATAGAAAATTTTGTCAAAATTTTATTACTAAATATATAAAAAAAAAATAAAATTTTGTCCAGATTTTATTCTATAGAAAAATTTTGTCAAAATTTTATTACTAAACAAAATGTTTGTGAAGATTTTATTTTTATAGAAAAGTTTGTCAAAATTTTATTTCTATAGAAAATTTTGTCAAACTGATTTATTTACGTATTTAGTCGGCCTTTTTTTGTTTAATATATACCCCGCATGGACTAACTTACAATTGAGAACACGGTGTTAAGAAATTTTAAGATACCTTGCCATCGGCAAGTGTTAGGTAAGGTGGCAGCCCGATGTATCAGGCCCACTTAGACTATTCAGTCCATTGTGATACCACATTGGTGGCAAGTGTTACCGCAACCCAAGTAATTCGATTGTGGATGACAGTCTTTAGTGGAAGTTTCTATACCATCCATGGTGGAGGGTACATAAGATTCGGCCGTATATACTTCTTTTCTGTTAATTTTTTTCCATTTGTGTAAACCAAATTTTTGCGATCATGAGAGCGCTTGAGTGCGACTTTCAAACGTGAGTGATTTTTTTCTTCGAGAAAGTACGTGCATGAGTTCTGTTTCTGTTGTTGTGAGTGATTTTTTACAAGATTTTCGATTGTGAATAACAACCCCTGCAGCCGTTAAGCCGTTTTGTATTGTAACCCAATTCTAATATTTTCTATTCAAAATTGCTAAATTACATCACAGATAAGGTATACCAACTTCGGTGCAACCAAACCCGTATCACTTGTCTCTGCACAAACAGTGTGTTTCACTCCTGCATTCATTGATGCGTTAAAGTTGATACAAAATTGCATCAGTGAGTGAACAAGGAGCCAGTGAGTATGAGTTTCTCGTACACCCGTCTGAATTTTAAAATGTAATCAAAATCCATTGAAGTTGATGGTGATTGTAGTGCTTCTATTACTACTGATGATGATCACGCTTCTACTGATGGTGTTGCTGACGATGTCGATGAGATATAATTCGAAAGTAGTAGAAAATCCAAAAGCGAACGGAAAGACAAACAGGAAAAACAATGCAACCCCGAATACCACGATATACGACTTGAACGGTAATGCCAACAATTGTTTTTTGTAGCTTTATTTTCCCATGATTACCATCAATATAAATCACATTTGTTGAAAATATTCCAACATTATTCTTTCGATTCGTACGAGCGCGTAAACGAGGACAACAATAAGAGGAATGATAGAAGTGAAATAAAAACGAAAAATATCAGCAAAATAAAGCAAACGAAAAACTGAAAATCATGCGAATCTGGGGATTTCATATGCTTGCCGTGGATGGTGCTCTTCGTTTTGTTCCTCCTTCTTTAGCTGCTGCTGCTGCTGCTATAAATTTTGAAATCTATATAGAAATGGAAATTTGCAACAAAAATTCATATTCAAAACATGCACACGAATATCACTCTAACCAGTTATTTCACACTCTAGTTTGCTTGCAATGTGATTGGAAGGAACTTTCAGAAAACACACACACACCAAATTTCTAGGAGCTTATAGAGTTGGGACACCAACTGATATCCAAAAGTTATCTAAAAGGAAACCATTGCGTGTGTGACAATGTCCATAGTTTGTTACGTTGTGATAGTGTGTTTTGTTTTCTACGGAAACAGGTAGATTGGTATTAATGTTGAATATTTTGAATTGTGTCACAAGAGAATTAGTGTTTTAGAAGATTTTCGAACATAGAAATAAATATTAATTTAAAAAAATAACTACTTCGATTCTACACTCAACAAAAAAGTCTACTTAAATTCAAAGATTATGATCTTTCCTTATATATCTGGTTCTATATTAGGATGCAGATTCCAACTACCGAATTTTATTTCTCTTTTTGCAATATACAAACAAAAGGAATTAACATTCATGTTCAAATAAATGTCAGTTTAAAAACAAGTATATACGGCCGTAAGTTCGGCCAGATCGAATCTTATGTACCCTCCAACATGGATTGCGTAGAAACTTCTACGAAAGACTGTCATCCACAATCGAATTACTTGCGTTGTGGTATCTTAAAACTTCTTAACATCGTTTTCTAAATTGTGAGTTAGTCCATTCGTGGTACTTATTAGACAAAAAAGGTATGTATATTTAAGTCTACAAATAATTACGAATCGATATGGACTTTTGCACGGTACGTAGAGAGCCAGAATTGAAATATGGGGGTCGCTTATAAGGGGGCTATATACAATTATGAACTTGATATGGACCAATTTTTTGTGATTGGGGATCGATTTATCTGAGGGCTATATATAACGATAGACCGATATGGACCTAGTTAGGCATGGTTGTTAACGGCCATATACTAGCACAATGTACCAAATTTCAACTGACTCGGATGAAATTTGCTCCTCCAAGTGGCTCCAAAACCAAATATCGGGATCAGTTTATATGGGGCCTATATGTGATTATGGACTGTTATCGACCACTTTTGGCATGGTTGTTAAATCATATACTACCACGACGTACCAAATTTCAACCAGATCGGATGAATTTTGCTTCTCCAAAAGGCACCGGAGGTCAAATCTGGGGATCGGTTTATATGGGGGCTATATATAATTATGGACTGATATGAACCAATTCCTGCATGGTTGTTGGATACCACATACTAACATCACGTACCAAATTTCAACCGAATCGGATGAATTTTGCTCTTCCAAGGGGCTCCGTAGGACAAATCTGGGGATCGGTTTATATGGGGCTATATATAATTAAGGACCGATGTGAACCATTTTTGGCGTGGTCATTAGAGACCATATACTAACACCATGTACCAAATTTCAGCCGGATCAAATTTGTTTCTCGTAGAGGCTCCGCAAGCCAAATCGGGGGATCGGTTTATATGGGGGTTATATATATTTATTGACTAATGTGGACCAATTTTTGCATAGTTGGTAGAGACCATATACTTACACCATGTACGAAATTTCATCCTGGTCGGATGAAATTGGCTTCTCTTAGAGGCTCCGCAAGCCAAATCGGGGGATCGGTTTATATGGGGGCTATATATAACATATAATTATTGACCGATGTGGACCAATTTTTGCATAGTTGTTAGAGACCATATACTTACACAATTTCAGCCGGATCGGATGAAATTTGCTTCTCGTAGAGGCTCTGCAAGCCAAATCGGGGGATGGTTTATATGGGGGCTATATATAATTATTGACCGATGTGGACCAATTTTTGCATGGTTGTTAGATATCATACGCTGACACCATGCACCAAATATCAGCCGAATCGGATGAAATTAGCTTCTCTTAGTGTCCCCGAAAGCCAAATTTGGTGGTCCGTTTATATACCATCCGACCTACATCAATAACAACTACTTGTGCCAAGTTTCAAGTCGATGGCTTGTTTTTGTTCGGAAATTAGCGTGATTTCAACAGACGGACGGACGGACGGACGGACATACTCAGATCGACTCAGAATTTTACCACGACCCAGAATATGTATACTTTATGGGGTCTTACAGCAATATTTAGATGTGTTACAAACGGAATGACAAAGTTAATATACCCCCATCCTATGGTGGAGGGTACAAAAATCATCCCCCTGGGATTTGAACCTGTGCCGTTTGACTTTTTCACTTCCATGGAAGTTCCTTTAAAAAGCTTTTGCAAATTAGGATAATTTTTATTTTTTTTGTTTATTTTTAATTGAATAAATTTATTTATACTAAAATAAAAATGATGTATAACATAAAATAATTTTTAGAAAAATATTGCAACTGGTGAGATTTGAACCAGTGTTCTTTATTTCTTCATTCATAATAATAGTAAGAATACAATTAATATAGCATATGCGTACTATTTCTTAAATTAAAAACTATTACAACAAAACAAAATTTTAGTAATGTATAAACTAATAATAATAGTAATACAAATTTTTGCGGCAAAATGACGGACGGCAATATGCCATTGTCATAAATACTCTTTATTATTTAATATAAAATTTCTAAATTGAAATTGTAATAACTTTAAGAATGAATTTATAAAATAATAAAATTACTTACTACTACCAACCTTAATAGCGTCGTTCGTTTACACCAAATTGCCAGCAAAAAAGAGCCGGAAAGAGACTAGATTTGGCAGTTATCAGATAGAGAAATTGCAAGTTTTTGCTAGAGATTTTTTCCCAGTAAAATCTTGGAAACCATAGCATATCGTACGTTGCCAGCTTGTTGTTGATAACAAACAAAAAACCAGTACAATGTATATGTTCCCAAACTACAATTGGAATTTTAAAAAACCGGATTCGTTTTTTTGTTTTTAATGTTTAATGTAGTAGGCTTCCAGACTACGTAAGGTTCTAGCATCCACCAACTCCGCTCCAGGTTTCATTAAAACATCGGAGGGCAATTGGACAACGTCCAGTAAGGAGACGCTTGAGGTACTATTGGACACACATTTTCCTGGAAATCAGACGGTTGAACCATGTACTTGCGGTGCCACAGTTGCTCAGCGGTCGTTTCCTGTCGAGGAAATTGTATCGCAAACTAGAATAAGATGGGCGCTAAATAGCTTTGGACCATGCAAATCCCCCGGACCTGATGGAATTACTCCGGCGGAGTTACAAGCAGTAACTGACAAAATTATCCCCTGGTTGTCGGCGATATATAAAGGATGTATCAACTTATCATATTTCCCAGGAAAGTGGAGAGAAACAAAAGTCGTTTTCATACCTAAAGCGGGAAAAGCCTCTCACTCGAGGGCGAAGGATTTCCGACCAAGCAGCTTATCCTCATTCCTACTTAAGACTCTGGAGAGGATGATAGATATTTATCTTAGAACTAGCGTCGATTCAAGTTTGCTCTCGAAACGACAACATGCATACTCGAAGGGCAGGTCTACTGAGACCGCTTTGCATGAACTAGTCAGCTTTATTGAAAGCTCACTGTCTGTCAAAGAATACACAATCGTGGCGTTTCTAGACATCGAAGGGGCGTTCAATAATTTCCATCCGAGCTCGATATTAAATGGACTGACAACTCTGAATGTTGATCCATGTATACTCAGGCTGTTAGACGAACTGCTAATGAAGAGACGTATTTCAGCCACACTAGGACAAGCAAACATACAAAGGTATGTGAACAGAGGCACTCCCCAAGGAGGAGTTCTATCACCTCTTCTTTGGAATGTTGCTATAAATAACCTTCTGGTTACTCTAGAAAAGGAAAGGATAAAAGTGGTGGCATACGCAGATGATGTGGCTCTGGCAGTCAGGGGAAAATTCCCATCCACAGTCAGAGATATTATTCAGAGGGCCCTCCGGATGACTGAGAAATTGGCGAAAGACAATGGTCTTGGGGTAAATCATGCAAAGACAGAATTAGTCATGTACTGCAAAGATCGCAAAACTCTCACGGTTAGGCCTATTTCCTAAGGCAATAGGAAAAAGTGGGGACTAAAACCAAAAATTGTGCATTGGATATACACGGCAGTGGTTAGACCTATAATGCTATATGGTGTTGTAGTCTGGTGGCCGGCACTTCAAAAATCGACTTGTTTAGATAAAGTTCAGCGTATGGCGAGTTTGTGTATTTCAAGCGCATTCAGGAGCACAGGAACAAATTCCCTTAATGTCATGCTGCATCTATTGCCTTTAGACATTTTGGCCAAACAGTCAGATGCAACAACGGCTGTGCGGTTGCGCGAGCTATCGCTGTGGTCGGAAAAAGGTTACGGTCACAGTCCGGTCCTCAAAATAATGCCAGATGTGCCTAACGTAGTGGATTAGACTTCGGCGAATCCACTTTTCGAGAAAAAGTTTGAGACTCTAATCCCCAACAGTGCGGCGTGGTGCACACAGACCCCGGGGAATAAAGAATATATAGATTTCTACACTGATGGCTCCAAATTGGATGGACAAGTGGGGTTCGGAGTATATTCTAATGGTCTGGAACTTCGAATAGCGAAAAGATTACCTAATCACTGTATCGTTTTTCAGGCTGAAATATTAGCAATAAAAGAGGTGGCGAATTGGCTGAGAAGTAATGTTCCAAAAAATGTGGGCATTAATATATACTCAGACAGTCTACCTGCAATAAAATCCTTGGACTCTGTGTTCCTCAACTCGAAAACGGCCATCGACTGCCGCAAATCTCTCAATGAGATGGCTGAGCAGCACAATATTCACCTAATATGGGTGCCTGGCCATAGGAACATACCGGGGAACTGCGAAGCGGATGAGTTGGCAAGGCTAGGGACTACCTTACATGTTCCAGGGGAACTGGAATTTGTTGGTATGCCCTAGCTACCTGCAAGCTCATACTGCGTGAGAAGGCTGTTATGATGGCGAATGTTCGATGGGAGAATTGCAAGGGTTGTAACGATACCAAGCCAATATGGCCCCATTTCAACTTAAACCGCACACTAGATATGCTAATCTTCTCGAGACGTCAGATATCACTCCTGATATCTGATATAACGGGTCGCTGCCTGATAGGCGATTTTGCAAAAACTATTGGCGCGAAGTATAATGACTATAGTATGAGCTGTCATGATGCGGAGGAAAGAGTCAATTAAACACCTCTTGTGTGAGTGTCCTGTATTTTGTGTAAAGCGCAAGCAATATACCTTCAGATTACTGGCGGATCTGGAAAACGTTAACTTAAGCAGTCTGCTAATGTTTTTGGAACAATCTGGTTGGTTCAGCGAAAAAAAAAATCGAGATTTAGCGGTTAAAACTAGAAGTGCCCATATGTAATAGGTACTTTTAGTTAATGTGGTATCACAATGGACTGAATAGTCTAAGTGAGCCTGAATCTTAATCGGGCTGCCACTTTAACCTAACCTAATGTTTCAGAATCTTAAATTTTGACTATGCAAATAGTTACTGGATGCCATTCGCGTACTTTCCAGCAATTTTAGGCAAAGAGGGTAAAGTGTACTCTTATTCTCTTGCTAGTTGTTACTGGATATTTTTTACTGGAAAAGTACGCGAACAGACCTAATAAAGAACAACTCAGGAAGAATGTAATACCGTGGTGTCATATTAGGTTCATATCACAAACATTTGAATAGACGTTTTGATGCATCGTGCGTTTGTGGCTGAGTGAGGTAAGGCGTTCTGTTATGGTGCCAACAGACCCAGGTTCAACCGCCGGCGGAAGCGAAGAAGTTTCTCAATTTGAGAAAATTAGATTAATAAGAAAATAAAAGTGTAACAAAAATAGTGATAACAAGTATATAAAGCAGTAAATTCGGCCGGGCCGAATTTTAAATACCCACCACCATGAATCAAATATGATAGTTTACTTTGAAAACTCTTCGTCGTAGTGGGTTACTTGATAATATATAGAATTGTAGGGGGTTTGATGACAAATCTTCTCCGAAGGCAGTCAGCTCCCGAAGACAAACTTTAAAGATTCTTCTTATGACGACCAGATAAGATTCTAGATTTATGGGAACCAATTTTGTTTGAGTTTTAGAGAAATTATAAACATATCGTATATATGATTAAATTACGCCTTGATTTGAAATCTTAAATCTGCAGATTTTTGTCCGCCATTATTTAAATAAATACGATGAGTAAAATCTGGAAATTCTACTTTCAGTTTGAAGCAATTTTCATGATCAGTGCGCCTGCTATTTTAGAGAATTTTAGAGTTGAATAAACGAAAATATTTTATAAGAAAAGGTGGGTATTAAGTTCGCCGCTAAAAACGTCATTTTTTCACGATTACTTTTCTTTAATAATCCATTTTAAAGAATACAAACTTTGTGAAAATTTGCTTTGGGCTTTTCCCCATCAAGTTATAATAAAATTTGCAACAAATATGCATAACTTCATGCATTTTTCTTACTGATTTAGTTTTCACTTTAGCGATTTTAGCGGCTAAACTCGAACTTAATACTCACCTAAAAGGAAATTTCGTTTGTCTAAAATTTCATTATAGATTAGTAATTTCCAGCAAATTGGATAAAAACTACGGATTCTAGAAGCCCAAGAAATAAAGCCGGGAGATCGGTGTATATGGGGGCTATACGAAAACATGGACCGATAGGTACCATTTGCTACTCACATATTTGTGATCTTAAAATACATCCAGAATTTCAAACAAATCGGCTAGAAAACATAGTCTCTATAAGCCCAAGAAGTAAAAATCGAGAGATCAGTCTATATGGGGGTTATACCAAAAAATGGACCGATATACCTCAATTTCGGCACACTTATTTGTGGTCTAAAAATACCTATAGATTTCGAATTTCAGGCAAATCGGGTAATAAATACAGTTTATAGAAGCTCAAGAATTTCAGACAAAGCGGATGGTAAATATAGTTTCTAGAAGCCCAAGAAGCAAAATCGGGATATCGGTCTATATGGGGGCTATACCAAAAAATGGACCGATGGGTTCCATTTTCGGCACACCTTTTTATATAGTTTTAGAAGCCCAATAAGCAAAATCGGGAGATCAGTCTCTATGGGGCCTATATCAAAACATGGACCGATGAGCACCATTTTCGGAACACCTTTTTATGGTCCTCAAATACCTCTAGATTTCCAATTTCAGGCAAATCGTATTGTAAATATAGTTTCTAGAAGCCCTAGAAGCAAAATCGGGATATCGGTCTATATGGGGGCTATACCAAAATATGGACCGATGGGCACCATTTTCGGCACACCTTTTTATGGTCCTCAAATACCTCTATATTTCCATTTTCAGGCAAACTGGATAAAAACTACGGTTTTTATAGGCCCAGGACTCCAAATCGGGAGGTTGGTTTATATGGGGGCTATATTAAAACATGGACCGATACGGACCATTTTCGACTCACCTCTTTATGGTCCCAAAATACCTCTAGATTTTCAATTTCATACAAATCGGATAGAAAATACTGTTTCCAGGCGCGAAAGAAGGAAAATCGGGAGATCGGTATTTTTTGGGGCTATACCAAAACATGGACCGATACGGACCATTTTCGACACACCTCTTTATAGTCCCACAATACCTCTGCATTTCCAATTTCAGGCAAATCGGATGGTAAATATAGTTTCTAGACGCCCAAGAAGCAAAATCGGGAGATCTGTCTATATGGGGGCTATATCAAAACATGAACCGATACGGACCATTTTCGACACACCTCCTTATGGTCCTAAAATACCTCTAGATTTTCAATTTCAGACAAATCGGATAGAAAATACTGTTTCTAGACGCCTAAGAAGCAAAATCGGGAGATCGGTCTATATGGAGGCTATACCAAAACATGGACCGATACGGACCATTTTCGACACACCTCTTTATGGTCCCAAAATACCTCTGGCTTTCCAATTTCAGGCAAATCTGATAAAAACTACGGTTTTTATAGGCCCAAGACCCCAAATCGGGAGGTCGGTTTATATGGGGACTATATCAAAACTTGAACCGATATAGCCCATCTTCGAACTTGACCTGCCTGCAAACAAAAAACTAATCTGTGCCAAATTTGGGGACGATAGCGCCATTATTGAAGGCTGTAGCGTGATTACAACAGACAGACAGACGGACAGACGGACATGCTTATATCGTCTTAGAATTTCTCCCTGATCAAGAATATATATACTTTATATAGTCGGAAATCGATATTTCGATGTGTTACAAACGGAATGACAAACTTATTATACCCCCGTCACCATTTTATGGTGGTGGGTATAAAAATAAAAAGTGAAATTGGAAAAAAAATTTGTTTTTTAGTTTTTTAAATTTCTTCATCCAAATGAACTTCCAAGGCACAATGTCTAAAGCAAAGGATCCAAAAATGGAGTACTTCCGTCCTATGACAAGCCCATGAAAAATTCATTGGAGATGACCCAAGTTTGCACTACTTCCGGATCACAAATTGGGGATCCAAATTACTTTTTTGGAAGCTCTGCTTTTGCTGGGATTCTTTATGTGGTCTTAGGCCAATATTTCGATGTGTTACACTGCAAAAAATATTGCCGTGAGGCCAAAGATTTCATGTCCTTAAAATACGAATGCAAATTTTGCTTACCACAGAAGACGCATTTCTCTAATATAAAGTTTTTTCCTTGTTCAAAAGTCGATAAACTTTTCAATGAAGTCTTATTTTCCTTATAATTAAGTGATTTAACTCAAAAATGGGTATCATAACATGACTTTAATAATTCAGAAAAATTCTTTAAAATTAATGAAATTGTCTTTAAATTTGTTGCCTTTTTGCATCTTGACTACAAAGCAAAAAATCGTTGAAAAATAGGACATGTTTTTCAACACTTTATTTTAAAGGCGTTTTTTACTTGAAACATAGGATAAATTCTGTTGGAAGTCGAGTGAGAATTTGGAAAATAAAATTGTCGTTAATTCGTTTTAAAGGACTTTGATGGCATATGAAGAAAAAGAGCTGAAAAAACGAATAATTAAAATTTACTTCCTAGAATCAAGTACACAAAACCCAAATTTGAAAGAGAATTGTGTCTTAAAAGTATCCTTACTTGTATTCTCGGCTTCTTTGGCTCGGAATCAATACCAAAATTGTTAAAGTAAAGACAAAATCTTTGGAACCGGGCATGTTTTTTTTCAGTGTACAAAGGGAATGGCAAAGTTAATATATCCCCCATCCTATGATGGAGGTTGTAAAAAACATAAAAAATTATAAAGGGTGATTTGTTAAGAGCTTGATAACTTTTTTTTTTAAAAAAACGCATAAAATTTGCAAAATCTCATCGGTTCTTTATTTGAAACGTTAGATTGGTCCATGACATTTACTTTTTGAAAATAATTTCATTTAAATGTTGACCGCGGCTGCGTCTTAGGTGGTCCATTCGGAAAGTCCAATTTTGGGCAACTTTTTCGAGCATTTCGGCCGGAATAGCCCGAATTTCTTCGGAAATGTTGTCTTCCAAAGCTGGAATAGTTGCTGGCTTATTTCTGTAGACTTTAGACTTGACGTAGCCCCACAAAAAATAGTCTAAAGGCGTCAAATCGCATGATCTTGGTGGCCAACTTACCGGTCCATTTCTTGAGATGAATTGTTCTCCGAAGTTTTCCCTCAAAATGGCCATAGAATCGCGAGCTGTGTGGCATGTAGCGCCATCTTGTTGAAACCACATGTCAACCAAGTTCAGTTCTTCCATTTTTGGCAACAAAAAGTTTGTTAGCATCGAACGATAGCGATCGCCATTCACCGTAACGTTGCGTCCAACAGCATCTTTGAAAAAATACGGTCCAATGATTCCACCAGCGTACAAACCACACCAAACAGTGCATTTTTCGGGATGCATGGGCAGTTCTTGAACGGCTTCTGGTTGCTCTTCACTCCAAATGCGGCAATTTTGCTTATTTACGTAGCCATTCAACCAGAAATGAGCCTCATCGCTGAACAAAATTTGTCGATAAAAAAGCGGATTTTCTGCCAACTTTTCTAGCGCCCATTCACTGAAAATTCGACGTTGTGGCAGATCGTAAGTCTATTCATGATGAAATGTCAAAGCATACTGAGCATCTTTCTCTTTGACACCATGTCTGAAATCCCACGTGATCTGTCAAATACTAATGCATGAAAATCCTAACCTCAAAAGAATCACCCTTTATAAGGATGTATGTTCGGCCGGGCGAAATAGTCGCACAACTTATATTAAACTTACTTGTAATTGGCGGTGGCGTCAACTGCCCAAAAATCATCGGAGGCGCGAATCGGCGGCTTCATTCTCCGCTAACCACTATCACCTTTTCCGCTCTCTGTCAAATGAAATGGGAGGTGCTACATTCGATGACGAATAGGACTTTAAAATCTGGTACAACTACGTCGACACCATTGCCGTATATAGACGTTATTAACCAGGGGGGCTATAGCCCCCCTATCTATACTTCAGTAACAATATAAAGGGTGATTCTTTTGAGGTTAGGATTTTCATGCATTAGTATTTGACAGATCACGTGGGATTTCAGACATGGTGTCAAAGAGAAAGATGCTCAGTATGCTTTGACATTTCATCATGAATAGACTTACGATCTGCCACAACGTCGAATTTTCAGTGAATGGGCCCTAGAAAAGTTGGCAGAAAATCCGCTTTTTTATCGACAAATTTTGTTCAGCGATGAGGCTCATTTCTGGTTGAATGGCTACGTAAATAAGCAAAATTGCCGCATTTGGAGTGAAGAGCAACCAGAAGCCGTTCAAGAACTGCCCATGCATCCCGAAAAATGCACTGTTTGGTGTGGTTAGTACGCTGGTGGAATCATTGGACCGTATTTTTTCAAAGATGCTGTTGGACGCAACGTTACGGTGAATGGCGATCGCTATCGTTCGATGCTAACAAACTTTTTGTTGCCAAAAATGGAAGAACTGAACTTGGTTGACATGTGGTTTCAACAAGATGGCGCTACATGCCACACAGCTCGCGATTCTATGGCCATTTTGAGGGAAAACTTCGGAGAACAATTCATCTCAAGAAATGGACCGGTAAGTTGGCCACCAAGATCATGCGATTTGACGCCTTTAGACTATTTTTTGTGGGGCTACGTCAAGTCTAAAGTCTACAGAAATAAGCCAGCAACTATTCCAGCTTTGGAAGACAACATTTCCGAAGAAATTCGGGCTATTCCGGCCGAAATGCTCGAAAAAGTTGCCCAAAATTGGACTTTCCGAATGGACCACCTAAGACGCAGCCGCGGTCAACATTTAAATGAAATTATCTTCAAAAAGTAAATGTCATGGACCAATCTAACGTTTCAAATAAAGGACCGATGAGATTTTGCAAATTTTATGCGTTTTTTAAAAAAAAAAATTATCAAGCTCTTAACAAATCACCCTTTATAATGGAAATTAAAATATAGGTTTTCACATTCTAGGGGGGGGGCTAATTTTTTTCTGCAGGGGGCTAAGCCCTCCCCCCAGAGGGCTTACTACGCTTATGGTCGACACAAAACCAGCCGATTATTGGCAATACGGCATATCGGTTGAAAGTTGGAAGTTAGGAGGAGGTCGTAACGGAGAATCTACCGGATTCCGGATTCGTGTTTTTGTTTTTAATGTTTTAGAATCTAAAATTTTGAATATGCAAATAGTTACTGGATTCCATTCGCGTACTTTCCAGCAATTTTAAGCAAAGAGAGTAAAGAGAGAGAGAGAGAGTAATCTCTTGCTATTTTTTACTGGACATTTTTTACTGAAAAAGTACGCGAACAGACCTAATAAAGAACAACTCAGGAAGAATGTCATACCGTGGTGTCATATTAGGTTCATATCACAAACATTTGAATAGACGTTTTGATGCATCGTACTGAGTGAGGTAAGGCGTTCTGTTATGGTGCCAATAGACCTACACACAAAAAATTTTTTTTCTGATTCAATCACGAAATTAATTGATCCAATTAATTTTTAATTGAAATGTCTTCAATCACAGAAATGATAGTATCAATTAAAAAATTAATTGAAGGTCAATTAAAAAGTTAATTGATCCAATTAAAAAATTAATTGATACTATTATTTTTGTGATTGATTTTTGTTTCAATTAAAAAATTTGGTCTATTTTTTTCTGCAGGGGGCTAAGCCCTCCTCCAGAGGGCTTACTACGCTTATGGTCGACACAAAACCAGCCGATTATTGGCAATACGGCATATCGGTTGAAAGTTGGAAGTTAGGAGGAGGTCGTAACGGAGAATCTATAATTTATTAATCTGTTTTTGTTCAAATAACGTTTTTCTCTACCATCTTCATTACAACCATATGTATTTAGATGTCCCAGGTTTACAATCCTGGACCGTACGTATTCCAGATATCTACTCGCTCTTTATTTCAATATAATTTACAATCGAACATACTCGTAAATATTTAATATATTCGCAATTGTATTATCTTGCTGCAATCGTTTTAACAGAGGTCATTTGCCATTTATTTCAAATTAATGTTTTGTGAAGGTCTTTCGCCTCTTTCACAAAGAATAAGGCTTTTCATACAACAAACGACTACGACGACGGCTCTTTTGAAATTCAGAATTTGTCATGTAATTAATTAAATTAATAAAAGTATAAACATCACAACGAATAAACTTCAATTATTCTCTTATTTGGTATTTATATGGATTATATACGTTCCCATGCTTTTGATAAGAATCTATCAAATGTGTGAATTGTCGAAATAAATTGCACAAACAAGAGAAAATCATGCATTCTTTAATTTAATAAAAATAAGAATAGAATCGCTCCAAGTAGATATCGTACTTTTATATTTCGAATCACACACACGCACACAGACACATAGACATATGGCTAAACATATTCACAAAAGCATTCACGTGTACATGATTTCTTTCAATTGTGTCATCATATTCAATTAGAACTTTCACAATAGACAGATAGACATATGTATGTGTCCCTCTGAAGTAAATTTGAATCTACACATATAGGTTTCTATAAATTGGTTTAATATGTGTAATTATACAGCCAATGGCTATTGTAATATATCGACTATTATGAAATACAAATATTTTATATTGATTTCATTTCTTTTAAAATTAAGAGTCCCTTTCACTGAATAAAATATTGACCTAATATGGAAGATTATGCAACTTAAATTGTGGGACTCAAAATTTACGCAATGTTAAGGACAAAATTCTTTAAAACAATGTCATTTTAATTAAAAGAAAGTTTATAATCCTTGCTTCAAAAATTTTTTCATTAAATTTAGGACACAAATCTTGAAATTTTGCGTCTACCTGCTGAAGTTCTAGATCCTTGAAGTAAGGCAAATTTTACTTAAAATAACGAAAAATATTTTTAATTTAAAGAAATCGTCTTTAGCTCAACTGACATATTGAATTTTTAAATTTAAGGTAAAAACGCTTCAAATATAGGCTAAGACTTATTTTAAGGATTTGCATCTTTGGTTTAAAGTTTTTTTTAGCATTAAGAAAACTGTTTGTACTTTGAAGTACCTGGCATAATTTGAATTTTGAAATTGGAATTTGTTTGTACATAAATACCTTTATTATTATATCGCAAACAGAAAATAAAAACTCGATGAATGAGATCTGTATCCAATTTTAATTTTATCGATCCTAGATTTAAAACCAGGGAGGTCCATAAAAAATGTCTTTATTTTAAAGAAGCCGCATCTTTGGCTCGGAATCAATACCAAAATCCTTAAGGGGTGGTCAAAATCTTTGGATCCAAGTAAATTTTTTTTGAGTGTTATTGAAATGTTCAATAATATGAATACTTCTTAATTCTTAATCGAATTTCGCACTTTTCAACATCATTGTTCATTTTTATACCCACCACCATAGAATGACGACGGGGGTATAATAGGTTTGTCATTCCGTTTGTAATACATCGAAATATATACATTAGCGTAGCTAGACAATTTTCCTAGGGGGGCTATAGCCCCCCTAGCTAAAAATTTATAGACTGAACTTCTAAGTTCAATTATTGTTTTATTTCATAAAAAAGAATAAAAAAATAGACATCAAGATAATATATAATAATGCAACTAAAAGTAGTTCCACACTTTTCCCAGCAAAAAAATTATGATTTGTTTTAAAGCCACAACTTTAAAAGCACTTCCAAAAATGTCATCACAAATAAGTTAATTATATTAACTATACAGGAAGTTTTTTACTTCAGTTTTTTTCATATTTTAATGCGTAATTTTTGTTTTCTTTTTTCAAATAGTTTAAAAAAAGAGTAAGAATAAATAAAATGGTAAAAATTATTCAAATTTTGCCACAAAAATGCTAAATCCATTATAGAAAAATCGATAATTTTTGAAAATATTGAAACAAGCATTAGAATGCATTAAAAATCATAAAAGAATATAAAAATTATTATAAATTCATGTTTCTTGAAGCTCGAGGTCTTTATAAATATTTATATGATTCTAACAAAAGTTCGACCAAAAATCAAATAAAAAACGAATAAATAAAAATTATTTATTTGGGAGCTCTGTCGATCGACTAAAATGGAAACAAACAGCTGAATTTATAACCAAAAAACAGCTGTTTCTATGCATTTCAGTCGATCGATTGAACTCGTTCGATATACAGAAACAGGCTGTTAGTTATTCAACTAAACCATAAGTTCAATCACAGCTCTATTTCATAAATATCAGACTTCAAACATTGCCATCGGCAACTGCTACCACAACCCAAGTAATTCGATTGTGCATGAAAGTCTTTAGCGTACTTGTTTAATTTTTATAAAAATGTAAAATCGTGAATAGGTTTTCAAATTCTGGGGGGGGGCTAAATTTTTTCTGGGGGGGGTCTAAGCCCCTCCCCAGAGGGCTTCCTACTCTTATGAATATATAAAGTATATATAAAGGGTGATACGGTCAAAATTTGGTCAGGGGAAAACGCGTATAAATCGGTGAAATCGTTTATTTAAAAAATCAAATTAAATTTCTTTTTCAAGTTCAATTAGTATAAAATTCAGGAAAAATATTCAGTTAGGCTTTCGCTTTTCCAAATCCGAATTGCCGGGCCTCACGCTTGACACCTGCCATCAGATTTTGTACAGCCACTTGTCCACCTTCTTCGCCGCAGAAATCCAGTTTGCCTTGAACTGCTGCTCGTCCTTAGCAGTTTTTTTGGTCTTCTTTAGGTTCCGCTTGACAATAGCCCAGTATTTCTCAATTGGGCGGAGCTCTGGCGTGTTGGGAGGGTTCTTGTCCTTGGGAACCACCTGCACGTTGTTGGCGGCGTACCACTCCATGGCCTTTTTATCGTAATGGCAAGATGCCAAATCCGGCCAAAAAAAAAGTACGGAACAACCGTGTTTCTTCAGGAAAGGCAGCAGACGTTTATTCAAACACTCTTTCACGTAAATTTCTTGGTTGACAGTCCCGGAAGCTATGAAAATACTGCTTTTCAAGCCACAGGTACAGATGGCTTGCCAAACCAGATATTTCTTTGCGAACTTTGACAGTTTTATGTGCTTGAAAATATCTGCTACCTTTCCCCTTCCTTTTGCCGTTTAAAACCCCTGTTCTCGAAGCTGCTTGTAGTCGACTTTGACGTAGGTTTCGTCGTCCATTACCACGCAATCAAACTTCGTCAGCATCGTCGTGTACAGCCTCCGGGATCGCACTTTGGCCGTCGTATTTTGTTTATCATCGCGATTTGGAGTCACTACCTTCTTGTAAGTCGATAGTCCGGCTCGTTTTTTGGCTCGATGCACGGTTGTAGACGATACACCCAGCTTATTTGCGGCATCTCGGAGAGAGAGGTTAGGGTTTCGCTTGAAACTACCGGCAACTCTCTTTGTCGTCTCAGCGGCTTCCGGTTTTCGATTTCCCCCCGATCCAGACTTCCGGCTGTCGACGAACGTTCCCCAAACACTTTAATTACATTTGTAGCGGTTGATTTGGCAACTTTTAGCGATTTTGCCAGCTTTGCGTGCGAGTAGCTCGGATTTTCGCGATGCGCGAGCAAAATTTTGATACGCTGCTCTTCTTGCTTGGACGGCATTTTGACAACTGAAGCGTGAATTCCAAAATAAAAATAGAAGCAACATTCTACACACACACACCTTCAAAATGAGGGGTGTTCAGGTCTTTTGAATGCAAAATTGAAAGAAATACGTCAAGTTTATATTGACCAAATTTTGACCGTATCACCCTTTATTGTTGATCACGGAGAAATTCTAAGACGATATAGCCATGTCCGTCTGTCTGTCTGGCTGTCTGTCTGTTGTAATCACGCTACAGTCTTCAATAATGAAGCAATCATGCTGAAATTTCGCACAAACTCGTCTTTTGTCGCAGGCAGGTCAAGTTCGAAGATGGGCTATACCGGTCCAGTTTTTGATATAGTCCCAATATAAACCGACCTTTAGGGTCTTAGGCCTAGGGTCTTTGCCTGAAATTGGAAATCTAGAGGTATTTTAAGAGCACAAAGAGGTTTGCCAAAAATGGTGAGTATCGGTCCATATTTTGGTATAGCCCCCATATAGACCGACCTCCTAATTTTACTTCATGGGCTTATATAATCCGTAGTTGTTATCCAATTTGCCGGAAATTGGAAATCTAGAGGCATTTTACGACCAGAAAGAAGTATGCCGAAAATAGTAAGCATCCGTCCATGTTTTGATATAAGCTCCATATAGACCTATCTCCAGATTTTAATTCTTGGGCTTATAGAAACTGTAGTTTTTATCCAATTTGCCTGAAATTGGAAATCTAGAGGTATTTTAGGACCATAAAAAGGTATGCCGAAAATGGTGAGTACCGGTCAATTTCACTCATTGGGTTTCTAGAAACCGTAGTTTATATCCAATTTGCCTTAAATTGGAAATCTGGAGACCAGCAAAAAAATTGGAAGTACTTCTAAAGACACAACTTTAAAAGCCCTTCCAAAAATGTCCTTCCAGAGATGTTCTTTATTTTAACTACTCAGGAAGTTCTTTTAATTCAATTTTTTATAACTCGCTTTTTTCATACTTTTAAAGGGCAATTTTAACATTTTTTGTTTGAATAATAAAATGGTAGAAATTATTTAAATTTTGTAGAAAAAAATTATAAATTCTTTCTAGAAAAATTGATAAGCGTTAGATTGCTTTAAAAATCACAAAAAATTTTAATAATTAATTATTTGTCAAAATACCGCAAATTTTGTAAATTCACATCCAAAACACTGAATTCGGATCACATCTAAAGAAATGATGTATATTCAGCGCAACGGATGTTGAAATGGTGGACATCTGTCCTATGAAAAGCCCATGTTAAATTCATCGCTTCTGCGCCAATTTTACACCACTTCCGGATCCAAAAAGAACATTTTCACTACTTTTTTGGCGACGCTTTTTTGCTGGGAGGTTGTTTAGGATTATAAAAAGGTGTGCCAGAAATTATTTTACTGTTTGGGATTCTAGAAACCGTAGTTTTTATCCGATTTGCATGAAATTCGGAATCTAGAACTATTTTAGGACCATAAAGAGGTGTGCCGAAAACGGTGAGTATCGGCTCATGTTTTAGTATAGCCCCCATAAGACCCATCTCCCGATTTCACTCATTGGGTTTCTAGAAACCGTAGTTTATATTTGATTAGCCTGAAATTGTAAATATACTGGTATTTTAGACTCACAAAAACGTGTATCGGATTTAGTTTTTATTGGTCCATATCAGTTCATAATTGAATTGGTAAGGCATCCATATAGAACGATTTCACTCCTTGAGGGTATAGGAGGCGCACTGATCATGAAAATTGCTTGAAACTGAATGTAAAATTTCCAAATTTTACTTCTCGTAATCATTTAAATAATGGGGATGAAACTCCACAAATTTTAGATTTCAAATCAAGGCGTTGTTTTATCATTTTCTTGCACACCTACAAGAGATGTTAATGATTCCTCTAAAACACAAACAAAAATTAGAGTAGTACCTTGTAATTCGTTAATTTGGCCTTTTAAAGGCTTTGAATTGCTTAAATAAATGGTCCTTATAAATCCAGAATCTGATATAGTCTTCATAGGTAAAATCTTTAGATTTGTCTTCGGAAAGTGAACTAGTTGAACTGCTCTATTTGGGAGAATATCTCTCATCAAACCCCTCTGAAATTTCAAAGGAAATTATAATTTTTCGCATATATCATCATCTTGGATATCATTCGCTGCCTATCTGAAGGGTCTGAAGTATTTGAAGTTTAAGAGGTTTGCTACTTTTTCTACATTTACGACGTGTATGCGACGTTGACGACGTTTAAAACTTTGCGAAAGTCGCAAACCTTAAAAAGTTTGATACAGACCATCTCTGACTGTGCAAACATATAATATTTCACCCGATCCCCAGATTTGACATCCGGAGCCTCTTGGAGGAGCAAATTTCATCCAATTCTGTTGAAATTTGGTACAAGGTGCTAGTCTGCAGATAAACCGATTGCCAATCACACATAAATTTGTCCATATCAGTTCATAATTGAATGAAATTGGAAATCTGCAGGTATTTTAGGACATCACATAAATGTGCCGAATGTGGTTCATATCGGTCCATGGTATGGTATCACTCCCATATAGACCGATCTCCCGATTTAATTTCTTGAGCTTCTAGAAACCGTAGTTTTTGTCCGAATTGCTTGAATTTGGAAATCTAGGGGTATTCTAGGACCACAAATAGGTGTACCGAATACCTGCCAGCATTTCAAAGTCCCATTTCATCCTCATCGCTACCACAGATTGGTAAGTGACACTGCAACAATCGCCAACTGTGATGGGGAAGCGTATGAAAAAGTATGAAATGTACATGAAAGTATTTTGCCGTCACTATTGTTACAAGAGCCATTTTATACTTTGTGAAACACCAAGCGCAACTAGCTTCTTATAATTTATTTAAATAAAATCGATAACGAAGTGCTGAAAACATAGTTATTTCGCTTAAATTTGTAAAAGGTATATTGGTGAGCAATTTTTGACTTTCCAAATGGAATAAAGTGATTGTTTTTCAGATATTTTACAGACACGCTGCCTCCATCGAGAATAAAAACACTGGCCTATAGACGCTGCAACATGTAACTTGCCACTTGTAAATCAACATCATTCTATTATTAATGAAAAAATTATGTTAAATGTGTTGTGGTATTGGTATAAATATTATATTTATAAAACCTTATAAATGTTTAATCAAATTAATAAACATTTAAACAATCGTGTTTTACTTGGCCACAATGATTCTTTTACGACTATCTTAAAATGCACTTTTTCTGATTGTTTGAAGGGGCTTATCTTATTGGCATCGTTCTAAATTTATTAAAAAGGCACCTAATAATTGCACTCATGCGATACTTTTTTGTAGTAACTTGGCGTGGTGCAACTTCTCAATAGTGACGGCACTTTTCCGACGAGTTTTGGATGTCGTATACGATTGTTTTCGACGTGGTGGGGATTCTTAGAAGCGCCGTCAAATATAAAAAATGTTGGCAGGAATATGTTGTGTAGCAGGTTATGTTTTCATAGATCGATCACCCGATTTGAATTCTTGGGCTTCAAGATGCCGCAATTTTTGCCTTCAGGACACGCAATTTCCATGAAACAACAGATGTAACATAGTTTAGGATATCTAGAGGTATTATGGCTCCAGATGAATTATGTGTATTGGTTCATGTTTTGGTATAGACTGATCTCCCGATTTGACTTCATGAGCTTCCAAAATCGAAATTTTTATTAGATTGGTCTTTCCTATTTAAGTAATACGTATAAAAATCTATTAACTATAGATTTCAAAACATATAAAAGGCGTTCTTTGATCGGATTTGCTTGCGGACCGGAAGTTTAAGATTACTCTAAAACTCAACAAAAATTCTTATAAATCAGATGTAGTCTCTATCTGTAAACGGATGAAAAAGACTGTTTTACATATGTTTGGCTATAAACATTATATGTTTGGAACACAAATTTTTAAACACAATATTTTTGAGTGCAAGCATATAATGTTCATAAACTAGCATAACATGTTTGGGACATATATGTTAATATGTTAGAACATATTATGTTTGGGACATAAAATGTTTGTAAATATAATATGCTTGGATGCAAACATATATTAATTTAGAAATAGCCTATAAACATATATGTGTTTAGTAGCTTGGAGCGCTATTTAACAGGGAGCGATATTGAATTAAGTTGGTGGTTGTTGCTTGTTATTACAAAATTAACATTTTATTTTTCCTTGGGCAATTGATCTGCTACTTCTTTGATCCTTACAAACTGTGTGATCCGCTGTTCGAATCCCCGTCCGGCAAAACGTAAAATTAAAATAAAAAAATCATAAAATTGAATAATTTCTTCTACAATGTTTGTATCACAGAAAAAAGTGCTAAGAACTAAAAAATCTGGTGAAAGTGAGAAAGATATACAATTAGGCAGAAACAAAATTTTGAGCATTCAGGTCGAAAACCTATGTTGTTAGCACCTATATTACCTGTTTATTTTCATAATTCATTATGATTGTAAATATATAAATAAATAAATAAAATTTTGAGCACAATATTGTTTGGGAGAATTTTTTTAAGCATATAATATTTTTGGGTGCAAAATGTTTCCAAACATATTATATGTTCACATAATAACATATTGTTTTTTGGCAGACAACATTATTGAATTTGGATGCAAAAATACAAAATGTTTGGAACTTAGACTACCCAAACATATATTGTTTAGACCAATATGCTTTCAAACATATTATATATTGGAAGAGATCAAACATATAAATGTTTGGGCAATACCCAAAAATGTATATGCTTGAAGCAAAATATGTTTGGGAGTATATGTTACAGAAGCGATTTTTTGTAAGGGTGTAGAAACTTTAAATTAAACTTCGTGAAACGTACTACTTGAACATATCTGCTTGGGAGAGTACCTGTCATCATATCTCTCCTAACCTAACCTCTCCCAGCAACTCAATATATTTTGAAATAACACGCTACTACGAAAGATTTTGAAAGGAACTGTTATATTTGATACATGATAGTTGGTATTTAAGGTTCGGCCCGGCCGAACTTAAGGCCATATATACTTGTTTTTATACCCTCCACCATTTCGTTTGTAACACATCGAAATATTGCTCTAAGACCCCATAAAGTATATATATTCTGGGTCGTGGTGAAATTCTTAGTCGATCTAAGCATGTCCGTCCGTCTGTTGAAATCACGCTAACTTCTGAACGAAACAAGCTATCGACTTGAAACTTGGCACAAGTAGTTGCTATTGATGTAGGTCGGATGGTATTGCAAATGGGCCATATCGGTCCACTTTTACGTATAGCCCCCATATAAACGGACCCCCAAATTCGGCTTCCGAGGCCTCTAAGAGAAGCAAATTTCATCCGATCCGGATGAAATTCGGTACATGGTGTTAGTATATGGTCTCTAACAATCATGCAAAAACTGGTCCATATCGGTCCACTTTTACGTATAGCCCCCATATAAACGGACCCCCAAATTTGGCTTGCGATTGCTCTAAAAGAAGCAAATTTCATCCGATCAGGATTAAATTTGGTACTTGGTGTTAGTATATGGTATCTAACAAACACGCAAGAATTGGTCCATATCGGTCCATAATGATATATAGCCCCCATATAAACCGTTCCCCAGATTTGATCTCCGGAGCCTCTTGGAGGAGCAAAATTCATCTGATCTGGTTTGGAACTTGGTGTTAGTATATGGCCGCTAACAACCATACCAAAATTGGTCCATATAGGTCTATAGTTATATATAGCCGATCCCCAATCACACAAAATTGGTCCATATCGGTTCATAAGCATGGTTGCCACTCGAGCCAAAAATAATCTACCAAAATTTTATTCCTATAGAAAATTTTGTTAAAATTTTATTTCTATAGAAAATTTTGTTAAAATTTCATTTCTATAGAAAATTTTGTCAAAATGTTATTTCTTTAGAAAATTTTGTAAAAATTTTATTTCTATAAAAAATGTTGTCAAAATTTTATTTCTATGGGAAATTTTGTTAAAATTTGGTCAAACTGAATTATATAAAGGGTGATACGGTCAAAATTTGGTCAATATAAACTTGATGTATTTCTTTCAATTTTACATTTAAAAAACCTGAACACACCTCATTTTGAAGGTGTGTGTGTAGAATGTTGCTCCTATTTTGATTTTGGAATTCACTCTTCAGTTGTCAAAATGCCGTCCAAGCAAGAAGAGCAGCGTATCAAAATTTTGCTCGCGCATCGCGAAAATCCGAGCTACTCGCACGCAAAGCTGGCAAAATCGCTCAAATTTGCCAAATCAACCGTTACAAATGTAATTAAAGTGTTTGGGGAACGTTTGTCGACAGCCAGGAAGTCTGGATCGGGGGGAAATCGAAAACCGGAAGCCGCTGAGACGACAAAGAGAGTTGCCGGTAGTTTCAAGCGAAACCCTAACCTCTCTCTCCGAGATGCCGCAAATAAGCTGGGTGTATCGTCTACAACCGTGCATCGAGCTAAAAAACGAGCCGTACTATCGACTTACAAGAAGGTAGTGACTCCAAATCGCGATGATAAACAAAATACGACGGCCAAAGCGCGATCCCGGAGGCTGTACACGACGATGCTGACGAAGTTTGACTGCGTGGTAATGGACGACGAAACCTACGTCAAAGCCGACTACAAGCAGCTACCGGGACAGGAGTTTTATACGGCAAAAGGAAGGGGAAAGGTAGCAGATATTTTCAAGCACATAAAACTGTCAAAGTTCGCAAAGAAATATCTGGTTTGGCAAGCCATCTGTACCTGTGGCTTGAAAAGCAGCATTTTCATAGCTTCCGGGACTGTCAACCAAGAAATTTACGTTAAAGAGTGTTTGAATAAACGTCTGCTGCCTTTCCTGAAGAAACACGGTTGTTCCGTACTGTTTTGGCCGGATTTGGCATCTTGCCATTACGGTAAAAAGACCATGGAGTGGTACGCCGCCAACAACGTGCAGGTGGTTCCCAAGGACAAGAACCCCCCCAACAAGCCAGAGCTCCGCCCAATAGAGAAATACTGGGCTATTGGCAAGCGGAACCTAAAGAAGACCAAGAAAACTGCTAAGGAAGAGCAGCAGTTCAAGGCAAACTGGTGGACAAGGTGGCTGTACAAAATCTGATGGCAGGTGTCAAGCGTGAGGCCCGGCAATTCGGATTTGGAAAAGCGAAAGCCTAACTGAATATTTTCCTGAATTTTATACTAATTGAACTTGAAAAAGAAATTTAATTTGATTTTTTAAATAAACGATTTCACCGATTTACACGCGTTTTCCCTTGACCAAATTTTGACCGTATCACCCTTTAAGTACGTATTTAATTATATTATATACGTATTTAATCGGACTTTTTGTGTCTTATATATACCCTGTATGGAGTAACATACAATTTAGAAGACGATGTTAAGAAGGTTTAAGATACCTCGGCAAGTGTTACCGAAAACCAAATAATTCGATTGTGAATGACAGTCTTTCGTAGAAGTTTCTACGCAATCCATGGTGGAGGGTACATAAGATTCGGCCTGGCCGAACTTACGGCTTTATATACTTATTTTAATTAAAGACATAACTATTTTCAATCACCTTCTTAATTGACTTTGTGTTTTTAGTTTGATTAAAAAATTGATCTTATCAATTGTCTTCCGACTTTGATTAAAAAGTTAATTGTATCAGTTATTTTTTAATGTTTCAAAAATTTTTAATCATTAACTTAATTGACTTAATATTTCTATTTTGATTAAAGAGTTACTTGTATCGATTAATTTTTTAATTGAAAAAGTTTTCAGCTTCAATTAACTTTTTAATTGGAAATATTTTGGTGATATTTGTTTTCTGTGAACAATCGACCGTTAATAAATTGTAACTCAACAACCCATTGCCGTGTATATGTAATAAATATTAAGCTACTTGTGAGTGAATCTATATTTGCATGTATGTAGATATACGAACACATACACACGCATGCATATATGTGAATAACATTTGTGTTATGAGTTAATTGTGTTCTCGTAGCGTTAAATTGGATTAAATCAGTGTATAAATCAACTTGTCTCTTTAAAAAGGCACCAAGTGTCATTCCGTAGATAGTATCTAGAACTCACAGCTGCCTTTATTTCTTCCATAATATTTTGTTTTTGTGAAATTTACGTTGAAGTTCTATTAGGATGAATGAATGGTACGTGAGATCTTTATACCATCTCCATTTCAATTAGTGATTATTCTTTGAATGGATAATGGTCACTATATTCTTTATTACATGTGTGGAGCCATACATACATAAATAGATAGAAGATCCATCCACGTCTATCAGCTATATATGAACATTATATTTGGATGGATAACCATCCATAGGAATTCCATGGCAGATGTGAAAAACCAAATGTTACGGATTAGCTTTACATATTAAAGGTACCAGTTGATAGCTAACTTATCTACAAGAGAGAAGACAGCTTGATTGTGTGCTTCAATTGTTGCACAATATGGTGCAACAATACTCTATGAGGATTAAGGCGTTCGAGAAAATTAACTTGAAGAAAGACATATGAAGACATTCTAAACACATGCTTTGTTCCTTAGTACGTGTAATAAAATAGTATGTCTTTCTTACAATCATATAATAAGATAATTCTATTTATTTATTTAGATAATATAGTAAACTTCAAAGGTAAATAAAACATCGACTTTCATGTTGTTCGGTTGCCCATCATGGGTGTAAATCATAAAAAAAATTAAATTAATAATCTAAACAGATCTTTTTAAAAAAGTAAGAAAGATCCAGAGTAACATGGAACCGATGATATGACACCCTACACAAACATACTCGTACCTGAATTCTTTTTGGAACCCTTGAAGAGTATTATAAAAATAAAATATTTTGTCTAACGTTATTCGTTAAAGTGAAATAGTTTATTGACTATATATTTGCCTGGAGAACCACACGTTTCTAGTATCAAACTTAGTCCATTTGAGGTACATTTTAGATAAAAACAAGTAAGGAAAGTCTAAAGTCGGGCGGTGCCGACTATATTATACCCTGCACCACTTTGTAGATCTAAATTTTCGATACCATATCACATCCGTCAAATGTGTTGGGGGCTATATACAAAGGTTTGTCCCAAATACATACATTTAAATATCACTCGATCTGGAAGAATTTGATAGACTTCTACAAAATCTATATACTCAAAATTTAAGTCGGCTAATGCATTAGGATGGAGCACAATATTAGTAAAAAACAAGTAAGTAAAGTCTAAAGTCGGGCGGAGCCGACTATATTATACCCTTCACCACTATGTAGACAAAATTTGTGTTACCATCTCAACTACTTCAAATTTGTTGGGAGCTATATAAAGGTTTGCATTTCCAGATACATATACTTTTAATGGAGAAAATTTTTTGTACTTTTGCAAAAACTCTAGAATTACAATTTAAATCGGCTAACGCCCTGGGATGAAACACAATGTTAGTAAAAACAATATGGAAAATATGGAGCGGGAGAAATTTTAATGCAATTGTACAAAAGAGCATTTACGATTTATTAGGTGATACATATGTATTCGAGATATAGGACAATTTTAGTAATATTTACAATTTTTGCTACTTAGCAGTGGCGATTTTACAAGGATATTGGTTAGATCCCGCCAAGATATATGGCCAAGTGTGAGTTGTGATATATTATTTGGTCAAGTCGGGCGACTTGGAGCCTTATTTAAAACTCATTCTGTGGAAATTCTGGCATTACAATGTTTAGGATATGACTAAGATATGGCGAAATCATCACAGAATTTTGTGTCAAGTGTGGGAATTTTGGCCATATTTGTATAAACCGGAAAAAAGGAATATATGGAGGCTTTATCTAAATCTGAATCAAATTAGATAAAATTTGACACACTTAAATATCATATTAAATATATTCTCTGTAGAAACTATTCAGTCAATTGGAGGAAAATCTCATTGAAAATGGGTCTAAAATATGAAACAGTCTACCATATTTCCCCAACTCTGGTGTACGTATATATGGGAGCTATATATAATCTGAACCGATTTTGACTAAATTTGACATGCATAGCTAGAATAATAATTCTGCAATCTCTGCAAAATAGCACGTAAATGGAGTATAACTATAACCTCCGTGATCATATGAGTGTAAATCGGGCGAATGATATGTATGGGAGCTATATCTAAATCTGAACCGATTTCAACCAAATTTGGCACACTTACCGATACTATTAAACGTAATCCTTGTGACAAATGTGAAGCAATTAAGGGCAAAACTCTGGCTTTTGAGGCCAAATAAGTCCAAATCGGACGAAAGATATATATGGGAGCTATATCTAAATCTGAACCGATTTCAACCAAATTTGGCACACTTACCGATACTATTAAACGTACTCCTTGTGACAAATGTGAAGCAATTCAGGGCAAAACTCTGGCTTTTGAGGCCATGTAAGTCCAAATCGGGAGCTATATCTAAATCTGAACCGATTTCAACCAAATTTGGCACATTCAACGATAGTATTAAACGTACTCCTTGTGCAAAATTTGAAGCAATTCAGGGCAAAACTCTGGCTTTTGAGGCCATATAAGTCCAAATCGGACGAAAGATATATATGGGAGCTATATCTAAATCTGAACCGATTTTAACCAAATTTGGCACACATAACGACACCGTTAAACTTACCTCTCGTGCAAAATTTGAAGCAAGTCAGGGCAAAACCCTAGCTTTTGAGGCCATATAAGTGCAAATCGGACGAAAGCTATATATGTGAGCTATATCTAAATCTGAACCGATTTCAATCAAATTTAGCAGGCATTATAAGTATGTCATTTCTACTCTCTGTGCAATATTTCACGAAAATCGGTAGTAAACTTTGGCCTCTGGTGCCATATGAGTCTAAATCGGACGAAAGATATATATGGGAGCTATATCTAAATCTGAACCGATTTGGCTGATATTTTGCAAGTTTTTCGAGACTCATAAAATATTCGAATGTACGGAATTTGAAGAACATCGGTTAATAAACACGGCAATTATGACCAGATCGGGGATAAATATATATGACAGCTATATCTAAATCTGAACCGATTTTTTCCAAAATCAATAGCGATTGTCTTTGTTTCAAAAAACGACCCTATGCCAAATTTGAGGACTATCGGACATAAACTGCGACCTGTACTTTGCGCACAAAAATACATGAACAGACAGACAGACAGACGGACGGACAGACAGACAGCCAGACAGACAGACGGACATCGCTAAATCGACTCAGAATTTAATTCTAAGACGATCGGTATACTAAACGATGGGTCTCAGACTTTTTCTTCTTGGTGTTACATACAAATGCACAAACTTATTATACCCTGTACCACAGTAGTGGTGAAGGGTATAAATATGGGAAACATTTAAATCTGGAGCAATTTTAAGAAAACTTCGCAAAAGTTTATTTATGATTTATCGCTCGATATATATGCATTAGAAGTTTAGGAAAATTAGAGCCATTTTTACAACTTTTCGACTAAGCAGTGGCGATTTTACAAGGAAAATGTTGGTATTTTGACCATTTGTGTCGAAATCAGAAAAACATATATATGGGAGCTATATCTAAATCTGAACCGATTTCAACCAAATTTGGCACGCATAGCTACAATGCTAATTCTACTCCCTGTGTAAAATTTCAACTAAATCGGAGTTAAAAATTGGGCTCTACGGTCATATGAGTGTAAATCGGGCGAAAGCCATATATGGGAGATATATCTAAATCTGAACCGATTTCAACCAAATTTGGCATGCATAGCTACAATGCTAATTCTACTCTCTGTGCAAAATTTCAACTAAATCGGAGCAAAAAATTGGCCTCTGTGGTCATTTGAGTGTAAATCGGGCGAAAGCTATATATGGGAGCTATATCTAAATCTGAACCGATTTCAACCAAATTTGACACGCATACCTACAATGCTAATTCTACTCTCTGTGCAAAATTTTAACTAAATCGGAGCAAAAAATTGGCCTCTGTGGGCAAATGAGTGTAAATCGGGCGAAAGCTATATATGGGAGCTATATCTAAATCTGAACCGATTTGGCTGATATTTTGCAAGTTTTTCGAGACTCATAAAATATTCGGATGTACGGAATTTGAGGAATATCGGTTGATATACACGCCAATTATGACCAGATCGGTGAAAAATATATATGGCAGCTATATCTAAATCTGAACCGACAGACGGACAGACGGACAGACAGACAGACAGACAGACAGACAGACAGACAGACGGACATCGCTAAATCGACTCAGAATTTAATTCTAAGACGATCGGTATACTAAACGATGGGTCTCAGACTTTTCCTTCTTGGCGTTACATACAAATGCACAAACTTATTATACCCTGTACCACAGTAGTGGTGAAGGGTATAAATATGGGAAACGTTTAAATCTGAAGTAATTTTGAGGAAACTTCGAAAAAGTTTATTTATGATTTATCGCTCGATATATATGTGTTAGAAGTTTAGGAAAATTAGAGTCATTTTTACAACTTTTCGACTAATAGTGGCGATTTTACAAGGAAAATGTTGGTATTTTGACCATTTTTGTCGAAATCAGAAAAACATATATATGGGAGCTATATCTAAATCTGAACCGATTTCAACCAAATTTGGCACGCATAGCTACAATCTAATTCTACTCCCTGTGCAAAATTTCAACAAAATCGGAGCAAAAATTTGGCCTCTGTGGTCATATGAGTGTAAATCGGGCGAAAGCTAAATATGGGAGCTATATCTAAATCTGAACCGATTTCAACCAAATTTGGCACGCATAGCTACAATGCTAATTCTACTCCCTGTGCAAAATTTCAATTAAGTCGAAGTGAAAGATTGGCCGCTGTGGTCATATGAGTGTAAATCGGGCGAACGATATATATGGGAGCTATATCTAAATCTGAACCGATTTCAATAAAATTTGGCACACTTGACTATAGTACCAATTGTTCTTCTTGTGCAAATATTTAAACAAATTAGGGTAAAAGTCTGGCTTCGGCGGACATATAAGTCCATATCTGGCGGAATATATATCTGAACCGATTTCTTCCAAAATCAATATTCTGACCCAAAACACTTACTTGTACCAAATTCGATTGGACTAAAACTGCGACCTAGACTTTGATTACAAAAATGTGTTCACGGACAGACGGACATGGCTATATCGACTCAGGAGCCCACCCTGAGCATTTTTGCCAAAGACACCATGTGCCTATCTCGTCTCCTTCTGGCTGTTGCAAATATATGCACAAACTTATAATACCCTGTTCCACAGTGTGGCGCAAGGTATAACAAGTAAATACGGCCGTAAGTTTGACCAGGCCGAATCTTATGTACCCTCGACCATTGACTGTATAGAAACTTCTACTAAAGACTGTCATCCACAATCGAATTAATTGGGTTGCGGTAACACTTGCCGATGGCAAGGTATCTTAAAACTTCTTAACACCGTCTTCTAAATTGTAAGCTAGTCCATACGGGGATATATTAAACAAAAAAGGCCGATTAAATACGTATATAATTTAATTTGACAAAATTTTCTATAGAAATAAAATTTTGACAAAATTTTTTAAGAAATAAAATTTTGACAAAATTTTTTACTGAAATAAAATGTTGATAAAATTTTCTATAGAAATAAAATTTTGTCAAAATTTGATATTTATAGTAATAAAATTAAAAAAAATTACTTTAGAAATAAAATTTTGGTAGATTATTTTTGGTGATATGGACCAATTTTTGTGTGATTGGCGATCGACGATATATAACTATAGACCGATATGGAACAATCTTGGCATGGCTGTTAACGGTCATATACTAGAGCAATGTACCAAATTCAACCAAATCGGGTAATTTTTGATCCTCCAAGAGGAGGTCAAATCTGGGGATCGATATATATGGGGGCTCTATATAATTATAGACCGATATAGACAAATTTTTGCATGGTTGTTAGAGACCATAAACCAACACCAAGTACCAAATTTCAACCGGATCGGATGAATTTTCCTTCTCCAAGAGGCTCCCGAGGTCAAATCTGGAGATAGGTTTATATGGGGTCTATATATAATTATGGATCGATATAGACCAATTTTTGCATGGTTGTTAGAGACCACATACTAACACCACGTACCAAATTTCAACCGGATCGCATGAAATTTGCTCTTCCAAGAGGCCCCGGAGTTCAAATCTTGGGATCGGTTTATATGGGGGCTATATATAATTATGGACCGATATAGACCAATTTGTTCATGGTTGTTAGATACCATATACCAACACCACGTACCAAATTTCAAGCGGATCTGATAAATTTTGGTCCTCCCAGAGGCTCCGCAAGCCAAATGTAGGGGTCGGTTTATATGTGTGCTATACGTAAAAGTGGTCCGATATGGCCAATTTGCAATATTATCCTACCTACATCAGTAACAGTTAGTTATGCTAAGTTTCAAGTCGATAGATTGTTTCGTTCGGAAGTTAGCTTGATTTCAACAGACGGACAGATGGACGGACATGCTTAGATCGACTCAGAATTTCACCACGACCCAGAATATATATACTTTATGGGGTCTTAGGACAATATTTCGATGTGTTACAAACGAAATGCAAAGTTAATATACCCCCATCCTATGGTTGAGGGTATAAAAAGGCAGAATAAATACCTATATAGACCTCTTAAGTTCTTAATCAGTTTATATAGAGGGCTATATAAATTATGATGAAACGATATGAATCAATTTTCGAGCGGAAATCAGAGAGCCAAATTTCTACTGGATCGAATGTTTCTCTGTGAGGCTAACGAAGTCTTATCTGATGGTCGGTGTATATTGGAGGCTATGGTTAGGTTAGGTATATTGGCAGCCCCATATGTCAGGCTCACTTAGGCTAGGTGGTGAGCTTTTCTCTTATCAATGAATGCTGACCGATTCTAGGTTAGGCTCACTGACAAGGGACATCCTTCTTATAGTCGAGTCCAAACGGCGTTTCACATTACAGTGAAACCACTTAGAGAAACTTTGAAACACTAAAAAGTGTCACCACCATTACTGAGAGGGGATAATCCACCCCTGAAAATTTGTTGGTGTTCGGTCGAAACAGGGATTAAAACCCCAACCTTATGTATGCAAGGCAGGTATGGTAACCATTGCCCAACAGTGGGTGCTTATATGGGGCTATATACAGTGAGCGTTATT
Source organism: Haematobia irritans (assembly GCF_050003625.1). Classification (NCBI taxonomy): domain Eukaryota; kingdom Metazoa; phylum Arthropoda; class Insecta; order Diptera; family Muscidae; genus Haematobia; species Haematobia irritans. The sequence goes on along the minus strand of NC_134397.1, from coordinate 166,499,621 downwards.
GTAGATTGTTCGGCGGGGACGACTATATCATACCCTAACATAAACCACACCTACTGAATTAGTAAATATAAGGATTTGTGGGGTACCATTTAAATAGGGCTGCGAGATAAACCGTAACTCCATATTTAAGAAAACTAAGGGGTACATGTTTATGGGAGTTTTATAACAATCTGAACAGAAAGGTCTGATATTAGGAGCCATAGTTGATTTTGCACCTACAGAATTAATATGTCACTAATATTGAGTCCGTTATTAAAGTAGAAAGTCGGGCGGGGCCGACTATATCATACCCTAAACCACCCTTACTGAATTAGTAATCATAAGCATTTGTGGGGTAACATTGATATAAGTATGGGAAATAAACCGCAGTTGCATATTTAAGAAAATTAAGGGGTACATGTTTATGGGTACTTTGTCACAATCTGATTATAGTTCATAGTCAGTGTTGCCAGGGAAAATGTTCGGTTTACCCTACAAGGACAAAACAAGTTCCCTCCTTTACCATATATTCCCAAACAATTTTCTCTACAATATTTTTCGTTAAATTTAAACAAATTTCACAAAACAAAAATGATTCTAAGTACTTTATTATCCTAAAACATGAAAATGCAACGTATGTAACCTAGAAAATAAATTTGTATTACCACCACGGTTGCCACAGTTGGTAGAATTCTACCAAAAATAGTATTTTTTTGTTAAATCTCTATAGGCATAAAATTTTGGAAAAATTTTCTATAAACAAATTTTTTGAGAAATTTTTCTATAGATATAAAATTTTGATAATAAATTCTATAGAAAAAATTCCATAGAAATAAAATTTTGAGAAAATTTTTTATAGAAATAATATTTTGAAAAAAAAAAATTCTATAGAAATACAATTTTGACAAAATTTTCTATAGAAATAAAATGTTGACAAAATTTTCTGCAGGAATAAAGTTTTGACAAAAATTTCTATAGAAATATTTATTTGGTAGATTTGTGGTAATTTGTGGTAATCTTCAAATTTTGTTAGATTTTTTGTGGCACGAGTGGTAACTGTTGTTACCACACATTGTTAAAGATCAAGCCTTGCCGGCTTCTAATTTCCTCCTCTAAAGCCACCAAAATGTAAAAATTATGACAAATTGTGTTGAGTGAAAATGTCCCTACATCCTACAAGACGCTATATATTAGAAAAAAAACCTACATATAGAGAATTTCCCCCTTCCCAACTGGCTGTAGTTGATATTGCACCTACGTGGTTAGTATGCCACTAATATTGAGCCCATTATTAAAAAATAGAAAATAGCTCAATTAGTGTGGGTAATAAATCCTAATTTGTAAAAATCGAGCAATATTCTTATGTAAGAGCTACAAGTGCGTATAAATATGATCGGCTAGTACATCAAAATTTTAAATTTGAGTAACATTGGTTAATAAATAAGAGTATTATGGCCAAATTTGGGAAAATCGAGCGATGCATATACATGGGAGCTCTGAATCAATTTGCAAAATATTTTGCGGGTTTGACTAATACCACAAAAGGTTACCTTGTGCAAAATTTGAGTAAGATCAGTTAAGAAATGAGACCTCTATGGTCAAACATAAGGTTATTAGGGGCAAATTTTGTAAAATCGGGCGATACATATATGGGAGCTATATCTACATCTGAATGGGAGCTATAGCTAAATCTTAACCCATTTGGATGAAATTTTGCAGACTTGAAGTGCGAGGGAAAAGATTATTTTTTGCCAAATTTTGTGACGAGCCGTTTGTAAAAAAGCGCAACGTAACCCCATTTGTCAAATTCAATAGCGTTCGTCCTTGTGCCCAAAAAACTCCCTGTATCAAATTTCATCAAACATGAACAGACGTACGGACACCAAGCGCTAGATCGTCTCAGGAGGTGATTCCGCGTCGATCGATATATATTTTATGTGGTCTAAATTCAATATTTCTGATAAGCACATTTTTTGGCAGATGAAAGTTATTATACCATGACCACTATGTGATTTAAGGTATAAAAATTTACCTCCAAATACTTTTTTAAAGCAAACTCTTTAAATGATTTATTTTGACGTTCACTGTATAATAAATTGATATGAATAAATGTTTGGAAGTTGTTCCACAAACATACAATATGCTAACACCACGTACCAAATTTCAACCGGATCGGATGAATTTTGCTCCTCCAAGAGGATTAGCAAGCCAAATCTAGGGGTCGGTTTATATGGGGGCCATACGTAAAAGTGATACGATATGGCCCATTTGCAATACCATCCAACCTACATCAATAACAACTACTTATGCCAAGTTTCAAGTCGATAGCTTGTTTCGTTCGGAAGTTAGCGTGAATTCAACAGACGGACGGACTGACATGCTTAGATCGACTCGGAATTTCACCACGACCCAGAATATATATACTTTATGGGGTCTTAGAGCAATATTTCGATGTGTTACAAACGGAATGAAAAGGTTAATATACCCCACATCCTATGGTGGAGGGTATAAAAAGTTAAAAAAACACTTCAGCCGATATGATTGTAATGAAAATGAAAAAGGCCATTTTCCTCTTTTTAAAAAATTGGAAATAACGACTTTTCGATTATTTCAAAAGTCGCAGATTAAACTTTTGAAAAAGTCGATTTCTCGGCATTTTAAAGTTTTAATACAGTCACAATTTTATTTACTTCCTATTTTTTTTTTTTTGCTTTGCTTTCTTACTTGTTTTAATTTTGTTTTGCATTTCTCTTTTATTTTTTCTCTTCTCAAAACGTTGTTGTGTCGTCAAGAAGAGGTCGTTAAAACGAACCAATTCATTCTCATTTTCGACTTGTACTTAATTAAAACAAACAGAAAATATATTTCGTTGTTTAATTTTTCTTCCAAAGAATCGGAAATGCATAATTAAAACGAATAAGAGAATATGAACGTCCATTTAGTAACATGCAAACACAGAGGTACGTACGCTTATGTTTGTTCATTTATTTGACAAAAAAAAAAAAATACTTAAGCTCTTTAGAAATGGGGCATGACACAATACGGTTTCAATTAAACAATAATGAGGGCCTCTTAATGGCATTCCGACTGGTGTAGTGAATTACAATCTTCTATTGAGTTAATGGAGATATATATTTTTGTCGTAGAAAAACAGAGTGGGAAAATAAGCGAGGAATACTTTATTAGTAATCCATTCATCAATGTTCAGATTGGAAAATCTATCCAAATCAGATCGTAAGACTTTAATATGAACTATATTTCCTATTCTCATACGAGAGAGGACAATAACAAGTTTTCAAGCGTTTGAACCAATGGTCCGAAGCACTTTTGTACCTCTGATTGGGGTATCTCCTAATATGCATTTTAAACGCATCACCATCTTTTACAGGTGTTCAAAAATCACATCGAATAAAATTTGCCACTATTTAGATTAATAAGAACCATTTGTATGCCCTCCACCATAGGATGGGGGGTATATTAACTTTGTCATTCCGTTTGTAACACATCGAAATATTGCTCTAAGACCCCATAAAGTATATATATTCTGGGTCGTGGTGAAATTCTGAGTCAATCTGAGCATGTTCGTCTGTCCGTTCGTCTGTTGAAATCACGCTAACTTCCGAACGAAACAAGCTATCGACTTGAAACTTGGCACAAGTAGTTGTTATTGATGTAGGTCGGATGGTATTGCAAATGGGCCATATCGGTCCACTTTTACGTATAGCCCCCATATAAAGGGACCCCCAAATTTGGCTGAAATTTGGTACATGGTGTTAGTATATGGTCTCTAACAACCATGCAAAAATTGGTGCACATCGGTCCATAATTATATATAGCCCCCATATAAACCCATGACCAGATTTGACCTCCGGAGCCTCTTGGAAGACCAAAATTCATCTGATTCAGTTGAAATTTGGTACGTGGTGTTAATATATGGCCTCCAACACCCATGCAAAACTTGGTCGAAATCGGTCCATAATTATAAATAGCCCCCATATAAACCGATCCCCAGATTTGACCTCCGGAGGCCCTTGGAAGAGCAAAATTCATCTGATTCGGTTGAAATTTGGTACGTGATGTTAGTATATGGTATCCAACCACCATGCAGGAATTGGTTCATATCTGTCAATAATTATATATAGCCCCCATATAAACTGATCCCCAGATTTGACCTCTGGTGCTTTTTGGAGAAGCAAAATTCATCCGATCTGGTTGAAATTTGGTACGTGGTGGTAGTATATGATATTTAAAAATCATGCCATATAAACCGATCCCAAGATTTGGTTTTGGAGCCTCTTGGAGGAGCAAATTTCATCCGAGTCTGTTGAAATTTGGTACATTGTGCTAGTATATGGCCGTTAACAACCATGACTAACTAGGTCCATATCGGTCTATAGTTATATATAGCCCTCAGATAAATCGATCCCCAATCACACACAAATTGGTCCATATCAAGTTCATAATTCTATATAGCACCCATATAAGCGACCCCCATATTTCAATTCTGGGTCTCTACGTACCGTGCAAAAGTCCATGTCGATTCGTATTTATTTGCAGACTTACCTATACATAACTTTTTTGTCTAATATATACCACGCATGGACTAACTCACAATTTAGAAAACGATGTTAAGAAGTTTTAAGATACCACAACCCAAGTAATTCGATTGTGGATGACAGTCTTTCGTAGAAGTTTCTACGCTATCCATGGTGGAGGATACATAAGCTTCGGCCTGGCCGAACTTACGGCCGTATATACTTGTTTTGATTTTTGGTTTAAAGTTTTTTGGGAATTAGTGTGAAGGAAAAAATTGGAGTACAAAATTGCAAAAATGTTTTTAGTGCTATACGAAGTTCAAGATGGGCGCATTATCGGTACAATTTACAAATTTTAAGAAATTCTAAACTATTTTGTGGGAGACACGAATTCAGTAAATTTTTTAAATAACGTACGTAATAAATTATTAAAATCAAGAAACATTTCTCAAAACATAATTAGTTATGAAATTATTATTAAAATAATAAAATAGAGTTAAATTGGCTTTAGTGAAATATAGATTTAATTTTTTTGTAGTGTACTATTTAACTAAAATGTTAATTTTAATTTAAATTAAAATCGTTAAAAATTCACGCATTTTGTATTGACTTTTTAATTAAAGTCAATTGTATCAGTTAATTTTCTAATCGACGTTAATTTTCTTTCAACGTCAATCAACTTTTTGGAGATATTTTGGTGGTATTTTTTGCGGCGTATTCGGTATTAGGCCCGGCCTAACTTACAGCCGTATATAGGTTAGGTTAGGTGGCAGCCCGATATATCAGGCTCACTTAGACTATTCAGTCAATTGTGATACCACATTGGTGAACTTCTCTCTTATCACCAATGTGGTATCACAATGGACCTTTAGTTAGTTCTCTAAAACTGCATAAATCGAGAAAGGACAAATAAAATATATGTTATTTTTTTAAATAACATATTATACGACAAAACAACATAAGTCAGTAATTGCTAATTTTCTCTGAATCGGGAATTTGGTAACGTAGAAAAATAAGCTATTGAAAAGGTCCCACAAAAGATTTGTTTTCATCCCTTAAAGGTGTATTTTCGCTCTCCGGTAAAATTCAGTTTTTAGACTTAATTGGTTTATATATTGAACTTATTTATTGATTATTTGGTATACTCGTGATTAATTCAAAGTTTTATAAAATGAATATAAAAAAAATTTTAAAAGGAAATTAATATATTTCTTCTTTTTTTAATTATGAATTCAAATTAAAAATCATGACCATAAATTAAAACGTTTTTTTTTCTTAAAAAATCTATATTTTTTCCTATATTGAAAAATATGAAACTAAAGTACTGCACCCTAAAAAAATCGCTTCTGTAACATATCCCAGTAAAAATGCGTCGCCAAAAAAGTAGTGAAAATATTCGTTTGGTATCCGGAAGTGGTACCAAATTGACGCAGAAGCGATGAATTTAACATGGGCTTGTCGTAGGACGGATGTCCAACATTTCAACAGCTGAATTTGCATGAGTTCTTATGTTAAGGTGTGAGAAGAATTCAGTGTTTTGGATGTGAATTAAAAATTTTTGTGATATTGTGACAAATAAATAATTTTTAAATTTTTTTATGATTTTTAATGCATTGTAACGCTTGTCTGGAACGTTTGTCATCAAATATTTTCAAAAATTCGCAATTTTTCTAGAAAAGGTTTTAACATTTTTCGGCTAAATTTAAATAATGTGTACCGTTTTATTAATTCTTAATATGTTTTTAAACTATTTGAAACAAATAAAAACAAATTTCCCTTTAAAAATATGAAAAAAGCGGATTATAAAAAAATTGACTCTAATGAACTTCCTATGCAGTTAAAATAAAGAACTTCTTTGGGAGAGCATTTTTGGAAGTTCTTTTAAAGTTATGCCTTGAGAAGAACTTCCAAATTTTTTTGCTGGGATACTACCAAAAACATTCTGCTTCAAGCCTATATATTTTCAGGATTGATCCAAACAAAATATTGTTTGTATTGTTCACACATATGTTATTATGTTTCACCTTAGGCATACACTGGTAGAAACAACTTTTAATGAAATATGATTTGTATATACCAGGGTTGATAAAGTTGACACTTCTGTGCTTATTTTGACACTTTTCAACTGCCAAAAGCACCGCGGCACCACCGCGAGCCATTTGGTACTTTTTCCTCTCAATTGCGTTATAGAATTATTGGGTCCTAAATGTGAACGTTTCTACGATATTAACTGAACTCGAACTCAACCATTAGAAAAACTCGAGTGCTTAGAGCTAGCGTTCTATATTTAGGGCGTTGTTGTGTGTTCATTATTGGGTTCATTATTGCAGGAGTTCACTCATACAAATCACTTTTGAACTAGTTTGTTTTGTGTTTTTATTTGTAGTGAGTTGTTTGTTGTGAAATCCAAATATTTATATGGATTTTGCTAAATCAAGGTATGTTTTACAAGAAAGTGAATAAAAACCCGTTCAATTGACACAAAGTGACTTTATTTTTTAGAAAACCCGCACAAAAAATAGACAAACCTTACAATATTCCTTTCAAAGAGGAGTGGGCTAAGGAATACCCTTGGCTTATTAAATCAGGAAATTCGAAAAAATGTAAGGTATGTGATACGAATATAGTTGGTGGCCCGAATATAGTTAAGCGGCATGATAAGCGGGATGCACATATTAAAAATACAGAATGTGCAAAAACTACACCCCAAATAAAAAAATTTATTCAAATTGTTGGAGCTGTCCGGTTGCAGAGTCTGCGAAGAAACTTGAAATTATGCTTTGTGCCTTTGTTGCGGAGCACAACCTCTCATTTAGTGTAGTTAACCATTTAAGTCAAGTCCTTAAGGAAGGCATTCTTGACTCCAATATTTTAAAAAAAAAATTCAGTTTGGATCGATTAAAAGCACAAAAAATTATAACCACCCAACTTGGGCCGGCAAATACTATAAAAATAAGTAGCTTTTGTAAATCGAATTATTATTCTCTAGTGATTGATGAAAGCACTAATTGTACAGTGAACGAAAACTTAGCAATAATCATACGAATTTACAATTCCAAATGATATTGAAAAATTTATGACTGAATTAAATTTTTATTTTTGCAACAGCGCACAACGTAAAGCAGACTTAATTAAATTTCAAGAATATTTCGGAACCGATACTCATAATATTATTAAATACTCTTCAACACGGTGGCTATCTCGACAAGATGTTATTAATCGAATTCTTGAATAATGGGGGCCCATAAAGTATTATTTTACGTTGTCCGATTTTGAATCGGAGTGGAAGAAAGAAAAAGTTAATTTTTTATTGTCGGTTCTGTCGAATCTATATATATAAAATTCAAATTATGTTTGTTTATTTGTTTGTTTGTTTGTTTGTTTATTTGTTTATTTGTATGTTCCGGGTTGGCGCGAAAACGGCTGAACCGAGTTACTTGAAACTTTCAGAGATCGTGGGGGGCACTCATGTGCTGAAAATAGGGTACCTCATTTTTTGACATATGGTCGCGGAGAGGAACCTCCCCTTTGTCCGACTTTTTGAAAATTAGACCAAAGTTGACCGATTTGCACGAAGTTTTCAGGGATGGTAGGGGGTGATCCCTAGACAAAGATTCGCAATTTTTTTCGAAATTTGATCGGGACGGGGTACCTCCCCCTTAAGCGACTTTTTGAAAATAGAGCTTGCTTGAAATCGGAAACGGCTGAACCGACTTATTTGAAATTTTAAGAGAGGGTAAAGGATGATCATGTGGTAGAAATAGGGTAAATCATTTTTATATTTCAGGCCCGGGGGGTGGGGGGTACCACCGCCTTGCTCGATTTTTTTAGAATTGGACTTACGTTTTCAGATTTGCTTGAACTCGCAAACGGTTGAACCGAAGGTAAAATATGATCATTTGGTAGAAAAAGGTACTCCGTTTTGTTATATCCGGTCGTGGAGAGGTACCTCCCCCTTGCCCGACTTTTTGTTAATTTGACTTACGTTCTTCGATTTGCTTAAAATTTTCAGTGAAAGTTGGGGGTGACTATGGAACAAAGATCCGCAACTTCATTTTCTGAAATTGGATCAGGGAAGGGACCCTTTGCCGGAGGGGTACCTCCCCCTTGCCAATACTTTTTCAAGTTTCGGATTTGCTTGAAGTCGGAAACGGTCAAACAGATTTACTTGAACTTTTCAAGAATGTAAAGGGTGACCATGTGGTGAAGATAGGGTACCTCATTTGTTGGTATCTGGTCGGGGAGGGGTACCTCCCCCTTGCCCGATTTTTTTGAAAATCTATATATATCTATATATATATATATATATATATATATATATATATATATATATATATATATATATATATATATATATATATATATATATATATATATATATATATATATATATATATATATATATATATATATATATATATATATATATATATATATATATATATAATTCAATCTATGTTTGTTTATCTGTTTGTTTGTATGTTCCGAGTTGGCTCCGAAACGGCTGAACCGATTTATTTGAAACTTTCAGAGATCGTAGGGGGCGTTCATGTGGTGAAAATAGGGTACCTCATTTTTTGACACCTGGTCGCGGAGGGGGACCTCGCCTTTGTCGGACTTTTTGAAAATTGGACCAAAGTTGACCGATTTGCTAGAAATTTTCATTGAAGATTGGGGTTGGCATCTAGACAAAGATCCGCTACTTTTTATTTCGATATTTGGTGGCGGAGGGGGGCCTCCCCTTTGTTCCACTTTTTTTAAGTACAGTGAAAAAAACTAAAATTCTCTAAATTATCTGAAATTTACAGAGAATATGTGGTGAGGTTATGGAATTAATATGGGGTACCTGATGATTTCATATGTGGATGGGGGGGGACCTCCCCCTTGCCCTACTTTTTGAAACTTGGAACAAAATTATGCGATTTGCTTGAAATTTTCATTGAATGTTGGGGTTGGCATCTAGACAAAAATCCGCTACATTATTTATTTTTCGATATTTGGTCGGGGAGGGGGACCACCCCTTTGCACGATTTTCTTTTTGAAAGTACAAACAAAACTAAACTCCCCCGACTGAAATTTTACGGAAAAAATGGGTTATGAAATTTATATCAGGTTCCTGATTTTTTAATAAAATAAAAGGGCATAGGGAGACATCCGCTTCTCTTAAGTACATACAGAGAAACAATTAAACTTTACCGAGTTACTTGAAATTTACAGAGGACTGGGGACAGGTTACGATATTAATAGTTGATACCTGATTTTGTGATATTTGGACGGAAGAGAGGCCGCCCCTTTAGGCTTATAATTTGCTTGACATTTTCTGGGACGTTTACAAAAGATACGCTACATCACTTTTCGATATTTAGTCGGGGAGGAGGTCCTCCTCTAAAACTGCAAAAAAACAACAATTCTTAAGTTTTCTTGAAATTTACATAGGCAGTGGGGGGAGGTTATGAACGAAGAGGCAACCTTTCTTGCCCCACACTTGAAGGAAAGTTTCAAGAATTTTCAGGGAAGGTTAGGGGGTGCTATTCACTACGGTGTTTGTCGATATTGTATCGGGGAAAGTGACGTCCCTTTAAAACAATAGAGCAAAATTTAAACATCGCCGATCTACTTGAAATTTACAGGGACATGGGAGGAGGTGATTAAATTTATACATGATTTTTAAATTAGTATATGATTTTTTCGATATCTGGTTGGGGAAGGGGAAAATTGAAATAAACTTTGTCGATTTACTTCGATAGAATTTATAGGGACCATTTAGTAGTTGCAAAATTAATATAGGGTACGTGATAGTCCGATATCGGAGTGGAGCGAAGGTGGAGAGATGGTTCCCTTTTGTTCGTTTTTTTTTTTCTTAAATTGAAAGTAGAGGGTTGTCCGTAAATGGGAACTCGGTACATAATTTTATGATTTTTGCACAGGTTGAAATTTACATGAAATTGGCAGCCAACGTAGAGGTTGCATCATTTCCAACATTTTAGCAAATGTTAATGTGGTAAATTTTTTTACTACTTTTGTTTTTTTTCGATTTATTGGATGGGAAACAGTAATTCTTTGTGTGTTTAATGTATAATATAGTGATTAATTTTCATATATGTTGAGGAGAAGGATACCTTTCCTTGACAAACCACACTTAAAATTCACAAGAAATATAGAAGATTGTCCAACTACTTGAATACAGAACATTATTTAAAAAATTTGGAGGAAAGGGTACACCCTCTCCCCGACATTGTTTAAGACGAACCGTTTTACATATGCATTCCCGCCGTATTTGTACCTATAAACGAAAAATCAAGTAGTCCGATTTGTTTAAAAGAATTCAAATCTTTTCGAATTTGTTTTCAGCACGAAGGATATAGATGACTAATTAACGCAAAATGCTTCTCCAAATATGCTTCGGAAAGCGCAGCGAAGCGGGCCGGGTTACGCTAGTAAATTTTATAAAATGCACTTTCTATTTCTCCAATACGTACTAAAGATTATAAATACTATTAATTTGGAAATGCAATCCGAAGATGCGCGCATGCACATATTTTTGCCAAGAATTCAATTTCTCTTTAAGCAGTTGGCACGAAATTTTTGAGCAAATCAGTTCTATATAAGACCCCCATTTCGAAAATAAATTTAAACGCTAATCATCTAAATATGGAAGAAATTTATTGTGGGGCAGAAGTGGATCTATTTATATCCTCAGATAATGTTGATAGTGATAGTGTCACATGCTTTAAAGAAAATGCCAAAAAAATTTACATTAAATTTTGTGAAGATCTACGAAAAAGAATTAATTTTGACGATGAAATTTATACTTGGTTTAGTAAGTTTAGTCCGTCCAATGTTATATCCGGAAATACTAACACTATTGTACCACTTTTGCTTAAATGTTCCCAAATGAAACAAGTAAGTAAAGTAGAAAGTCGGGCGGGGCCGACTATATCATACCCTAAACCACCATTACAGAATTAGTAATCATAAGCATTTGTGGGTTAACATATAGGTCTGGGAGATAAACCGCAGTTGCATATTTAAGAAAATTAAGGGGTAAATGTCTATGGGTGCTTTGTGACAATCTGACTATAGCTCATAGTCAATGTTGCCAGGGAAAATGTTCGGTTTATCCTACAAGGACAAAAAAAGTTCCCTACTTTCCCATACATTCCCAAACAATTTTCCCAACTATATTTTTCGTTAAATTTAAAAAATTTTACAAAACAAAAATGGTTCTAAGTACTTTATTATCTTAAAACATGAATATGCAACGTATATAACCTAGAATATAAATTTGTATTACCACCACGGTTGCCACAGTTGGTAGAATTCTATCCAAATTAGTAATCTTTTTTGTTAAATCTCTATAAAAATAAAATTTTGGAAAAAGTTTCTATAAACAAATTTTTGTGAGAAATTTTTCTATAGAAATAAAATTTTGACAATCAATTCTATAGAAATAAAATTTTGAGAAAAATTCCACAGAAATAATATCTGGAGAAACTTTTTTATAGAAATAATATTTTGAAAAAAAAAATTCTATAGAAATACAATTTTGACAAAATGTTCTATAGAAATAAAATGTTGACAAAATTTTCTACAGGAATAAAGTTTACCACACATTGTTAAAGATCAAGCCTTGCCGGCTTCTAATTTCCTCCTCTAGAACCACAAAAATGTAAAAATTATTACAAATTGTGTTGAGTGAAAATGTCCTACATTGTGGCCCTATGTTCCTACAAGACGCTAAATATTAGAAAAAACCCTACATATAGGGAATTTCCCTACTTCTAGCAACACTGGCTGTGTTGATATTGCACCTACGGAGTTAGTATGCCACTAATATTGAGCCCATTATTAAAAAAGAGAAAATCGTTAAATTAGTGTGGATAATAAATACAAATTTGTAAAATCGAGCAATATTCTTATGTAAGAGCTACAAGTACGTATAAGTACGATCGGTTAGTACATAAAAATTTTAAATTTGAGTAACATTGGTTAATAAATAAGAATACTATGGCCAAATTTGGGAAAATCAAAGCGATGCATATATATGGAAGCTATATCTAAATCTGAACCAATTTGCATAATATTTTGCAATTTGATTAATACCACAAAAGGTTACCTTGTGCAAGATTTGAGTAAGATCAGTTAAGAAATGAGGCCTGTATGGTCAAACATAAGGTTATTAGGGGCGAATTTTTCAAAATCGGGTGATACATATATGGGAGCTATAGCTACATCTGAGCCGATTTCGATGAAATTTTGTACATATAGTTAGTACTATAGAAGACTACACTTAGCCAAATTTGAGTAAGATCGGTTGATAAATAAGGGTTCTATGGCCAAATTTGGGAAAATCGGGCTATACATATATATGGGAGCTATATCTAAATCTGAACCGATTTCGATGATTTTTTGCACATATAGTTAGTGCTATAGAAGACTACATTTAGCCAAATTTGGGTAAGATCGGTTCATAAATAAGGGTTTATGGCCAAATTTAGAAAAATCGGGCGGTACATATATATGGGAGCTATAGCTAAATCTGAACCTATTTCGATGATTTTTTCCACATATAGCTAGTGCTATAGAAGATTATATTTAGCCAACTTTGAGTAAGATCGGTTGATAAATAAAGGTTTTGTGGCCAAATTTGGGAAATCGGGCGATACATATATATGAGAGCTATATCTAAATCTGAACCGATTGAATGAAATTTTACAGACTTGAAGGGCGATGGAAAAGATTACCTTTTGCCAAATTTGGTGACGATCCGTTTGAAAAAACGCGCAACGTGACCCTATTTGTCGAAATCGGGCGATACATATATATGGGAGCTATATCTAAATTTGATCCGATTTCTTCCAAATTCAATAGCGTTCGTCCGTGTGCCCAAAAAACTCCCTGTACCAAATTTCATCAAAATCGGTTAATAATTGCGACCGGAATCCTGTGAACAACAAATACATGGACAGACGGACGGACACCAAGCGCTAGATCGACTCAGGAGGTGATTCTGAGTCGATCGGCATATATTTTATGGGGTCTAAAATCAATATTTCTAGTAGGCACATTTTTTGGGCGATCAAACTTATTATACCCTGACCACTCTGTGGTTTAGGGTATAAAAAATAATTTTGAATTAATTAACACGCAATATAGAGCCATAGCGGATATCGAAGAAATAAAGATGTATATAAATGAAGATATTTCTAGTTTTTGGAACAGGATCTCAAAATTAAAAAATGAATTTAAGGAAGATTTATTTCCAGACATATCTCGTATTATGAGAGGAATATTGTCTACTCCACATTCGTCCGAAAATGTGGAACGGATATTTTCTTATCAAAATTTAATAAAAAGAAAAGAGCGTAATCGCCTGCATGTACCCACTGTCTCTAGTATAATACAAACTAAAGATTTATTGAAATCCACATCTACCTGTTGTTATGACATTAATATAACAAAAAACATTTTATGTAATGATAGGTTAGGTTAGGTTATGTGGCAGCCCGATGTATCAAGCTCACTTAGACTATTCAGTCCATTGTGATACCACAGTGGTGAACTTCTCTCTTATCACTGAGTGCTGCCCGATTCCATGTTAAGCTCAATGACAAGGGACCTCCTTTTTATAGCCGAGTCCGAACGGCGTTCCACATTCCAGTGAAACCACTTAGAGAAGCTTTGAAACCCTCAGAAATATCACAAGCATTACTGAGGTGGGATAATCCACCGCTGAAAAACTTTTTGGTGTTCGGTCGTAGCAGGAATTGAACCCACGACCTTGTGTATGCAAGGCGGGCATGCTAACCATTGCACCACGGTGGCTCCCGTGGTACTAATTTACAGAAGTATATATATATATATATATATATATATATATATATATATATATATATATATATATATATATATATATATATATATATATATATATATATATATATAATATATATATATATATATATATATATATATATATATATATATATATATATATATATATATATATATATATATATATATATATATATATATATATATACATTATACATTCGTACAAATGAAATGAAATTAATGTACCTGCCTTATTTTATGTTTGTAATAAATATGCGAAAAATACACATTTTGCAGTTTTCTTTTACGATAATGTTAAAATTTGATATTATATAATTTTAGCACCTTTTGGCCTAGAAAAGTACTTTTTTCAAATATTTTTGGAACTTTTTTCCTCAACCTCATTTATCATTCCTGGTATATACATATGTTTTTTAAAGGCACCAATTGGTTACTTCCATTTTTTGACTTACAGCATACACTCTCGGTCTCTCTTTCTAAACACATATATGTTTAAGTATAGGTAATTTCTAAATTAATATATGTTTGCATCCACACATATCATTTGAAAAAAATTGTATGTCACAAACATAATATGTTCTAACATTTTAACATATGTTTCGCAAACATATTATGCTAGTTTATGAACATTATATGCTTGCACTTAAAAGTAACGTTCTATAAATTTGAGTTTCAAACATACAATTTTTACACCGAAACATATGAAAAAATGTCGTTTTCGTTCGTGTGGTCACACATATCGACAGTAACAAATGCTCTTGTATACATAAAAGTTCCAAATTATTTAAAAATGGAATGGTGATTTAAATTTTGTGAGAGGTGGTGGCCACAACACTCATGCTGACTGAACCCACATGAAATCACATAAAAACAGGAAATGACATAAAAATCTTTTGCAATTATGTGAAGATGGTTTATTGTCATTCCAATACAAAGCTCCTCACTCATCGTCGCCATTGTTCGCTCGTAAAGCTGTTTTTGTTTCTCTAAATGTTTATCACTCTACAATGGAATGGATTCGTATAAAAGTGTTTGAGAGTACATGTGCGTGCGTGTGTGTGTATATATTTGAGAGCAAGAGAAAGATTAATGTTCTTTTTTTTACTTTTTTTTTAAATAAAAGTTCATCATCACTTAGTAGCTTTGACGATGGCTGTTTACTTGGATGGATGGGATGGATGAATGATGTGGACGTTAATGCAGCTACTACTGCTGCCACCAGCTATGTGGGAGGGTGAATGCCCAACGGCAATGATTGGTCATTTATCCATCAACACATACGATCGTTTTGTTTTTTTTTTCGCGTCATGTAACAACCATAAATACGTGTGAAAAGTTTCCTCTTAACAATGGCATATGTGTATATGTATATGTATTGGTGTGTTTGAGTTTTTGGAATACAAGTGATTTGGTTAGAAAATTCCTACCGTTAAATGATGAATAATAAAATTTATGATAACATCAACTCCAATTCTAATGGATTCGGTACAAGTCATTGATGAATGAATTGCTACAATAAAAGTTTTTTTTTTACAAAATCCAAGTAAATGGAAAATGACCTCTAAATGTGGCAGTACATCAATTTTAAGGATATACTCTTTAGCATTTGCCACAGCAGCAAATACGTTTAGGGCAAGCAAGTGAACATTTCGAACCACATTAAAAACGGTTGTAAAATAAGACAGGATTAATATACATTTTTCTGATCCGAATTTCAAAAGATTACAATCGAGAGATGTCTTTAAATTCCATTTTTGTATAAGTGTGAAAAAAAATATTTCCCCATCCCAATGAAATTTTCTTTATTCGAAACATGGCTTATGCCTTGCACTTCTATTCTATGTTAAATTTTAAGAAAATTAAGCTTATGGGAGCTATATCTAAATCTGAGCCTATTTTGATGATATTTTTTCAGGTTTAGTTGATGCTTTAGAAGATTACTTTGTGCCAATTTTGAGCAAGATTTGTGAACAAGCAAGGATATTAAGCTCAAATTTAGTAATATCGGGCAATACATATGGGAGTTATATCTAAATCTGAACCGCTTTCGATATCGTTATGCAGACTTAACCGGTGGGGAAAAATATGGTTCTGTGTTGAATTTGAAAACGATCGGATTGTAACTAAGCGCTAGTGACCCCATTTGTTGAAATCGGGCCATACATCCATATGGGAGCTATATCTAAATTTGACTCGATTTCTTCCAAACTCAATAGCGTTCATCCTCGTTCCGAAAAAGCACCCTGTACCAAATTTCATTAAAATAGTTTAATAATTGCGACCGACATTTTGCGAACAACAAAAACTTGGACAGAAGGACGGACACCAAAGGCTAGATCGTCTCAGGATGTGATACTGAGTTGATCGATATATTTTATGGGGTATAAAATCAACAAACAAAATGGTCGGATTTACTTGACAAAGATGTCAGCAAGCAAATTGGAGTAAAATCCCATTGAAAATTAGTTTAAAATATTCTACCATATTTCCGTAAATCAGGTGTGCATATATTTGCGATCTATATCTGAATACAAACAAAGTTATACCAAATTTGATACATAACAGGTTGGCTGATAAGTCCCCGATCTGACACATAGATGGGGTCGCTAGTATTAAATCCATATTATTTTTATATAGTACCAACCTTCAAATGATTCGTGTCAAAATTTGACGTCTACAAGTTAATTAGTTTGTGAGATAGAGCGTCTTTTGTGAAGCAACTTTTGTTATTGTGAAAAAAAATGGAAAAAAAGGAATTTCGTGTTTTAATAAAATACTGTTTTCTGAAGGGAAAAAATACGGTGGAAGCAAAAACTTGGCTTGATAATGAGTTTCCGGACTCTGTCCCAGGGAAATCAACAATAATTGATTGGTATGCAAAATTCAAGGGTGGTGAAATGAGCACGGAGGACGGTGAACGCAGTGGACGCCCGAAAGAGGTGGTTACCGACGAAGACATAAAAAAAAATTCACAAAATGGTTTTGAATGACCGTAAAACGAAGTTGATCGAGATAGCAGAGGCCTTAAAGATATCAAAGGAACGTGTTGGTCATATCATTCATCAATATTTGGATATGCGGAAGCTGTGTGCAAAATGGGTGCCGCGCGAGCTCACATTTGACCAAAAACAACAACGTGTTGATAATTCTGAGCGGTGTTTGCAGCTGTTAACTCGTAATACACCCGAGTTTTTCCGTCGATATGTGACAATGGATGAAACATGGCTCCATCACTACACTCCTGAGTCCAATCGACAGACGGCTGAGTGGACAGCGACCGGTGAACCGTCTCCGAAGCGTGGAAAGACTCAAAAGTCCGCTGGCAAAGTAATGGCCTCTGTTTTTTGGGATGCTCATGGAATAATTTTTATCGATTACCTTGAGAAGGGAAAAACCATCAACAGTGACAATTATATGGCGTTATTGGAGCGTTTGAAGGTCGAAATCGCGGCAAAACGGCCCCATATGAAGAAGAAAAAAGTGTTGTACCACCAAGACAACGCACCGTGTCACAAGTCATTGAGAACGATGCCAAAAATTCATGAATTGGGCTTCGAATTGCTTCCCCACCCACCGTATTCTCAAGATCTGGCGACTTTTTCTTGTTCTCAGACCTCAAAAGGATGCTCGCAGGGAAAAGATTTGGCTGCACTGAAGAGGTGATCGCCTAAACTGAGGCCTATTTTGAGGCAAAACTGAAGGAGTACTACCAAAATGGTATCGAAAAATTGGAAGGTCGTTATAATCGTTGTATTGCTCTTGAAGGGAACTATGTTGAATAATAAAAACGAATTTTGACAAAAAAAGTGTTTTTCTTTGTTAGACAGGGGACTTATCAGCCAACCTGTTATTACTAAAATGGTAATTCTACACTCAAAATATCAACTAAATCGGAATGATATTTGGCCTCCGGTGGTCATATAAATCTATATTGGGCGTAAAATATTTATGGAATCTATATCGGGCGTAAGATATGTATATCTAAATCTTAATCGATTTTGACCAATTTTGGAGCACATAGTTATAATGCGGTAATTATACAATCTCAAAAATGTCACGTAAATAAACTTTGGAATACAATATTAGACAAATTTTCTATAGAAAGAAATATTTTGACAAAATTTTCTATAGAAATAAAATGTCGAAAAATTTTTCTATCAAACTCAAATTTCGACAAAATTTTCTATATAACTAAAATATTGACAAAATTTTCTATAGAAATAAAATGTCGACAAAATTGTCTATAAGAATAAAATTTTGTCAAAATTTTTATTAGCAATAAACTCTCGACAAAATTTTCTATAAATATACAATTTTGACAAAATTTTCTATAGACGTACAATTTCGACAAAATTTTCTATAAAAAAAAAAATTTGACTAAATTTTCTATAAAATAAAATTTTGACAAAATTTTCTATAGAAATTAAATTTCACAAAATTTTCTTTAGAATAAAATTTCGAGAATAACTTCTATAAAAATACAATTTTGAGAACATTTTCTATAGAAATAAAATTTTGAGAAAATTTATTATAGAAATAAAATCTTGGGAAATTGTCTATAGAAATAAAATTTTGACAAAATTTTTTACAGAAATAAAATTTCGCCAAATTTTTGGTAGATATAACATTTTGACTTTTCTATAGACGTAAAATTTCGACAAAATTTTGTGTAGAAATAACATTTTGACAAAATTTTCTATATTAATAAAATTTTGGGAAAAGTTTCTATAGGAATAAAATTTTGACAATATTTTCTATAGACATAAATTTCGACAAAACTTTCTATGGAAATAACATTTTCTTTAGAAATAAACTTTCGACAAAATCTTTTATAGAAATAAAATTTTGACCAAATTTTCTATAGAAATAAAATCTCAACAAACTTTTCTATAGAAATAAAATTTTGACAAAATTTTCTATAGGAATAAAATTTTGACAAAATTTTCTAAAGAAAGAAAATTTTTACAAAATTTTCTATAGAAATAAAATTTCGGGAAAATTTTCTATAAAAACAAAATTTTGAGAAAATATTCTATAGAAATAAAATGTTGAGTAAATTTTCTATAAAAATAAAAATTTGGGAAATTTTCTATAGTAATAAAATTTTGACAAAGTTTTCTATATAAACAAAATTTTGACAATATTTTCTATAAAGTGAATATTTTTAAAAGTTTTAATTTTCGTTTCACAGTCCATTGTGAATAATTTCTCCCTTTTTGTAGTAACTGAAATAACTAAAATAACAAAATAAAATATTTCTTTCAAAGAAAAAACATTTTTTCATACTAACCACAAAATTTTGATCCAAAAATGTAAAATAGGATTTTTTTATTTGGTAGATTTTTGATAAAAAATTTCTTAAAATTTTGGAAGATTATTTTTGACACGAGTTGCAACCGTGATTAGTATATCTCGACTTTTTCCGATTTAACAACTACTCTTATTCCGTTGCAATAGCAATTATCATTTAATGTCATTCGTTTTGCCAACAATAGGTGGCACTTGTAGAACCACTTCAGCCGCAGTGTGGTGTTTGCTATTGCAATAAAAATGAAACGCATTACACATCCGCGGATGTCCTGGGAACATTTGCAGTAAATGTTTTTGACCTGTCTGACAGTAGGTACCATGTTTTGATGTTGCGGCTTTTCCGTATCAACAGCCATCTTTGCTGAACCCTATACCTTGTCTTTTTGGTATGTATAGACAATCTAATGGACTATCTCTGTGTGGTTTTCACAAAGCATTGGCGTGAAGGTTTTTTCTTGGTTTTCATATCTCAAATTGGAGCCACAAAAGACGGTTTATAGGCACATGTCTATTAGAGTGGATGGTAATAGAGTAGACAGATATTGTTCTCTTAGAGAGACAAATGATCTTGAATTTATAGGATTTATTTTTATAAAGACTCATTGGACAATGTCCGAAAAATGTTTATTTCTGCTTATATTAAATTAATACGGAATTAGATCTGACTAGATTTGCGAATTGAGAGAGATCTAACGATAGAGGGACAACAGATATTGTCAGATTCTTATCTTATCATTCTTTTCGCTCTGTCCCCTCACCTCCTAAAATATGATTCTGTGCACCTCCCCGCCTTCATATAAATCGAACCCCCCAATTATCTTGAACAGCTATACACAGCAATTTTTATATGATTTACATCTGAATCTAGAGGTATACCCAATATGGTGTGCATCGGTCCGAGTTTTGATGTAGCCATCATATACAGACCGAAAAACTACCAAACAAAAAAATGCGATCAATTTG
Source organism: Haematobia irritans (assembly GCF_050003625.1). Taxonomy (NCBI): domain Eukaryota; kingdom Metazoa; phylum Arthropoda; class Insecta; order Diptera; family Muscidae; genus Haematobia; species Haematobia irritans. Next base: position 166,478,979 of record NC_134397.1, on the reverse strand, counting down.
TATATTAGCCTGATACTAAAACAAGCGATCAACGACCAAATGCATGATCTTTAATTTTCATATTTAATAATCATTCGAGCTATATGGACAAAGAAGATTAAGGAACTTGAATCATTGAAAAAATACCAGATACAAAAAATATAACACGCCTGACTGTACATCTTACTTTGCAAGTTTTTATTTCTATAGAAAATTTTATCAAACATTTATTCTATAAAAAGTTTTGTCAAATTTTTTTTCTATAGAAAATTTTGTCAAAATGTTATTCCTGTAAAAAATGTTGTCAAAATTTATTTCTATAGAAAATTTTGTTAAATTTTAATATCTATAGAAAATTTTGTCAAAATTTTTTTGCCAATAAAAAATTTTGTCAAAATTTTATTTCTATAGAAAATTTTGTCAAAATTTTTTGTCTACAGAAAATTTTGTTAAAATTTTATTTCTTATACAAAACTTTATCAAAATTTTATGTCTATAGAAAATTTTGTCAAATTTAATTTTTATAGAAAATTTTGTCAAAGTTTAATTTCTATAGAACATTTTGTAACAAATTTATTTCTATAGAAAATTTTGTCAAAATTTTATGTCTATAGAAAATTTTTGTCAAAATTTTATGTCTATAGAAAATTTTGTCAAAATTTTATTTCTATCGAAAATTTTGTCAAAATTTTATTTCTATAGAAAATTTTGTCAAAATTGTATTTCTATAGAAAATTTTCTCAAAATTTTATTCATATACAAAATTTTGTGAAGATTTTATTTTTATAGAAAATTTTGTAAAAATTTTATTTCAATAGAAAATTTTGTCAAGATTTTATTTTCATAGAAAATTTTGTCAAAATTTTATTTTCATAGAAAATTTTGTCAAAATTTTATTTCCCTATTTTTTTTTTTTTAATTTTATTTCTATAGAAAATTTCGTCAAAATGTTATGTCTATAAATTTAAAGAAATTTAATTCATATACAAAGTTTTGTCAAAATTTTATTTCTATAGACAATTTTGTCAAAATTTTATTTCTATAGAAAATTTGGTCAAAATTTTATTCCTATACAAAATATTGTCAAAATTTTATGTCTATAGAAAAATTTGTCAAATTTAATTTCTATAGAAAATTTTATCAAAATTTAATTTCTATAGAAAATTTTGTCAAAAATTTATTTCCATAGAAAATTTTTCAAAGGTTTATTTTCATAGAAAATTTTATCAAAAATTTATTTCCATAGAAAATTTTGTCAAGATTTTATTTTATAGAAAACTTTGTCAAAATTTTATTTCTATAGAAAATTTTGTCAAAATTGTATTTCTATTGAAAATTATGGTAGTATTCTACCATCTGTGGCAAACGTGGATAGAAGGCACAGTTATCATGTCCAGAATATAGATTATAAATATTAAATATTTTTCCTGAGTACACTAATATCTACAGATACAATTGCAAGCCCACCCAAATATGAGCGCATTCAAAGGTAAATGTATGCTTTCTAATTTTGTATGAGGTTCTCGCCCCTTTCTCACTATATGGTGCTGCAAATGAAAACTGCTATTTACAATTCCAACTATTGTCGTTTTAATTTCGTTAGTTGCCACTGACAAGTAACATCACAAGTTGTAGCTGTCATTGACGTTGCCGTTGGTCTGGTGTTTCAAATGCTGCCAAAAACGATTGTAAGGGAGATATAATGTGGGTGTAAGTGGAACAACAGCAAAAGACCTAGGAATTAAAATACCTATGGTGAAGACGATTTGAAAAGGTATAGTCTCCCCCAGAGTTTTATGGAGACCATACAATAAGAATAAATTCATGCTAGATCTTGGCCGTATGCCCATAAAACAAATCACGCCCGGGAAATTTGTTTCGAATTTGTATAATTTTCTGCCTATTTTCATCTTCTTTATATTTAAAAACAAATATTTGTTTTGCAACAAATTTCAAATTGTTATCAATTCTAAACCGCTCTTCTGAAAGTTGGCAAATTTATTCCAAAGGCAGTTCATTTTATTGTCCACAAACTTACAAAATCATGTTGATCAATGCCATTCAGAAATAAAGTTATTCGAGCGTGATTGCTTTATATTTGGCTAGAAAATCGCAAGCAATCCCCTCCCGCATTTATTTATTGTATTTATTTATTTCATAAAACCTGTACAGCAATATAGTACATAAAAATGTATCCAATCTATATATATAAAATTCAATCTATGTTTGTTTATTTGTTTTTTTGTTTGTTTGTTTGTATGTACCGAGTTGGCTCCGAAACGGCTGAACCGATTTACTTGAAACTTTCAGAGATCATAAGGGGCGTTCATGTGGTGAAAATAGGGTACCTCATTTTTTGACACCTGGTCGCGGAGGGGGACCTCCTCTTTGTCGGACTTTTTGAAAATTGGACCAAAGTTGACCGATTTGCTTGAAATTTTCATTGAAGTTTGGGGTTGGCATCTAGACAAAGATCCGCTAATTTTTATTTCGATATTTGTCGGCGGAGGGGGCCTCCCCTTTGTTCGACTTTTTTAAAGTACAGTGAAAAAACTAAAATTCTCTAAATTATCTGAGATTTACAGAAAACATGTGGTGAGGTTATGGAATTAATATGGGGTACCTGATGATTTCATATGTGGATGGGGAGGGGGACCTCCCCCTTGCCCAACTTTTTGAAACTTGGAACGAAATTATGCGATTTGCTTGAAATTTTCATTGAATGTTGGGGTTGGCATCTAGACAAAAATCCGCTACATTATTTTTCGGTATTTGGTCGGGGAGGGGGGCCTCCCCTTTGCCGATTTTTTTTTTTGAAAGTACAAACAAAACTAAACTTCCCCGACTGAAATTTTACGGAAAAAAACGGGTTATGAAATTTATATCAGGTTCCTGATTTTTTAACAAAAATAAAAGGGCATATTGAGACATCCGCTTCTCTTAAGTACATACAGAGAAACAATTAAACTTTACCGAGTTACTTGAGGACTGGGGAGAGGTTACGATATTAATAGTTGATACCTGATTTTGTGATATTTGGACGGAAGAGAGGCCGCCCCTTTAGGCTTATAATTTGTTTGACATTTTCTGGGACGTTTACAAAAGATACGCTACATCACTTTTCGATATTTGGTCGGGGAGGAGGTCCTCCTCTAAAACTGCAAAAAAAATTTAAGTTTTCTTGAAATTTACAAAAGCAGTGGGGGAAGGTTACGAACGAAGAGGCAACCTTCCTTGCCCCACACTTGAAGGAAAGTTTTAAGAATTTTCAGGGAAGGTTATGGGTGCTATTCACTACGGTGTTTGTCGATATTGTATCGGGGAAAGTGACGTCCCTTTAAAACAATAGAGCAAAATTTAAACATCGCCGATCTACTTGAAATTTACAGGAACGTGGGAGGAGGTGATTAAATTTATACATGATTTTTAAATTGGTATATGATTTTTCGATATCTGGTTGGGGAAGGGGAAAATTGAAATAAACTTTGTCGATTTACTTCGATAGAATTTATAGGGACCATTGAGTAGTTGCGAAATTAATATAGGGTACGTGATAGTCCGATATCAGGTCGGAGTGGTGCGAAGGTGGGGAGAGGGTGCCCTTTTGTCCGTTTTTTTTTCTTAAATTGAAAGTAGAGGGTTGTCCATAAATGGGAACTCGGTACATAATTTTATGATTTTTGCACAGGCTTCTGCCAGACTTCTTTTTAGTAAAGAACTTAAATTTACATGAAATTGGTAGCCAACGTAGAGGGTACATCATTTTCCAACATTTTAGCAAATGTTAATGTGGTAAAATTTTTTACTACGTTTGCCTTTTCCGATTTATTGGATAATATAGTGCTTAATTTTCAGATATGTTGAGGAAAAGGATACCTTTCCTTGACAAACCACACTTAAAATTCACAAGAAATATAGAAGATTGTCCAACTACTTGAATACAGAACATTATTAAACAAATTTGGAGGAAAGGGTACACACTCTCCCGCCGTATTTGTACCTATAAACGAAAAATCAAGTAGTCCGATTTGTTTAAAAAAATTCAAATCTTTTCGAATTTGTTTTCAGCACGAAGGATATAGTTGACTAAGTTAACGCAAAATGTTCCTCCAAATACACTTCGGAAGGCGCAGCGAAGCGGGCCGGGTTACGCTAGTGTTTATATAAATGTGAATAAATCGTTTGTTTCTTTTATCATTCCTCGTAACCATAATACTGACAGTTAGGTTAGGTTAAAGTTGCAGCCCGATTTATTGTCAGTTTTACTTGGTCATCACAAAAATACTTTAATTTAAAAATTAATTGATTTCATTAGCTAATTTCAATTAATTTTTTAATTGATTCAATTAATGTTAACTAGTGTTAATCACTACACTATATTCCAATCACTTTCTATAACTTTTTTAATCATTTTTATACCCTCCACCATAGGATGGGGGTATATTAACTTTGTCATTCCGTTTGTAACACATCGAAATATTGCTCTAAGACCCCATAAAGTATATATATTCTGGGTCGTGGTGAAATTCTGAGTCGATCTGAGTATGTCCGTCCGTCCGTCTGTTGAAATCACGCTAACTTCCGAACGAAACAAGCTATCGACCTGAAATTTGGCACAAGTAGTTGTTATTGATGTAGGTCGGATGGTATTGCAAATGGGATATATCGGTCCACTTTTACGTATAGCCCCCATATAAATGGACCCCCAAAATTGGCTTGCGAGGCCTCTAAGAGAAGCAAATTTCATCCGATCCGGCTGAAATTTGGTACATGGTGTTAGTATATGGTCTCTAACAACCATGCAAAAATTGGTCCACATCGGTATATAATTATATACAGCCCCCATCATTAGCGTAGCTAGACAATTTTCCTAGGGGGGCTATAGCCCCCCTAGCTAAAAATTTATAGACTGAACTTATAGGTTCAATTAATGTTTTATTTCATAAAATTGAATAAACAATTAGACATCAAAATAACTCGACAATTAATTTATAATAAAGCAACTAAAAGTAGTTCCATACTTTTCCCAGCAAAAAAAAATGTGAGTTGTGAGATATTACATTCATTGCTTCTCCGCCAATTTTGAACCACTTCTAGACCCAAAAAGAACACTTTTACTACTTTTTTGGCAACGCTTTTTTGCAGCATTATTAAGATATTAATTTATGAAAGAATAGTTTTAATATCAATTACTATTTTTTTAATTAAATTGACTAAACTAAATCAATCATAAGTTCAACCACAGCTTTATTCCATAAATATCTGACTTCAAACATTGCCATCGACAACTGCTACCACAACCCAAGTAATTCGATTGTTCATGAAAGTCTTTAGCGGAACTTTGTGCGAGTGTATATACTTGTTTAATTTTGATAAAAATTAAAAAAACTATTGACATTTATTGAAAAATGGAAAATCATAAAAAGAGTTTCAAATTCTGGGGGGGCTAAAATTTTTCTGGGGTGTCTAAGCCCCCTCCCCAGAGGCCTTCCTACGCTTATGGCCCCCATATAAATCGATCCCCCGATTTGGCTTGGGGAGCCTCTAAGAGAAGCAAATTTCATCCGATCCGGCTGAAATTTGGTACATGGTGTTAGTATATGGTCTCTAACAACCATGCAAAAATTGGTCCATATCGGTCCATAATTATATATAGCCCCCATATAAACCGATCACCAGATTTGACCTCCGGAGCCTCTTGGAAGACCAAAATTCATCTGATTCAGTTGAAATTTGGTACGTGATGTTAATATATGGCCTCAAACACCCATGCAAACAGTTGTCGATATCGGTCCATAATTATATATAGGCCGATCCCCAGATTTCACTTCCGGAACACCTTGGAAGAGCGAAATTCTTTCCATTCGGTTGAAATTTGGTACGTGATGTTAGTATATGGTATCCAACAACCATGCAGGAATTGGTTCCTATCAGTCCATAATAACATATAGCTCCCATATAAACCGATCCCCAGATTTGACCTCCGGTGCCTTTTGGAGAAGCAAAATTCATCCGATATGGTTGAAATTTGGTACGTGGTGGTAGTATATGATATTTAACAACCATGTGAGTTGAAATTTGTGGATGACAGTCTTTCGTAGAAGTTTCTACGCAATCCATGGTGGAGGGTACATAAGATTCGGTTCCCCACTGTGGAACAGGGTATTATAAGTTAGTGCATATGTTTGTAACACCCAGAAGGAGACGAGGTAGACATATGGAGTCTTTGGCAATAATGCTCAGGGTGGTTCCCTGAGTCGATATAACCATGTCCATCTGTCCGTCCGTCCGTCCGTCTGTCTGTGAACACATTTTTGTGATCAAAGTCTAGGTTGCAATATAAGTCCAATCGCCTTCAAATTTGGCAAGTGTTCATTTTTTGGGTCATAATAGAACCCTATTTAGATATAGCTCCCATATATATCTTTCGCCCGATATGCACTTATATAGCCCCAGAAGCCAGAGTTTTGGCCCAATTTGGTTGAAATTTTGCACTAGAAGTACAATTAGTAGTGTAGTCATGTGTGCTAAATTTGATTGAAATCGGTTCAGATTTAGATATAGATATAGCTCCCATGGACTAATATGTTCCTTGAAGCCAGAGTTTTGGCCCAATTTGGTTGAAATTTTGCACTAGGAGCACAATTAGTAGTGAAATCGGTTCAGATTTAGATATAGCTCCCATATATATCTTTCGCCCGATATGGACTAATATGGTCCTAGAAGCCAGAGTTTTGGCCCAATTTGGTTGAAATTTTGCACTAGGAGTACAATTACCAGTATAGTGAAGTGTGCTAAATTTGATTAAAATCGGTTCAGATTTAGATATAGCTCCCATATATATGTTTTTCTGATTTCGACAAAAATGGTCAAAATACCAACATCTTCCTTGTAAAATCGCCTCTGCTTAGTCGATAAGTTGTAAAACTGACTGTAATTTTCCTTAACTTCGAATACATATACATATCGAGCGATAAATCATAAATAAACTTTTGCGAAGTTTCCATAAAATTGCTTCAGATTTAAATCTTTCCCATATTTATAACCTTCACCACTACCGTGGTACAGGGTATAATAAGTTTGTGCATTTGTATGTAACGCCAAGAAGGAGTAATCATAGACCAACCATTTAGTATACGGATCGGCTTAGTATCAAATTCTGAGTCGATTTAGCGATGTCCATCTGTCTGTCCGTCTGTCTGTCTGTTGATGTATTTTTGTGTGCAAAGTACAGCTCGCAGTTTTAGTCCGATTGTCCTAAAATTTGGTATAGGGTCCTGTTTCGGCTCAAAGACGATTCCTATTGATTTTGGAACAAATCGGTTCAGATTTAGATATAGCTCCCATATATAGCTTTCGCCCGATTTACACTCATTTGCGCACAGAGGCAATTTTTTTGCTCCGATTTAGTTGAAATTTTGCATAGGGAGTAGAATTAGCATTGTTACTATGCGTGCCAAATTTGGTTGAAATCGGTTCAGATTTGGATATATCTCCCATATATAGCTTTCGCCCGGTTTACACTCATATCACCACAGAGGCCAATTTTTAACTCCGTATTAGGTGAAATTTTGCACGGGGAGTAGACTTAGCATTGTAGCTATGCGTGCCAAGTTTGGTTGACATCGGTTCAGATTTAGATATAGCTCCCATATATATGTTTTTCTGATTTCGACAAAAATGGTCAAAATACCAACAGTTTCCTTGTTAAATCGCCACTGCTTAGTCGAAAAGTTGTAAAAATTACTCTAATTTTCCTAAACTTCTAATACATATATATCGAGCGATAAATCATAAACAAAATTTTTGCGAAGTTTCCTTAAAATTGCTTCAGATTTAAATGTTTCCCATATTTATACCCTTCACCACTACTGTGGTACAGGGTATAATAAGTTTGTGCATTTGTATGTAACGCCAAGAAGGAGTAATCATAGACCAACCTTTTAGTATACGGATCGGCTTAGAATTAAATTCTGAGTCGATTTAGCGATGTCCGTCTGTCTGTCTGTCCGTCTGTCTGTCCGTCTGTCTGTCTGTTGATGTATTTTTGTGTGCAAAGTACAGCTCGCAGTTTTAGTCCGATTATCCTAAAATTTAGTATAGGGTCCTGTTTCGGCTCAAAGACGATCCCTATTGATTTTGGAAAAAATCGGTTCAGATTTAGATATAGCTGCCATATATATTTTTCGCCGATCTGGTCATAATTGGCGTGTATATCAACCGATCTTCCTCAAATTCCGTACATCCGAATATTTTATGGGTCTCGAAAAACTTGCAAAATACCAGCCAAATCGGTTCAGATTTAGATATAGCTCTCATATATAGCTTTCGCCCGATTTACACTTATTTGCCCAAAGAGGCCAATTTTTAACTCCGATTTGGTTGAAATTTTGCACAGTGAGTAGAATTAGCATTGTAACTATGCGTGCCGAATTTGGTTGAAATCGGTTCAGATTTGGATATATCTCCCATATATAGCTTTCGCCCGATTTACACTCATATGACCACAGAGGCCAATTTTTTGCTCCGATTTAGTTGAAATTTTGCACAGGGAGTAGAATTAGCATTGTAGCTATGCGTGCCAAATTTGGTTGAAATCGGTTCAGATTTAGATATATCTCCCATGTATAGCTTTCGCTCGATTTACACTCATATGACCACAGAGGCCAATTTTTAACTCCGATTTAGTTGAAATTTTGCACAGGGAGTAGAATTAGCATTGTTACTATGCGTGCCAAATTTGGTTGAAATCGGTTCGGATTTAGATATAGCTCCCATATATATGTTTTTCCGATTTCGACAAAAACGGTCAAAATACCAACATTTTCCTTGTATAATCGCCACTGCTTAGTCGAAAAGTTGTAAAAATGACTCTAATTTTCCTAAACTTCTAATACATATATATCGAGCGATAAATCATAAATAAACTTTTGCAAAGTTTCCTTAAAATTGCTTCAGATTTAAATGTTTCCCATATTTTTTACTAACATTGTGTTCCACACTAGTGCATTAGCCGACTTAAATTTTGAGTCTATAGATTTTGTAGAAGTCTATCAAATTCTTCCAGATCGAGTGATATTTAAATGTATGTATTTGGGACAAACCTTTATATATAGCCCCAAACACATTTGACGGATGTGATATGGTATCGAAAATTTAGATCTACAAAGTGGTGCAGGGTATAATATAGTCGGCCCCGCCCGACTTTAGACTTTCCTTACTGGTTTTTTACTAACATTGTGTTCCACCCTAGTGCATTAGCCAACTTAAAATTTGAGTCTATAGATTTCGTAAAAGTCTATCAAATTCTGTCCAAATCGAGTGATATTTAAATGTATGTATTTGGGACAAACCTTTATATATAGCGCCCAACACATTTGACGGATATGGTATCGAAAATTTAGAACTACAAAGTGGTGCAGGGTATAATATAGTCGGTCCCGCCCGACTTTAGACTTTCCTTACTTGTTTTTTATTAACATTGTGTTCCACCCTAGTGCATTAGCCGACTTAAATTTTGAGTCTATAGATTTTGTAGAAGTCTATCAAATTCAGTCCAGATCTAGTGATATTTAAATGTATGTATTTGGGGAAAACCTTTATATATAGCCAAGGCCGTAGCCAGGATTTTAATTCGGGGGGGGGGGTTCAACTTAAAAAAAAATATTCATATAATCTCATGTGTAGAAAATTTTATTTATGCATACACACAGAGAAGATATTGGTTGAAAATCGATTGTTCTAATGAAAATACTGCACTGGTAGAAAAAGTTTCGTTATATTAATGAAATGTGTCATTAAAATTGAGCCAATGAAACAAATTCATTGATATAACAAAATTTTTCGTTATTATAACGAATTTTCTGTTAGTCAACGAAACGTTTCGTACTATTAACGAACATTTTCATTGTCTTAATGAAAATGTTTCGTTATATCAATGAAAAATTTTCGTTGGCTCAATTTTAATGAAATTTTCTTTGTGTGTGCAATTGAAATTAAATCACAGTTGTGTCAATCTATTTACTTTATTTACAAGCATTATTTGGTTCCTTCTACCTTTTAGAGCTTATTATTATAGATTGTTGTTTGAAATACAAGTCAAATGGTTGTGTGAACTAATTCCCTCTCACTTGAAAAATTTTGATCGAATTCGATACGCACAACCTACCTTATAAAACCTTCATAACCGTCATTTAGTATTCAGCACTTACAGTTGATAGTCACAGCCGAATTCCGTTGGAAATATTTTTAAATGTCAATATTGTTATTATCAATTATTCAATGTGGAAGGAAAACGTGTTTTATTTTTAGTTTAATATAAAAACCACTGAAAACTGAATATTTTTCAACCGTTTCTAAGTTTATTTTAATCCTCGGTGGACTGTCTGTCAAATATGTTCACGAACTACTCGCGCAATCGTCAGGATACTTAATGCTACGAGTCTGATAAACAATCCGCATCAATTGTTTGGGAACAAATGGAGATCGAGTTATATAAAGTCTGTCCGTCTGTCTGTCTGTCTGTTGATGTATTTTTGTGTGCAAAGTACAGCTCGCAGTTTTAGTCCGATTGTCCTAAAATTTGGTATAGGGTCCTGTTTCGGCTCAAAGACGATCCCTATTGATTTTGGAAAAAATCGGTTCAGATTTAGATATAGCTGCCATATATATTTTTCGCCGATCTGGTCATAATTGGCGTGTATAGCAACCGATCTTCCTCAAATTCCGTACATCCGAATATTTTATGGGTCTCGAAAAACTTGCAAAATACCAGCCAAATCGGTTCAGATTTAGATATAGCTCTCATATATAGCTTTCGCCCGATTTACACTCATTTGCCCAAAGAGGCCAATTTTTAACTCCGATTTGGTTGAAATTTTGCACAGTGAGTAGAATTAGCATTGTAACTATGCGTGCCGAATTTGGTTGAAATCGGTTCAGATTTGGATATATCTCCCATATATAGCTTTCGCCCGATTTACACTCATATGACCACAGAGGCCAAGTTTTAACTCCGATTTAGTTGAAATTTTGCACAGGGAGTAGAATTAGCATTAAAACTATGCGTGCCAAATTTGGTTGAAATCGGTTCAGATTTGGATATATCTCCCATATATAGCTTTCGCCCGATTTACACTCATATGACCACAGAGGCCAATTTTTTGCTCCGATTTAGTTGAAATTTTGCACAGGGAGTAGAATTAGCATTGTAGCTATGCGTGCCAAATTTGGTTGAAATCGGTTCAGATTTAGATATATCTCCCATGTATAGCTTTCGCTCGATTTACACTCATATGACCACAGAGGCCAATTTTTAACTCCGATTTAGTTGAAATTTTGCACAGGGAGTAGAATTAGCATTGTTACTATGCGTGCCAAATTTGGTTGAAATCGGTTCGGATTTAGATATAGCTCCCATATATATGTTTTTCCGATTTCGACAAAAATGGTCAAAATACCAACATTTTCCTTGTATAATCGCCACTGCTTAGTCGAAAAGTTGTAAAAATGACTCTAATTTTCCTAAACTTCTAATACATATATATCGAGCGATAAATCATAAATAAACTTTTGCAAAGTTTCCTTAAAATTGCTTCAGATTTAAATGTTTCCCATATTTTTTACTAACATTGTGTTCCACACTAGTGCATTAGCCGACTTAAATTTTGAGTCTATAGATTTTGTAGAAGTCTATCAAATTCTTCCAGATCGAGTGATATTTAAATGTATGTATTTGGGACAAACCTTTATATATAGCCCCAAACACATTTGACGGATGTGATATGGTATCGAAAATTTAGATCTACAAAGTGGTGCAGGGTATAATATAGTCGGCCCCGCCCGACTTTAGACTTTCCTTACTGGTTTTTTACTAAAATTGTGTTCCACCCTAGTGCATTAGCCGACTTAAATTTTGAATCTATAGATTTTGTAAAAGTCTATCAAATTCTATCCAAATCGTGTGATATTTAAATGTATGTATTTGGGACAAACCTTTATATGTTATATAGCCCCCAACACATTTGACGGATGTGATATGGTATCGAAAATTTAGATCTACAAAGTGGTGCAGGGTATAATATAGTCGGCCCAGCCCGACGTTAGACTTTCCTTGCTTGTTTTTTACTAACATTGTGTTCCACCCTAGTGCATTAGCCGACGTAAATTTTGAGTCTATAGATTTTGTAGAAGTCTATCAAATTCTGTCCAGATCGAGTGATATTTAAATGTTTGTATTTGGGACAAACCTTTATATATAGCCTCCAACACATTTGACGGATCTGATATGGTGTCGAAAATGTGGATTTACAAAGTGGTGCAGAGTATAATATAGTCGGACCCGCTCGATTTTAGACTTTCCCTATTTGTTTTGTTTAATATATACCCCGTATGGACTAACTTGCAATTCACAAGACGGTATTAAGAAGTTTTAAGATACCTTGCCATCGGCAAGTGTTACCGCAACCCTAGTAATTCGATTGTGGATGACAGTCTTTAGTAGAAGTATCTACGGAATCCATAGTGGTGGGTATATAAGATTCGGCCTGGCCGAACTTACGGCCGTATACAACATACTTGTTATTATTCGTCAATATGCGTGTGTCACCTTTATTTTGATCGCAAATGTGCGTGAACAGTTGTGAGTCAATGCTGGTAAATGAATGTACGCCAGTAAAGTTTCGTGCCTTTTCAATAAGGTCACGCGTAAGAAACGTTTTTCCGTTCGTGAGCGCTTAAAATTGTTTCCAATTTACAGTAGTTTCCCTTTTCATGTACCTGAAACTGTTAAATTATGTATATGTCCTATCTAAATGGTTAGGGATATGCATCACCATTTCCGTTGTGACAGCAGAACAATGAGGTTTTGTAATTTAGTGACACATTTTGGTTTCTGAAAGGAATTAGAAGTTGCATTTCAGCGGAAAGTGCATAATATTTTAACATGAAAAACTTATGTGCAACTGCGGTTTTCATTGTTCCACACATACACGCTCTGTGGCCTATTCCTAAGTAAAAGAGTTTGCTTTGCCTATACCGAAATATTAAAGAGGAATGGATATTTGTTGGAGTGTGTATATGACAAATTACATGATTATGCCACGAAAATATTAATTTGCTTAAACCGTATGTAGGCACATGATGTTTGGCTTAAAGGCTATATTTGTTTGGTTTTCAACCAAATTTTAGACAAACGGTAGTATTCTCAATAACAAACAGGATTTATAATACAACGAAATATCGGTTTCCGACTATATAAAGTATATATATTCCCAGCAAAAGGATGGACGTCCACCATTTCAACAGCAGTTGAAATAACATATTGTGATATCTTGCCAAATAAATAATTTGTATATTTTTTATGATTTTTAATGCATAAAGTTTGGCTGAAACGTTTGGTCTCAAATATTTATTGTCAAAAATTCGCAATTTTTCCAGAATGGATTAAATTTTTTGTTAACAAAATTTAAATAATTTGTATCACTTTATAATTTCTTACTCTGTTTTTATTTGAAACAAGAAAAGTTAAAATTATCGATTAACAATATGAAACAAGTATATATGGCCGTAAGTTCGGCCAGGCCGAATCTTTTGTACCCTCCACCATGGATAGCGTAGAAACTTCTACGAAAGACTGTCATCCACAATCGAATTACTTGGATTGTGGTATCTTAAATCGTTTTCTAAATTGTGAGTTAGTCCATACGTGGTATATATTAGACAAAAAAGGTATGTGTAGGTAAGTCTACAAATAATTACGAATCGATATGGACTTTTGCACGGTACGTAGGGATCCAGAATTGAAATATGGGGGTCGCTTATATGGGGGCTATATACACTTATGAACTTGATATGGACCAATTTTTGTGTGATTGGGGATCGATTTATCTGAGGGCTATGTATAACTATAGACCGATATGGACCTAGTTAGGCATGGTTGTTAACGGCCATATACTAGCACAATGTACCAAATTCCAACTGACTCGGAGGAAATTTGCTCCTCCAAGAGGCTCGAAAACTAAATCTCGGGATCGGTTTATATGGGGACTATATATGATTATGGACTGATATGGACCACTTTTGGCATGATTGTTAAATGTCATATACTACCAAAACGTACCAAATTTCAACCAGATCGGATGAATTTTGATTCTCCAAAAGGCACTGGAGGTCAAATCTGGGGATCGGTTTATATGGGGGCTATATATAATTATGGACTGATATGAACCAATTCCTGCATGGTTGTTGGATACCATATACTAACATCACGTAAAAAATTTCAACCGAATCGGATGAATTTTGCTCTTCCAAGGGGCTCCGGAGGTCAAATCTGGGGATGGGTTTATATGGGGGCTATATATAATTATCGACCAATTTCGATCAATTTTTGCATGGATGTTAGAGGCCATATATTGACACCACGTACCAAATATCAACCGAATCAGATGAATTTTGGTCTTCCAAGAGGCTCCGGAGGTCAAATCTGGTGATCGGTTTATATGGGGGCTATATATAATTATGCACCGATGTGGACCAATTTTTGCATGGTCATTAGAGACCATATGCTAACACCATGTACCAAATTTCAGCTGGATCGGATAAAATTTGCTTCTTTTAGAGGCTCCGCAAGCCAAATCGGGGGATCGGTGTATATGAGGGCTATATATAATTATTGACCGATGTGGACCAATTTTTGCATAGTTGTTAGAGACCATATACTAACACCATGTATCAAATTTCAGCCGGATCGGATGAAATTTACTTCTCTTAGAGGCTCCGCAAGCCAAATCTGGGGATCGGTTTATATGGTGTACCGATATGGCCCATTTCCAATACCATCCGACCTATATCAATAACAACTACTTGTGCCAAGTTTCAAGTCAATAGCTTGTTTCGTTCGGAAGTTAGCGTGATTTCAACAGAACGGACGGACATGCTCAGATCGACTCAGAATTTCACCACGACCCAGAATATATTAGAGATCTAATATATTAATCGATTATTCGAATTTTGGCATTTGGTCAAAATCGAGTATTAAGCTAAAAATAATCGCAAAATCGATTAAAGATTTTCAACTAATTTTTAATTTTGACCACCAAAAATGTTGTTTAAATTTTGAAGTAGAAAAATAAAAATTCTGATTTTATTAAATAAAATATCACATTGGTGGAAATGAAGCCTTTGTGTTTTCAATTTCCTTGAATTTTTAGTGCAATTATTTGGGGAAATAAACTATTGTTAATAATACTCGACTATTGTTAATAATACTCACAAAAAGACAAATAGATTTCATAAAATCGTATTTTTTAGAATCATTATTTCTATGAAAATCGATTATGAAAAATCGAATATTCGAATTTTCATTGGTAAAAATAATCGAAAATCGATTTTTGAATAAAAGTCAATAATCGAAATGTCGAAAAATCGATTATTGGTTTGTACTATAAATCCCTAGAATATATATACTTTATGGGGTCTTAGAGCAATATTTCGATGTGTTATAAACGGAATGACAAATTTAATATACCCCCATCCTATGGTGGAGGGTATAAAAAACCGTGGTATGGTAGGTCGCATCTTCTACGCTAAACAAAAAATTTAAAGACCTCTCCGGAATATACTTTTCAGTGTAAACTCCTGAGTACACCTTCTTTTTATTGCATTCCCTTTAATTGTAAGGCGAACTACCCAATGAAGAATACCAATTGTCTTATTTATCACCAGATTGCCATGTATGTGTGATGAACTTTCACGCACACATTAAAAATATATCAGAATTACATTGGTTCTCGACAGAATGACAGATAATTCATCAAAATGTTAAAAGCTGAAAATGAAATATCTTGTCTCAACAATTTCAGGCCATGTAGCATAATTTTAATGGAGAGGTAGTAATAAATTCAACCATTGTTCCATAAAATCTTAAGTGTTATCGTATTTTTACGATATTCTCTTCGTAGTTCAAGATAAGTAGATATGATGCATCCAATCGCAGAACATAATATCTACTTTCATATAACGAGACGTATTCTTTTTATAACGATACGAATATATGGTTAATTTAATGATGATTGCAGCACATGATATTCAATAACATCGAGGTTTATTATAACCTGCATTCATTCACAGATAAATTACCCAGTGAAATGAATACCCCACAATTGGCATGTGAATACCGAACATGTTAATGGTTAAATGATGCGATAGCAGGCAAGGAATAAAAGTAGAAAGCTACAACAACATTACAGCACTTGGATGTCATATAAATTTCTTTCAGCTAGATGAGCAGAAAATTTTCACCATTTAAGGTCAAATGTGATAACATAGATATTATTCTGTTTCCATCAATCTGAGTATTATTGTGAGACATAACTATATGAGCTACCTCTTAAAGTTGGCAAAATAATTGAGGATGTTATATTGGACACGTCGACCTAATGGTCAGAAATCGTTAAGTTTTTTTTATATGTAACAAGTAAGACTAATCAACGTGGATAAAATTTTAGTTAACACACGCAAAGAAAAATCCGTTCGGCAAATATGTATCGAAAACTTTGTTATTTTGTTAAAGTTTTTTTTAGTTTCTTCATCAGTTTAAAACTTTTATTACCAACTACATAAATTGTTTTTGGAATTGGAATATATGTAAAACTACATTATTTCCGTTTCCAAAATTCGATTTTTTCAGAATTTTGGGTTTGTTTCTATAAAATAAAGTTTCTTTACATCGCCTCGTGGGCGCCCAAAACTATGCTTTATTGACTTAGGTTAAGTTAGGTTAGGTGGCAGCCCGATGTATCAGGCTCACGTAGACTATTCAGTCCATTGTGACACCACATTGGTGAACTTTATTGACTAAATAGACTATATTGTGTGAATGTAATACACATTTCACATTGAAACAAGTAAGAAAAGTCTAAAGTCGGGCTGGGCCGACTATATAATACCCTGCACCACTTTGTAGATCCACATTTTCGATATCATATCAAATCCGTCCAATATAACAATATATAAAAGTAATTGTCCCAAATACATACATTTAAAATTGTCTCGATCTGGACAAAATTTGTTAGTTTTCTACAAAATCTATAGACTAACAAGTATATACGGCCGTAAGTTCGGGCAGGCCGAAGCTTATGTACCCTCCACCATGGATTGCGTAGAAACTTCTTCTAAATACTGCCATACACAATCGAATTACTTGAGTTGCGGTAACGCTTGCCGATGGCAAGGTATCTTAAAACCTCCTAACACCGTCTTCTAAATTGTAAGTACTTGTGAGTCCATACGTGGTATATAACAGGTTGGCTGATAAGTCCCCGGTCTAACAAAGAAAAACGCATTTTTTTGTAAACATTCGTTTTTATTATTCAACGTAGTTCCCTTCAAGAGCGATACAACGATTATAACGACCTTCCAATTTCTTGATACCATTTTGGTAGTAGTCCTTTGGTTTTGCCTCAAAATAGGCCTCAGTTTCGGCGATCACCTCTTCATTGCAGCCAAACTTTTTCCCTGCGAGGATAGTTTTGAGGTCTGAGAACAAGAAAAAGTCGCTGGGGGCCAGATCTGGAGAATACGGTGGGTGGGGAAGCAATTCGAAGCCCAATTCATGAATTTTTGCCATCGTTCTCAATGACTTGTGGGCGGTGCGTTGTCTTGGTGGAACAACACTTTTTTCTTCTTCATATGGGGCCGTTTTGCCGCGATTTCGACCTTCAAACGCTCCAATAACGTCATATAATAGTCACTGTTGTCAAATCTGGGAATCGGTTTATACGGGGCTATATATAATTATGAACTGATATGAACCAATTCCTGCATGGTTGTTGGATACCATATACTAACACCATGTACCCAACTTCAGCCGGATCAGATGAAATTTGCTTCTCTTAGAGGCTCCGCAAGCCAAATTTGGGGGTCGGTTTATATGGGGGCTATATATAACTATAGACCTATATCGACCAATTTTGGCATGGTTGTTAGCGGCCATATACTAGCGCAATGTACCAAATTTCAGCACGTACCAAATTTCAACTGGATAGGATACATTTTGCTCCTCCCAGAGCTCCGGAGGTCAAATCTTAGGAATGGCTTAAATGGGGGTTATATATAATTAAGACCGGTATGGACCATTTTTTGCATGGAGAGACCATATACTAACACCACATACCAACCCAGCAAAAAAAATTGGAAATTCTTCCAAAAGCACAACTTTAAAAGCACTTCCAGAAGATGCACTTCCAATGATGTTCTTTATTTTAACTACCCAGGAAGTTCTTTTAATTCAATTTTTTATAACTTGGTTTTTTCATACTTTTAATGGGCAATTTTGACTTTTTTGTTTCAAATAGGTTAAAAACAGAGTAATAATTCATAAAATGGTACAAATCATTTAAATTTTGTCGAAAAAAATGCTAAATCCAATCTGAAAAAATTGCGGATTTTTGATAATTGAGGTCAAACGTTTCCGACAAGCATTAGAATCCATTAAAAATTATAAAAATTATTTATTTGACAAAATACCACAGAATTTTTTAATTTACATCCAAAATATTGAATTCGGATCACACCTAAAGATGTGATGCAAATTCTGTGCTGCGGCTTTGTAAATGGAGGACTTCCATCCTAGGACAAGCCCATGTTAAATCCATCGCTTCTGCGCCAATTTTGCACCACTTCCGGATCCAAAAAGAACCTTTTCACTACTTTTTGGCGACGCTTGTTTTGCTGCACCCTCACAAAAAATCGCTTCTGTAACATATACTCCCAAACATATTTTGCTTCAAGCATATACATTTTTGGGTATTGCCCAAACATTTATATGTTTGATCTCTTCCAATATATAATATATTTGAAAGCATATTGGTCTAAACAATATATGTTTGGGTAATCTAAGTTCCAAACATTTTGTATTTTTGCATCCAAATTCAATAATGTTGTCTTCCAAAAAAACAATATGTTATTATGTGAACATATAATATGTTTGGAAGCATTTTGCACCCAAAAATATTATATGCTTAAAAAAAATTCTCCCAAACAATATTGTGCTCAAAATTTTATTTATTTATTTATATATTTACAATCATAATGAATTATGAAAATAAACAGGTAATATAGGTGCTAACAACATAGGTTTTCGACCTGAATGCTCAAAATTTTGTTTCTGCCTAATTGTATATTCCCCCACATCTTTCTCACTTCCACGAGATTTTTTAGTTCTTACCACCTTTTTCTGTAATACAAACATTGTAGAAGAAATTATTCAATTTTATGATTTTTTTATTTTAATTTTACCTTTTGCCGGACGGGGATTCGAACAGCGGACCACACAGTTTGTAAGGATCAAAGAAGTAGCTGATCAATTGCCTAAGGAAAAATAAAATGTTAATTTTGTAATAACAAGCAACAACCACCAACTTAATTCAATATCGCTCCCAGTTAAATAGCGCTCCAAGCTACTAAACACATATATGTTTATAGGCTATTTCTAAATTAATATATGTTTGCATCCAAGCATATTATATTTAAAAACATTTTATGTCCCAAACATAATATGTTCTAACATATTAACATATATGTCCCAAACATGTTATGCTAGTTTATGAACATTATATGCTTGCACTCAAAAATATTGTGTTTAAAAATTTGTGTTCCAAACATATAATGTTTATAGCCAAACATATGAAAAACAGTCTTTTTCAACCGTGTGGGAAATTTCAACCGGATCGGGTGAATTTTTCTCTTCCAAGGGGCTCCGGAGGTCAAATCTGGTGATCGATTTATATGACATATAATTATGAACCGATATGAAGCAATTCCTGCGTGGTTTTTAGAGACCATATAATAACACCACGTACCAAATTTAAACCGAATCGGATAAATTTTGCTCATTCATGAGGCTCCAAATCTGGGGGTCGGTTTATATGGGGGCTTTATATAATTATGGACAGATGTGGACCAATTTTTCTATGGTAATTAGAGACCATATACTAACACCATGTACCAAATTTCAACCGGATCGGATGAAATTTGCTTCTCTTAGAGGCTCCGCAAGCCAAATCTGGGGATCGGTTTATATGGGGGATATATATAATTATGGACCGATGTGGACCAATGGTTGTTAGAGACCGTATACTGACACCATGTACTAAATTTCAACCGGATCGGATGAAGTTTGCTCCTCCAAGAGGCTCCGCAAACCAAATCTGAGCGTCGGTTTATATGGGGGCTATACGTAAAAGTTGTCCGATATGGCACATTTGCAATACCAATAACAACTACTTGTGCCAAGTTTCAACTCGATAGCTTGCTTCGTTCGGAATTTAGCGTGATTTCAACAGACGGACGGACATAGTTAGATCGACTCAGAATTTCACCACGACCCAGAATACTCGTATATATACTTTATGGGGTCTTAGAGCAATATTTCGATGTGTTACAAACGGAATGACAAAGTTAATATACCCATATCCTATGGTGTAGGGTATAAAAAAATACTAAACTGAAGAAAATTTTCTCTAATCGGTGAAATTTTAACTGTACGTAATAATTTCCATGAACTAAAATAAAGTTAAATTGACTTTCTAGTAGAGGTGTGCACGTGAGTAATATTTTACTCACGCTCACGCACACTCACGACGGAAAAATCTTACTCACGCACACTCACGCACGATATTGTTTGGTAGGACTCACGCTCACGCACACTCACGAAAAGAAAATTTGTATTCACGCACACTCACGCACGAAAATGTCGTGACTCACGAAAAATACCGTGACTCACGAAAAATATCGTGACTCACTAAAAATGTCGTGACTCACGAACAATTTTTTGAGTAATTTACCTTAGCGACGCGTCTGAAAACATGAGCAT
Organism: Haematobia irritans; assembly: GCF_050003625.1. Lineage (NCBI taxonomy): Eukaryota > Metazoa > Arthropoda > Insecta > Diptera > Muscidae > Haematobia > Haematobia irritans. The sequence continues at coordinate 166,458,128 of NC_134397.1, read as the reverse complement.
TATTAAAATCGAGAGCGTTATTACACTCTTAACATCCCAGGTGTCACTAAAATTGTAAATGAATTTGACTCTTAAGCGTTTTATGTTGGTGAGCAGGATTATTTTCGTGAGCGTAAATCTTTACTCACGCACACTCACGAAGCTAATATTTTCGTGACTCACGCTCACGCACGACATTTTGGTTTGTTAATCACGCTCACGCACATTCACGCCGTTGCCATGAGCGTGACTCACGACTCACGCGTGAGTCACGAAAATTTTCGTGAGTCACGACAATTTCGTGTCACGTGCACACCTCTACTTTCTAGTCACAACAATTATTTTAATGTGCTCCCAATTAGTGCTCACCAGACGTGATTTAAAAATCATCACAAACTTCACTTAAACTTATATTACATTCTTTTGTAAGAGCTGATTTACAAAACAAATAAACAAAAAATATTCCATTAATAGATGTGTTATGAATATCATCGCTTTTATTGCACTTGCGTTTTTCCTTGTTAAATTAATACCAATTGAATTAAATTTAATCCAGTCCACTCAATTTGTATAAAATGCTGTATAAATCCAATGTAAATGCATTTGTTTGTATGAACAACGTTGATGAAGATCATGATGGAATACAATTGCAATTTGTGGAATGGAAAATTGTGATTTTTCTATTAATGTGCAGATTTTTATTGTAATTCACCCTTTTGTATGTGGACATATATAGTGGAGAGCTTTTCAACCTCATTCGAGAGATTATTCCCAATTGTGTTTATATTAAAAATGAAATGCATGGACTTTTGTAATTGGACTTTTGCAAGTCCAAAGCATGGGAGGTATGGGGTATTATAAGCTGGTATTGGTATATATACCATAGTGATCAAAATTATTTCATAAATTTGGAGATGTTTAATATGAACCCCGTGTATAATTTGAATATATTTTGATATATGTCTAAATTTGATAATAATAATCACTGAGATTTGTAATATTGTATTACAGCATTATATTTTGTGGGTATGCAAGACGTGCATGCCTTGCATACAACAAAAAATATTTTTTGTCTTCAATCACGAAATTAATTGATCCAATTTTAATTTAATCGAAATGTCTTCAATCAGAGAAATGATAGCATAAATTAAAAAATTAATTGATCCAATTAAAAAATTGGTATGGTACCAATTCTATTAATGTTTGTGATTTTTTTTTCAATTAAAAACAAGTGAGTAAAGTAGAAAGTCGGGCGGGACCGACTATATCATACCCTTAGCCACCCCTACTGGATTAGTAAACATTGTTTGTGGGGTATCAATGGTATATGTTTGGGAGATAAACCGCATTTCCATTTTTAAGAACATTAAGGGGTACATGGTTATGGCAGTCTTGTCACAATCTGAGCAAAAATGTCTGATATTAGGAGCTATAGTTGATTTTGCACCTACATAGTTAGTATGCTACTAATATTGAGTCCATTATTAAACAAATAAGTAAAGTCTAAAGTCGGGCGGGGTCGACTATATTATACCCTTCACCCCTATGTAGGCCAAAATTTGTGTTACCATCTCAACTACTTCACATTTGCTGTAAGCTATATAAAGGAGACATTTTTTTACTTCTACAAAATCTCTAGAATTAAAATTTAAATCGGCTAATGCTATCCAGTTAATTGGAGGAAACTTCCATTGAAAATGGGTCTAAAATGTGTAATAGTTTACCATATTTCCACAACTCTGGTGTACGTATATATGGGAGCTATACATAATCTGAACCGATTTTGACTAAATTTGACATGTATAGTTAGAATAATAATTCTGCTATCTATGCGAAATTTCACGTAAATGGGAGTATAACTTTGGCCCCCCCTGGTCATATGAGTGCAAATCGGACGGAAGATATATATGGGAGCCATATCTAAATCTGTACCGATTTCAAACAAATTTGGCACAATTACCGATACTACTAAACGTACTCCTTGTGCGAAATTTGAAGCAAATCACGGCAAACCCCTGGATTTTGAGGCCATATAAGTTCAAATCGGACGAAAGATATATATGGGAGCTATATCTAAATCTGAATCGATTTTGACCATATTTGGCACATACAACAGTATCGTTAAAAGTACCGCTTGTGCAAAATTTGAAGTAAGACAGGGCAAAACTCAGGCTTTTGAGACCATATAAGTCCAAATCTGGCGAAAGATATATATGTGAGCTATATCTAAATATGAACCGATTTTAACAAAATTTGACACACTTAACGATAATATTAAATGTACCCCTTGTGCAAAATCACGGCAAAACTGTGGCTTTTGTGGCCATATAAGTTCAAATCGGACGAAAGATATATATGGGAGCTATATCTAAATTTGAACCGATTTCAACCAAATTTACCAAGCATTGGTAGAATGTCAATTCTACCCTCTGTGCAAAACTTCACGAAGATCGGTAGTAAACTTTGGCCTCTGTGGTCATATGAGTCTAAATCGGACGAAAGATATATATGGGAGCTATATCTAAATCTGAACCGATTTGGCTGACGTTTTGCAAGATTTTCGAGATTCATAAAATATTTGGATGTACGGTATTTCAAGAAAATCGGTTGATAAACACGCTAACTATGACCAAATCGGGGATAAATATATATGGCAGCTATATCTAAATCTGAACCGATTTTTTCCAAAACCAATACCGATTGTCTCTGTCCCAAGAAACGGTCCTATGCCAAATTTGAGGACGATCGGACTTAAATTGCGAGCTGTACTTTGTGCACAAAAATTACATATACAGACAGACGGACGGACGGACAGACAGGCAGACAGACGGACATCGCTAAAGCGACTAAGAACTTAATTCTAAGCCGATCGGTATACTAAAAGATGGGTCTATGACCATTATTTCTTGGTACAAACTTATTATACCCTGTACCACAGTAGTGGTGAAGGGTATAAATAACAAGTAAGGAAAGTCTAAAGTCGGGCGGGGCCGACTATTTTATACCCTTCACCACTTTGTAAGTCCACATTTTCGATACCATATCAAATCCGTCCAATGTGTTGGATGCTATATGAATCCATACACATATATTCTGTATATATGAGCAGATCTGCGATACTTATAGATTTTACATTTAAGTCGGTTAATGCGCTGAGGTGGAACACAATGTTAGTAAAAAAACTATAGGAACCATTTAAATATGAACCAAATTTGAGGCAACTTCGCAAAAGTGTATTTATGATTTATCGGTCGATAGATGTGTAATAGAGTAGTAGGAAAATTTGAGTCATTTTGATAAGTTTTCGACTTAGCAGTGGCGATTTGATAAGGAAAATGTAGGTATTTCGGCCAGTTTTGCCTAAATAGGAAAAACATATATATGGAATCTATATCGAAATCTGAACCGATTGCAATCAAATTTCACATGCATAGTTACTATGTTGAATCTACTCCCTGTGCAAAATTTCACGTAAATCGGATAACAACTTTGACCTCTGTGGTCATATGACGGAAAATCGGGCGAAAGATATATATAGGAGCTATATCAAAATCTGAACCGATTTCAACCAAAATAAACACGCATATGCAGAACCTTAATTCTATTGCCTGTGCAAAGTTTCAAGTTCAATTCTACTTCCTCTGCAAAATTTCACGTAAATCAGAGTAGCACTTTTGCTCTGTGGGCATATTAGTCCAAATCGGGCGAATGATATATATGGGAGCTATATCTAAATCTGAATCGACTTCAACTAAATTTTGCACAATCAGCAATACTATAAAACGTACTCCTTGTGCAAAATTTCAAGCAACTCAGGGCAAAACTCTGGCTTTTGAGGCCATATAAATCCAAATCGGACGAAAGATATATATGGGAGCTATATTTAAATCGGAACCGATTTTAACCAAATTAAGCACACTTAACGATACTATTAAACGTACTTGTTGTGCAAAATTTGAAGCAAATCAGGGCAAAACTCAGGCTTTTGGGGCCATATAAGTCCAAATCGGTCGAAAGATATATATGGGAGCTATGTCTAAATCTGAACCGATTTCAACTAAATTTGGCACAATTAACGATACTATTAAACGTACTCCTTGTACAAAATTTTAATCAAATCAGGGCAAAACTCTGGCTTTTGAAGCAATATAAGTCAAAATCGGACGAAAGATATATAGGGGAGCTATATCTAAATCTGAACCGATTTCAACTAAATTTGGCACAATTAACGATACTATTAAACGTACTTGTTGTGCAAAATTTGAAGCAAATCAGGACAAAACTCTCGCCGATTAAACAGATTTAGCTGATATTTGGTAGTTTTGACGGGACAGACAAAACATTCAGATGTACAAAATTTGAAGAACGTCGGTTCATAAATACGTGAATTATGATCAAATCGGTGATAACTATATATGGCAGCTATATCTAAATCTGAACCGATTTTTTCCAAAATCAATAGCGATTGTCTTCTACCCGAAGAAAGACGTTATGTCAAATTTGAGGACGATCGGACTTAAACTGCGGCCTGTACTTTGTGCACAAAATTACATATACAGACAGACGGACGGACAGACAGACAGACGGACATCGCTAAATCGACTCAGAATTTGATTCTAAGCCGATCGGTATACTAAAAGATGGGTCTATGACAATTATTTCTTGGCGTTACATACAAATGCACAAACTTATTATACCCTGTACCACAGTAGTGGTGTGCACCCATTTTGCACAGAGCTTCCGCATATCCAAATATTGATGAATGATATGACCAACACGTTCCTTTGATATCTTTAAGGCCTCTGCTATCTCGATCAACTTCATTTTACGGTCATTCCAAATCATTTTGTGGATTTTTTGATGAATTTTGCATACCAATCAATTATTGTTGATTTCCCTGGTGTAGAATCCGGAAAGTCATTATAAAGCCAAGTTTTTGCTTCCACCATATTTTTTCCCTTCAGAAAACAGTATTTTATCAAAACACGAAATTCCTTTTTTTCCATTTTTTCACAATAACAAAAGTTGCTTCACAAAAGACGCTCTATTTCACAAACTAATTGACTTACAGACGTCAAATTTTGACACGTATAATATGCACTTATAAGCCAACCTGGTAGGTATTTCCTAGAGCCAACCTTACACTCCAAAATGCGCAGACGATGCAAAAGTCTAATGTATTGAGATCCGAAGATCTAAGTGGTAATTTCTCGATAATTTTCGACATTTATTTTGACACAACGGTCGATGAATAGGGGCGGTGAGCGCAAATTCGCTGTTAGATCGACCTAACCAATTACCATTGGCGGGGCTGGTGGTGAAGGTGCAAATTTCCAAATTTTTCAATTTTCTTGGCAAGTAAACCCGATCATTTTATTTGATCACTAACTGCTCAATTTTAAATGGTTTCTCATCGGAGAAAACAAAATTTGGTGACTGGCCACTCTCGTGCAAGAGAAACAACTCCTTGGGTTAGGTTAGGTTGTTGAGGATGACATCAATTTTATGTTGAATTGATGTCAACATAGACCACTATAAGTCCATTGTGATTCCGCGATGTAATCTTTCCAGCTTCTTCCTTTCGATGTGGTCCCCTTTGAAGGAGTCTCAGAATTTCCACTTGTCCGTCTTTTATAAAAGAAATCTTAGAACAGCCAACCAGAAGCCCTGATGAAGACAATTATGTTCCTTAAATTGCATTCCCGTTGATCAGTGTGAGTCTTCAAAAGGAGTCCAGTATCTTGTCTTCTAAAGGATTATGCTGGACACTGACACAGGAATTGATACGTGTCTTCCGAAACTTCCGGGTCCATACACCATCTACAGATGTTATCACATTTAAGGTCTATTGTTACCATGTGTTATGTCCTGTTATGATGCCCATCAAAAGCCGCAATTTCGCCATAGTGACTCCAATCCTGTAAAGATAAGAAGATAGTGGATGGGAAACCAACGCTAGGATATTATTCGTTCCACGAGTGCCCTTCTTAGATGCAAAAGTCTAATGGATTGCGATCCGAAGATCTTAGTGGTCATTTCTCGATAATGTTTGGCATTTATTTTGACACAACGGTCGATGAATAGGAGCGCCTCCTCATTTCCTATTATTCCACAGTGCCCAGTTACCCAGCACAGAGTTATATTATGCTGTTCAGTGAGACCCTTGAGTTCTCTACGAGCGGCTGACTACCTTAGATCTTATGTTAGCGCCACATAAGGGCTTTATAGCTGCTTAACTGTCGATGAATAAGCTGATATCGTTTCTCCATAACAGCTTCATCCACCGCGACTCAGCATATTTTGTGACCGTAGAAATCTCCCCCTGAAAAATACTGCAATCACTAACCAAAGTGCAAGACTCCCGTTTTCTCAGTTCACTGCAATAAATACTTGGTATAATATGTGATAACAAACATGCTCCGTGGTCGTCTCTCTATAAAGTCCTTCTAGAATTTCAGTATACCTGCAGGCAGTACCTTCCAAGCTCTTAAATCTCATAAGTGTCAACTCTGCTGTTTTCCTTACGTGTAAACCGAGTGGGCAAACTGCCAACAGTGCCTCCAAAGCGGCAGTGACTGTGGTCGTCATAGCGCCTTTCATATAAATAAGTGCAGTCCTATTTATTCGCGACATATGATTTTGGTGTCACACGATTGTCAACCATACATATGTGGCCACAGGTCTTACAACCGCGGTATAAATCCAACTTAAAAGAGAAGACCTCATTCCCCGTATTTCCCCTACCGATTTCTGCGGTCTGCAGTATTCTCCATCCAGTTCAGTTTGGAATCCAAGAGAACTCCCTGCTGATCTCGAGAGGCGCAACATCGTCCCTTGGAGTTCACGAACCTTGTGTCCGATAACCTTTCTCATCCTGGTGAAAAGTACTAGATTTGTTTTTACATGGTTCGCCCCTAATCCTCATCCTCGTGTTTACTCCGAAAGATCCAAACAGCACATTCGAAATTGAATCCACGAATTTTCCCAATACTAGTATTACAATGTCATCGGCGTATACCACCACTTTGAAGCCCTTCCTGCTCAGCCCAATCAAAACTTCGTTCGCCACCAATAGCCACAGCAAGGGTGATATTACACTTCCCTTTGGCAATCGTCTAGTGGTCCTATCCCTCCTTGTGGAGTTCGCCAGATCAACCACCATGTCCCTATTTAGAAACATCAACTCGATCCACTTTATAACGAATTCCTCGACACCATTCTTCTCTAATGCCAGTACTACTCTATCAATTGTCGTATAGTTAAAGGCACCTTCAATGTCCAGAAACGCCGCCAATGTGTAGTCACCATATGTTCTAGACTTTTCTATGTAATGCACCACTGAGTGGATGGCAGAGTTCTGGTGGCCAATCGGATGTGGAAATTTTCCGCAGACCTCTTTGGGGTTGTGTTCATTCACAAACTGCTCCAAACCAAATTCGGTAACTGGCCACTTTCGTGCAAGCAAAGCAAATCCTTGGCTCTTTCCAGTTTTACCCTTTTTTGTCCAATGCAATACTTCCACTATCAAGATAATAAAAAAATGGTAGGAGAAACAAGAGATTGAATCAAATTTAATTGATGTAGGATATTTTGTGTTTGTCCAGCAATCTTTATTTCTAAGTGCATAAGATCAAAATGCATTTTTAAGCTTGTAAATAATAAAATGAGCTGACAGTTGGTATAAATCAGCCAACTGTCAGACGAGCGGTTTAGAAATGATAGCTACCTGTAGTTACTTTGCAATACATATCAGCCATCTTTTAATAGTAACTTGGAAATGTAATTAACAACACTGGATACTTGTCAATCTTGTGTTGTGATGTTGCTATTGGGGAACTATCACGAACATACAACCTTCTATTAAACGATTCAGACTTTAAACCACTCTTCTGATATCCAATGTTGTATTTTAGTTTTGAAGTTTTTAAATTTTTGAATGACGGATCGTCATCAACCAGCAGTGTCAGACCCTAAATTCATGAAATGTGCTTGAGTTTTGCTCCTTTCCAGATATTACTCTTTCTATATGCTTGCTTCCAACTTACGAAAAGTCAAAATGAATTCTTCAAAAGTTTCACAGATCTCCATCATCACCATCATCACTTAAACACGTCCGCGTCTGAGAGAAAGTAGAATGGACGTTGCAAGCACTCTGTTTGCATATATAAATGTGTTTGTGTGTGTGTTTCGTCTCAAGGAATGAGATTTCTAGCGAAAGACGATTTTCTTCGTTTTTTTTTTGTCATCTTCAAGACACAAAAGGATATGAAATTCTAGAGTTTGTGATTATGCACACAGACGAATTCTAAGAGTCCCCCTTTCGGAGGCATCCGTACGTATGAGTGTTGCTGATTTTATTTGCAGATTTACCACATGCAAGATGGCAACACAATGGCACATAGCTGTGTAGCATTCATTCTCTGCTGCAATGCATGTTATTGACCTATAGGAGTGAAGTGGAACATAATTTACATGACTTTTTTGCAATATAAACATGTGTGAAAAATTACGTGTATGTTTTCCGAGTGCACATGAATGAATCAATTTTTACAAAAAAAATCTAAATTCGTATGCGTAGGAGTGTCATGCAAATGAATTTTGGTTGCACAAGAATCGGTTCAATGTGAACAGAATTCCAACAATAATAAGTATATACGGCCGAATCTTTTGTACACCCAAAGATAAAATGCTTTCCTCCGAAACGAAATTTTGGACAAACGAAATTCCCCTTTCTTTTAATGTATTTTCTTTTAGAGCAAATAACACCGAATTTGTGATAAGCGATTCAACAAATGCCTCCGATATTTTTTATTTGCTCTAAAAGAAAAATTTTTTATCTTCAAAAGAAAACTTTTTTTGTCTAAAATTTCGTTCTTCAGAAAAGAAAACCCTTCTTTCTGTGTAACTACCGAACAAAACAAGCTTTCGAATTGAAACTTTGTACAAGTAGTTGTTATGTACGTAGGTCGAATGGTAGAAAGGAAAGAATTCTTGATGTTTTGGTATATTTTCTTTAGAAATGAAATTTGGACAAAATGTTCTATAGTAATAAAGTTTTCAAAAACTTTTTAATAAAAATAAACTTTGGAAAAGTTTATTTTCCAAAGTATATTTAGAAATAAAATTTTTATATAGAAATACAAATTGAGAACATTTTCTAAATAAATAAAATATTCACAAAATTCTAGAGAAATACAATTTTAATAAAATTTTGATAAAGTTTTCCATAGAAATAAAATTTTAGCTTAAAATCATGCATTGACTACAAATCGATGGTTTGACTATGGCAAAAGAAAAGTGAAAAGTGTTTGTGCAAATTTATTAAGGCAAAGTGGACTATCAAAAACCTTTTTTCCACAGGTTCAAGTGTAATTCATGTTCAATGAGTTATTCGATTTTATTCTGATAATTGGTTGATAATTTCGCTATAAGTAGAGGATGCTGATGAGGAATGTGGGTGTTCCGAAGCAGCCGTCCACGTAACCATTGGGCATTGCCCAAATAAATTTAATAAACATACTCTCTCTCTCTCTCTCTCTCTCTCTCTCTCTCTCTCTTTCGGTTAAGCTACTCTTGTATCTTATAATAAAATGTTGACAAAATTTTCTACAGAAATTTTCAAAAGCTTATATGCAAATAAAATTTTACAAAATTTTGTATGCAAATAAAATTTTACAAAAATTTATATGCAAATAAAATTTTACAAAATTGTATATGCAAATAAAATTTTACAAAATTTTATATGCCAATAAAATTTTGACAAAGATATTTATAGTCATAAAATTTTGTAAAAATTTTCTGTAGAAACAAATTTTTGACAAAGTCGATTGTAGAAATAAAATAATAATAAGTTCCACACAATGGACTCAATAGTATAAGTGAGCTTGAAAATAAATCGGGCTGCCTATCTAACATAACCTAATCTAAGTTCCATACCTTGATTCAAGTGAACTTGAGTGCATAGTTTACAGTGATAAGAAATAGCATGTGGTCTTATTCGTCCAAACATTTCAAGATATGCATGCAATGCAATTTAATTTTGCAGGCTGATGCATTCTCCAAGAGTTTGGCAAAACATACTTGTCCTTATTTTCACCAGCCGGTGGAAGACACCTTAATGCTGCTTTTGTTATATTAATTTATATTAATTTAATTCTACTGATTTCAATCAGTTTATTGCTATGAACTAGCATGTATGTTTTTTTATACCCTCCACCATAGGATGGGGGTATATTAACTTTGTCATTCCGTTTGTAACACATCGAAATATTGCTCTAAGACCCCATAAAGTATATATATTCTGGGTCGTGGTGAAATTCTGAGTCGATCTAAGTATGCCCGTCCGTCCGTCTGTTGAAATCACGCTAACTTCCGAACGAAACAAGCTATCGACTTGAAACTTGGCATAAGTAGTTGTAAGTGATGTAGGTCGGACGGTATTGGAAATGGACCATATCGGTCCACTTTTACGTATAGCCCCCATATAAACGGACCCTCAGATTTGGCTTGCGGAGCCTCTAAGAGAAGCATATTTCATCTGATCCGGCTGAAATTTCGTACATGGTGTTGGAATATGATATCTAACAACCATGCAAAAACTGGTAGAAATCGGTCCATAATTATATATAGCCCCCATATAAACCGATCCCCCGATTTGGCTTGCGAGGCCTCTAAGAGAAGCAAATTTCATCCGATCCGGCTGAAATTTGGTACATGGTGTTGAAATATGATCTCTAACAATCATGCAAAAATTGGTCGACATCGGTTCATAATTATATATAGCCCCCATAGAAACCGATCCCCAGATTTGGCTTGCGGAGCCTCAAAGAGAGACTACTTTCATCCGATCTTGCTGAAATTTGGTGCATGGTGTTGGTATATGGTCTCTAACAACCATGCAAAAATTGGTCCACATCGGTCCATAATTATATAAAGCCCCCATATAACCCGATCCCCAGATTTGGCTTGCGGAGCCTCAAAGAGAAGCAAATTTCATCCGATCCCGCTAAAATTTGGTACATTGTTTTGGTATATGGTCTCTAACAACCAAGCAAAAATTGGTCCACATCGGTCCATAATTATATATAGCCCCCATATAAACCGATCCCCAGATTTGGCTTGCGGAGCCTCAAAGAGAGACTAATTTCATCCGATCTTGCTGAAATTTGGTAAATGGTGTTAGTATATGGTCTCTAACAACCATGCAAAAATTGGTCCACATCGGTCCATAATTATATATAGCCCACATATAAACTGATCCCCAGATGCGACCTCCGGAGCCTCTTGCAGGAGCAAAATTTATCCGATCCAGTTGAAATTTAGTACGTGGTGTTACTATATGGTCTCTAAAAACCATGTACGAATTGGTCCATATCGGTTTATAATTATATATAGCCCCCATATAAGCCGATCCCCAGATTTGTCCTTCGGAGCCTCTTGGAGGAACAAAAATCAACCGATCCGGTTGAAATTTCGAACGTGGTGTTAGTATGTGGTATCTAACAAACACGCAAGAATTGGTCTATATCGGTCCATAATTATATATAACCCCCATATAAATCAATCCCCATATTTGATCTCCGGAGCCTCTTGGAGGAGCAAAATTCATCCGATGCGGCTCAAATTTGGAACGTGTTAGTATATGGCCGCTAACAACCATACCAAAATTGGTCCATATCGGTATATAGTTATATATAGCCGATCTCTAATCATATCGGTTCATAATCATGGTTGCCACTCGAGCCAAAAATAATCTTCCAATATTTAATTTCTATAGAAAATTTTGTCAAAATTTTATTTCTATAGAAAATTTTGTCAAAATTTTATCTCTATAGAAAATTTTGTCAAACAGAATTATATAGATATTTCATCGGTCTTTTTTGATTTAATATATACCACATATGGACTTACTTACTATTTAGAAGACGGTGTTAGGACGTTTTAAGATACGTTGCCATCAGCAAGCGTTACCCCAACTCATGTAATCCTATTGTGGATGGCAGTGTTTAGAAGAAGTTTCAAAGCAATCCATGTTGGAGGGTCCATAAGCTTCGGCCTGGCCGAACTTACGGCCGTATATACTTGTTTCAAAATTTGACTTATTCTAATTTTACTGAATTATTTTTATACCCTCTACCATAGGATGGGGGTATATTAACTTAGTCATTCCGTTTGTAACACATCGAAAAAATTCTGGGTCGTGGTGAAATTCTGAGTCGATCTGCCCAAGTCCGTCCGTCCGTTCGTCTGTTGAAATGTGTTCGGAACAAAATAAGCTATTGACTTAAAACTTGGCACAAATAGTTGTTATTGATATAGGTCCAATGGTATTGCAAATGTGCCATATCGGACCACTTTTAAACCGACCCCCAGATTTGGCTTGCGGAGCGTCATAGAGAAGCAAATCAGGTTGAAATTAAGTACGTGGTGTAAGTATATGGTCTCTAACAACCGTAAACAAATGGGTCCATATCGGTCCATGATTATATATAGCCCCCGTATAAACCGATCCCCAGATTTGTCCTCCGGAGCCTCTTGCAGGAGCAAAATTCTTCCGATTCGGTTGAAAATTGGTACGTGGTGTTGATATACGGTCTTTAACAACCATGCAAAAATAGGTCCATATCGGTCCATAATTATAGTTATATAGCCCCCATATAAACCCCCTCTTGCAGGAGCAAAATTCCTCCGATTCGGTTGAAATTTGCTACGTGGTGTTAGTATATGCACGCACAGAAAAAACATGTTTGGACATGGTTGCCGCATCCATTTAATGCTTATCTAGAGTATGTAATTGTCGCGAAAACCATGTATTTTGTCTTTGTAAAAATAATTTTCGAGCGGAGAAGAATATATGTTGGCAATAAGCATTTAAACTGTTCTCAAATGCCGCAAACATGTTCTATTATTTAAATGATAGAATTTCATACCTGACCATTCAATTTTTTTACTTTTTTGCAGGGAAAAAAGTATTTTTATAGGTTACGTATAGACATGTCTAGAACCATTACATGGCCATAAAGATCATGTACATAGTTTTCGTGACCATTTACTTTTTTAATTTTTTGCAGAAAAAAAGAATTTTATAAAAACATTGAGCAGGTACACACGATTTTAATTTTGCGCGTCAGTCGTGTGTTGATTGTTTCTTGGAATGGACGGAAAATACGTAATTACTGTGTTTTGTGTTAATTTATTTATTCAGAAGTGGCACGTGGTTTTATGTGAACACAAAAAAGGAAGTGTAATTGAAAAAATGTACCTGTTTTTGTTCTGCATTTTGATATATGGTATAATTCATTTTTATTTGCAGTTACATGATGTCTTCGTTTGTACATTTGACGGGGACGAAGTAAATATGGAATAATTACTTATTGAACTCCGGAGCCTCTTGGAGAAGAAAAATTCATCTGCTTCGGTTGCAATTTCGTACATTTTGCTAGTCATATATAGCCCGCAGATAACCCGATCCCCAATCACACAAGAATTGAGCCATATAGGTTTATAATTGTATATAGCCCCCATATTTCACTTCCATGGGTAAGTATTACCACAACCCAAGTAATTCGATTATGGATGACAGTCTTTAGTATAGGGATTTATTTCATTGTGAAGAAAGCCCAAAATATGGCACAATCCCACAGAGATAAATATCTCCAAGAGTTTTACAATTAAAGTTATTTTAATCACGGACTTAATTTGATAAATAAATTTCATAATTGATCCCTTGATTGACAGTAAATAATATTTATTTATGAAGCCCATTTCAAAAGCCCACCAATATCCCGTTTACACAGAGAATACATATTGGTTGTGATAACCGTATTTATTGCCAACCTCTTTTTGGCAGTTGCAGCTACTATTAGTTGTGTCGACCGAATGATTCGGTAGACACAACTAGTGACTACCTTCATCATTCGGTTGTGTTGCCCAACCTAAATAATACTCATGACCGAATTAAAAATATATTTAAAAATCAATTACTTAACAGTTAAATATTCTATTTTATTTTATTTACATATACGTATAGTGGTACAAATAAATCTAAATACGCTAAGTGTATGTAATTAGTAGTTCAAATTTTTTGGCTAGGATCTCTATTTATTGCATCAAAATGTAGGCATGTCCAGATAATAAATATGATCACTTCTTACAGCAAACATATTTTTTATGGTGAACATGTATTATTGTTGCCGCAATCCTGTTGTTTTCTCGGTCATTATGTAGCTGATTTCGACAGCTGGCGAGGAAGCGTTTTTGCAGCACAAATGTTCCATTTTCCTTATTCAAAAATTAAATTTAGTTCTAGGAGAGTCATTTTTCTTCCCTGGATGCAAAAAGGCCGTTTCAGCGAGCTCGTTCATTTAATCGTAAAAAAAAATAAATTTGCATGTTAGTAGATCCAAATGACTCATTGGATGAAATAACCAGAACGTGCCCGCATTCTCCAGAAACTTCAAGAGATTTAATGTAAAGCAATGTGGAGGCTCATTTTCTTTTTATTTGGACAATGCATAGTTATATTCCCATCTTTGTATATCTTTGTATATGACTTTTCAAACGTATAGGAATATTTTTAACCAATCTTTGAAATGTGTTGTCCAATATTCCTGTTTACCATTCTGCATCCAGAGCAAATGTCGGTTCTTGCGGCCCAGTTTTAAAGACAAATATAATTAAGCGGGCTTGAGCTTTTCATATTTATAGTGGTTTAGAATTGAAATTTGAAAATTATTTCTTTTTCGGCTATAAATTAGCAATGACAAAATGACATTTGAACAATAATTCAAATTACATTCGGCTGTGTATACTGAATCTCAGTTGCGGTTATTAACTGTTAGTTACCAAACTGATTTGAAGTAGGTCGTATTGACTGATATTTCGAAATTTTTTTAAAATAGAGACATTTGGTTACTACAACTATTTATCATGCATAAAAAATGAAAATTATCACCAAGTGGTAGAAATGACGAAGAAATGCTTGGAAAAAATGAATGTAAATTGACCCTACTATCACTGAGTTCTAAATGTGGAATTTTCATTATAACAATCAATTTCCAACCAATCTATTCTCTGTGTGTACCTACTCCGCATTTACTCATATAATATTTAAACATTAAATATCATCTATTAAAACATTCCCCCTTTCTGAACACATTCGCATAAATGACATATTGAATTATTTAAAATTCTTTGTGCTATTTATATCTATGAAAGCATAAAAAACATGAATGAAGTCAATCTCTTCTTCAACTTTCAAATGTGTTACAAGTACGATGACTGAATTTCTAATAACCAAGACCTCCCGCTAATACAAAGGAGGTATGGTCGCTGTATAAATAACAGCAGGAATTACAAAACATAAAACTTAAAAAAAAACACACATACACACAAAAACAAAAAATTCCTGAGAATGGAATGGAACAGGATGTATGGCAGGGTATGGTACAGAGTATCGTACTGATCTGTACAGTATGGCATCTCGTTTGCATTTTACACCACTTTGCGACATGTGTTGCAACATTGAAGTGTCTTCGTCAAAAAGTACGTAATTCCCATACGATGACATCGTTTTGAAGGATAAGTAAGTGTAACAGTTGCCCGGGAAGGTGTACTATTACATATTTCGATTGTTCCTTGCTATGGCTATGAAGCAGGGGAGGGGTGGTTGGTTGGATGATATTACAACATCGCCAAGAACTTTTCAACTAAGGGAATAGATAAAATTTGTGTCTGTGTTTTTGTAGTATCTTGAAAAGCTGATTAAGTGTTAATTTTGTGTAAATTTTGTTTTGTGTTGCGTTTTTTTTTTGTTTGCCAACAAAATTTATAAAATGATAATTTTCACACAACAGAGCCAAAGAAGAATTCATGAGTATGGGAGTTACACAAATTACCATTACGAATATAAAATCGAGCACAAGTGCCTTGACTACCTGCCTGCCTGTATCTATGTCTTGTGTGTGTGTGTGTGTAAATGAGCACTTTTAAGAGGTCCTTTGTCAAGAACGTTACCCTTTTTCTGAAGGCAAAAGACATCTCAACAAATAACAAAGCTTCTGTCACTGCTATTGGTTGTGGTAATGCCAATGCTGTTGCTGGTGGTGATGGAGCAATATGTTCTAAGGATCTAGCACGTCTTGTGGGATTTTTCAAGTATGAGTATATATGAGAGTGTAAGGACATACGTTTTTTTTGTCATTCATTTCATGCAACAACTTATGTGAATGAATTTTTGTGTTAATTATACATTTGTCTATCTCTGTCTCTGCCATTGTAAGCAAAGAAGCTTGTTTTATATGTTTTCATATGTTAATTAATGCAACATTGCTTGGCGAACACTTTCTACATTCCATGCGTGTAAAGAAATCAACGAGTGTTGTCCCTGAAGGATTGTGAGAATTCCATATTTAGCGATTTACTTAAAAATTTTTGGTGCCTTAACATTTTTAGTTCATGGCTTTAATACTATCTTTAAGACATTTCCCAATCATATTCGACATTGTATTAATATTTACTTATTGCAAAATATCGGAAAACAAAAACCCTTAGATCTATTCACTAAAACACTGGAGAGATTACCCACTGATGACGTCAACTCCACCACAAAACCATCACTCCCCTCCACACCAACGTAAAACCACCACTGGGAGCTCAACTCCACTATAAACCACAAGTATGGAGCTTAACTCCTCCACTATTTGCAGATAAAGTGTTCAACTCCACCACTCGGATGTCAACTACCTTACCACATCTTCTGGGAGCTCAACTCCACTACTAACTATCTCAAATTTTAGATCAACTTTATAATCAGTGACGACATGCGCTACAATACATCCTGATATCGTCTGTCAAACTACTCGCATAGCAAATCAACTCTGGGTCATACCCGATAGAAAGCGCAAACTTGGAAATATGTCCGCCAAAACTAATTTACGACCCCGTGGCCTTATAATAGGCCTTCGGCTCATCTAGGTCCTTAAAATTGCGCACATCATCTGCGAAGTTCCTTAACCGGGTCCCCTGGATCACGGTTACCAGTAAAACATCAACCAAAACTGGTAGATTTATTATTATTTGGTAGATTGGTAAAATTCTTATCGTTATGGTAGATTTTGCAAAATATTCTTCCACCTAAGAGGTGTTTCACAATTTTTCGATAGAAATAAAATTTTGACAAAATTTTGTATAGAAATAAAATTTAGACAAAATATAGAAATAAAATTTTGACAAAATTTTTAATATAAATAAAATTTTGACATGTACTGAAATAAAATTTTGACAAAATTTTCTATAGAAACAAAACCTTGATAAATTTTTCTATAGAAATAACATTTTGATAAAATTTTCTATACAAATAAAATTTTGGCAAAATTTTCTCTAGGAATAAAATTTTGAGAACATTTTCTATAGAAATAAAATTTTGAGAAAATTTTCTAGAGAAATAAAATTTTGACAAAATTTTCTATAGAAGCAAAATTTTGACAAAATTTTCTATAGAAATAAAATTTGACAAAATTTTGTGTAGAAAAAAATGTTATCCAAAATTTTCTATAGAAATAAAATTTTGATAGAATTTTCAATATAAATATAATTTTGACAAAATTTTGTATAGAAATAAAATTTGGACAAAATTTTCTATAGAAATAAAATGTTGACAAAATTTTCTATACTAATAAATTTTGGCAAAATTTTATATAGAAATAAAATCTTGGCAATTTTATATAGAAATAAACTTTTGACAAAATTTTTTATAGAAATAAAATTTTGACACAATTTTTAATATAAATAAAATTGTGACACGTACTGAAATAAAATTTTGACAAAATTTTCTCTAGAAACAAAATGTTGATAAATTTTTCTATGGAAATAACATTTTGATAAAATTTTCTATACAAATAAAATTTTGACAAAATTTTCTCTAGAAATAAAATGTTGAGAACATTTTCTATAGAAATAAAATTTTGACAAAATTTTCTATAGAAATAAAATTTTGACAAAATTTTCTATAAAAACAAAATTTTGACAAAATTTTCTATAGAAACAAAATTTTGACAAAATTTTCTGTAGAAAGAAAAGTTTGACAAATTTTTCTATAAAAACAAAATTTTGTATAGAAATAAATTTTGACAAAATTTTCTATAGAAATAAAATTTTGTATAGAAATAAAATTTGGACAAAATTTTCTACAGATATAAAATTTTGACAAAATCTTCTATAGAAATATAATTTTGATAAAATTTTCTATAGAAATAAAATGTTGACAACATTTTATATAGCAATACAATTTTGATAAAATTTGGTACACAATTTTGTATACAAATAAAATTTTGACAAAATTTTTTATAGAAACAAAATTTTGCCACAATTTTGTATACAAACAAAATTTGGACAAAATTTCTATAGAAATTAAATTTAGACAAAATTTTGTATAGAAATAAAATTTGGACAAAATTTCTATAGAAATAAAATTTTGACACAATTTTCTATAGAAATACAATTTTGACAAAATTTTTAATATAGATAAATTTTTTACAAAATTTTTAATATAAATAAAATTTTGACACAATTTTGTACAGAAATAAAATTTTGACAAAGTTTTGTATAGAAATAAAATTTTGACATAATATCGTGTAGAAATAAAATTTTGATAAAAAATTGTATAGAAAAATTTTGTATAGAAATAAAATTTTGTATAGAAATAAAATTTGGACAAAATTTTTTACAGAAATAAAATTTTGACAAAATCTTCTATAGAAATATAATTTTAATAAAATTTTCTATAGAAATAAAATTTTGACAAAATTTTATATAGCAATACAATTTTGATAAAATTTTGTACACAATTTTGTATACAAATAAAATTTTGACAAAATTTGTTATAGAAACAAAATTTTGCCACAATTTTGTATACAAACAAAATTTGGACAAAATTTCTATAGAAATTAAATTTTGACAAAATTTTGTATAGAAATAAAATTTGGACAAAATTTCTATAGAAATAAAATTTTGAAAAAAATTTCTATAGAAATACAATTTTGACAAAATTTTTTATATAAATAAATTTTTTACAAAATTATTAATATAAATAAATTTTTTACAAAATTATTAATATAAATAAAATTTTGACAAAATTTTGTACAGAAATAAAATTTTGACAACATTTTGTATAGAAATAAAGTTTTGACAAAATTTTGTATAGAAATAAAAATTTGACAAAATTTTGTATAGAAATAAATTTTGACAAAATTTCGTGTAGAAATAAAATTTTGGTAAAATTTTGTATAGAAATAAAACTCTGACAAAATTGTCTATAGAAATAAAATTTTGACAAAAATTTCTATACAAATAAAATTTTGACAAGATTTTCTAAAGAAACAAAATTTTCTATAGAAATAATATTTTGATAAAATTTTTTGAGGAAATTTTCGATAGAAATAAAACCGCGCCCTGGACCTTGTTAGGAGTTGACTGTTGCTCATTATTTTTGCTGTCGATTGGGACAAAATCTTTTAGATACTCATGAAGTAAAGTACAGTATATATTGGCCTTTATAAAAAAAATAATACTACAATATTTCATTATTATTTGATTTGAAGTATGTTTTCAAGGTGTGCAAAACTTTTAAATTTGCCTTCGTAATGTTAGAATATTTTCATTGCATATTACTGAATTCTTCTTCGTTTTCTTCTTGTGATTGCATCTTCTGGTATTACTAAGCATTCGGAGGCGAAAGACTTTCTCTAGTATCATTATTTCATTTCACATACGAGTACATGTCAGCCACTAAGCCACACGCAAACATTATGAAGTTGCATATTTGTATGTGGACCATTGTGTATGTGGTAGTGCTTAACATGTCAAGGATCTTATTTTCTTATGTGTTGCACTGTAATGCATAAATAACCTTGTTCTTTTTTCGCAATGTCTTAGAAATTTAAGCATGCCATTATTTCCACAACTTAATCGAATATTTTAATTATGTTTTTCTATTGCAATAAAGCATTAATGAATTTATTAATATTTTGAAAACAAATAAGAATTGTGGATTTGTGCTCATACACCTTGCGAAGCAGTCGAATCCTATATAGTTTTATCAAACTTGTTCCGATATTTATGAACGGGCCACCATATTACCCTTTAAAATAACAACAAATAAAGCCTACTTGTTAGGTTTTACATATAGCTCTCATACATATATATACAATGAAACGAGATGATTGTTTCTGTCACTACTAAAGTCGGCAATATATACAGAAAAAATCATAAAATTTTGTACAATTATAAGTATTTACTTTTACCAAAAATCTACCAAATTGAAAACTCTTAGTTTGAAATTTTTACTTCGAAAGAAATTTGTTATTCTTTTATTTTAGGAGTTAATTTCCAATATTATATATTATGATCCCTCCTATTAACAAGAATTTTTTGCGTGTATATACCTTGAAATGTAAATGTGTCGAAATGTTTTACACCAACTTACAAGAAAATTAAAGTTTTTAAAGAAATTTAATTTGTAGAATATGTTGTCAAAATTCTATTTCTATACAATTTTTTGTCACAATTTTATTTCTATAGAAAATATGGTCAAAATTCCAATACTCTACATCTTGAGTATCTAAAAGACTTTGAAAGCATTGGAAATTAATGAGCAACACTCAACGCCTTACAGGTCCAGGGCACGTCAGTTTCTGATTATATTTTTTTTTTACTATTTTTATTGTTTGAATGAATTCATTTTACACAATAATTTAATAATTATATTTTAAGAGTTCAGTTACATAACTGATTATATTTTTGTGTTTACTATTTCTATAGAAAATTTTGTCAAAATTTTATTTCTATAGAAAATTTTGTCAAAATTTTATTTCTAAATGCAATTTTGTCAAAATTGCATTTCTATAGAAAACATTGTCAACAATTTATTTCTACAGAAAATTCTGTAGAATTAAAAATTTTATTTCTATAAAAATTTTGTCAAAATTTTATTTTTGTAGAAAAATTTATTAAAATTTTATTTCTATAGAAAATTTTGTCAAAATTTTATTTCTATAGAACATTTTGTCAAATTTTTATTTCTATAGAAAATTTTGTCAAAATTTTATTTCTATAGAAAATTTTGTCAAAATTTTATTTCTATAGCAAATTTTGTAAAAATTCTATTTCTGTGGAAAATAGTGTCAAAAATTTACTCCTATAGAAAAATCCTATTAACGACAATATTCTGGGTGTACAAATATACCTTGAATTGTAAATGTGTCGAATTTTAAATGTTTTACACCAACTTATACGAAAATTAAAGTTATATAAGAAATTTATTTTGTAGAAAATGTTGTCAAAATTTTTTTTCTTTAGAAATTTTTTTTTTCACAATTTTATTACTATAGAAAATTTGGTCAAAATTATTTTTCTTTAAAAAATTTTGTCAAAATTTTGTTCTTCAGAAAATCTTGTCAAAAATTCTTTATTTTACATCTCGAGTATCTAAAAGATTTTCACAGCTATGATAAATAATTAGCAACGCCTTACAGGGTCCAGGACACGGTTGTTCCTCGAGCGAAACTAATCTATCAAAATTTTAAGAAAATTGTACCAAAAAACTACAAAATTAAAAAATTTTATTTCGCTGTTTCTTATCACATTTGTGTGGTTATTTATAAAATTTTGTTGCTATATTTTGTCAAAATTTTATTTCAAAATTTTATTTCTATTAAATTTATTAAAATTTTATTTCTTTAGAAAATTTTGTCAAAATTTTATTTCCATAGAATATTTTCCAAAAATTTATTTCTATTGAAAACTTTGTCAAAATTTTATTTCTATAGAACATTTTGTCAAGATTTTATTTCTATAGAGAATCTTGTCAAAATTTTATTTCTATAGAGAATTTTGTCTAAATTTTATTTCTATAGAAAATTTAGTCAAAACTTTATTTCTATAGAATATTTTGCAAAAATTTTATTTCTATAGAACATTTTGTCAAGATTTTATTTCTATAGAGAATTTTGTCAAAATTTTATTTCTATAGAGAATTTTGTCAAAATGTTATTTCTATAGAAAATTTTATCAAAATTGTATTTCTATAGAAAATTTTGTCAACATTTTATTTCTATAGAAAATTTGGTCAAAATTTTATTTCTATAGAAAATTTTGTCAAAATTTTAGTCCTTTAGAAAATTTTGTTAAAATATTATTTCAATAGAAAATTTTGTCAAAACTTTATTTCTATCGAAAAGTTTGTTAAAATTTTATTTCTATAGAGAATTTTGTCAAAATTTTATTTCTAAAGAGAATTTTGTCAAAATTTTATTTCTTAGGAAAATTTTATCAAAATTGTATTTCTATAGAAAATTTGGTCAAAATTTTATTTCTATAGAAAATATTGTCAAAATTTTATTTCTATAGAAAATTTTGTCAAAATTTTATTCCTTTAGAAAAATTTGTCAAAATTTTATTTCTATAGAAAATTTTGTTAAAATTTTAGTTCTATAGAAAATTTTGTCAAATTTTAGTCCTTTAGAAAATTTTGTTAAAATTTTATTTCAATAGAAACTTTTGTCAAAACTTTATTTCTATCGAAAAGTTTGTTAAAATTTTATTTCTATAGAAAATTTCGTCAAAATTTTATTTTGTTAGAAAATTTTGTTAAAATTTTATTTCAATAGAAAATTTTGTCAAAACATTATTTCTATAGAAAATTTTGTCAAAATTTTATTTCTATAGAAAATTTTGTCAAAATTTTATTTCCATAGAACATTTTGCCAAAATTTTATTTATATTGAAAACTTTGTCAAAATTTTATTTCTATAGAAAATTTTTGCAAGTTTTTTTTTCTATAGAGAATTTTGTCAAAATTTTATTTCTATAGAGAATTTTGTCAAAATTGTATTTGTATAGAAAATTGATATTTCTCTTAGCAAAATGTACACATATACCAATTTTTCATACTTGTTTTAAGATATATATAAACATCACGTATTAAGTTTCTACCTGATCGGAAGAAATCAATAACCTACATCGATAACAACAACTTGTGCGAAATTTCAAACTGCACGCAAAGAAAAAAAACGTTTGGAAAACGTGTACCGAAAACGTTTTTCTTTTGTTAGAGTTTTTTGAATTGCTTCGAAAATTTTAAACTTTTATCACCAAAAAAAATCGTTTGTTACAAAGTTTTTATTTTTTCAATAAAAAAGGTTATTTTTGAAACAACAACAGAGTCCATTTCGTTTATATCAAACACTGTTCTTTTCTGACTTTTGGTCTTTAATAAAACACATTTTACAGTTCAAAATTTAATATAGTACAATGTAATGTTGAACATTTTTTTCGGAATCTTCCGAACATATGTAGAATGTATGTAAAAAAAAAAAAAAAAAACTTTGGTCGAAGCAGGGATCGAACCCACGACCCTTGGCATGAGAGTCAGACGTAGCAACCACTGCTCCACGGTGCCAAACTAAATGTTTGTTTCTGTTAAATAAACTTTGTTTATTCGGTCGTGGGCGCCGCAAGCTATGCTATATAAATATAACTTATATGGATATTTATCTATTGATGACCATAACAGGTACATAGCTCAGTGGTTAGTGTGTTGGCTTACAAAGTGCATGGTCCGCGGTTCGATTCTCCGTCCAGGCGAAAGGTAAAAAAATTTTAAAAATTTATAAAATCGTATAATTTCTTCTACATTGTTTGTATTACAGAAAAAGGTGTTAAGAACTAAAAATCTTCGTGGAAGTGAGAAAGATGTGAGGGAAAATGCAATTAGCCAGAAAAATTTTTTTTTTTTTGAGTTAGTCTTTATGAAATTGTTTTTACATCCTGGAAAAGAATAAACGTTTATCACAAAAAGTATATACTTTTCTTCCAAATACACTTCCTTACAGCGAAAAGCAAATAAGAAACGAACTTTGTTTGTCTAAAATTTCGTTTGGGAGGAAAGAATTATTTTTTTGCGTGTGAAAGATTATTTCATTCTGAAATTAACGTGATTTCATCGGACGGAAAAACATCGCCAGAATATGAGGGTCTGAGGCCAATATATCGATGCATTCGAAACGGAATAACAAAGTTACTATACCCTAATATCTAAGGGTGCTTGTAAATAATATTGGCATTACGTTTGGTAGTTAAGGCTGTCATATTTGTTATGCATTGCAAATTAATATGGGATACTCTATCAATTTCAATACTATGTATAGCGTTTAATTACAAAGTTTTGGCTCCTAACCTACGACAAATTCTATACATAGTTTATCAATCCACCCTTGTAATAAATATCACCTAAATAGTATGTATTCATCTGAATATTGAGTTACAAATTTTCTAATATATTGGTAATTGCCTATAAATATATATGTTCACAAACATTTAAACATACACACACAACAGTATAAAATTGTATTGTGTTTATTATTTCTGTGTCTTTAGGGCAATTTCTCTTTGGCCACATTGTGGCTTGCAATGCTGACAATACCAGTTTATTTATCGATTTATTTATTTATTTGGTTTATTTATTTTTTATTGCATTTCTAAACCCCCTTAATAAACAATAACAGATTTGATTTTACATTTCACCTAAAGCGCAAAACTTTATCAAGTTATTTTGTTATTTGAATTTCATTTAATTAAAGGTATGTTATTCTATTAAATCGGTACCGTATAAATTTATACAATACTAATATAAATATTGAATAATTAAGAAATAAACAATCGATTTAAGAAGTAAACAATGTGATTTCTAGACATTTAATAAAAACATTGTAAATTTTAAATGGTGACCATACGAGACATAGTGGCTACTGCCCAACAAAAAATACTTTAGCACTAAGAGATTAGATGCGCCTTTTGAGATACATTTAAGTAGACAGTGCCTCTACACAGTATGTATCTGTGGCAATCAAGTAAACGAATAATCAAATTAGTTCGTTGACGTTATTGCAACCAACGCAACCAAAGCAGTACTCTTTTACTTCATACTTACAATGCTATAAAATAGTATCATACATAACTTCTGAGCAATATTGCTATTGAAAAGAGCAATTATATCAGCGTTGTGTAGAAGCTGAGAGCGAAAATACACCTTTAAGGGGTCACATAAACTTCTGTAGAAAAGATCTGGGAAATGTTTAATATTTATGTGATAGACCTTTTCGATAGCTTATTTTTAGACTTTGCCAAAACCAAATAGCACCGCTCGATTCAGAGAAAATTAGGAATTACCGACTTATGTTGTTTTGTCATATGATATTTTATTTTAAACAAATAAGAGCAGAGTTAAGTTCGGCCCAGCCGAAGTTTAAATATCCATGTAATTGCAGAGGAATTCTATTAACATTGAGTTTTTTTATTATTGCCGACCGAAAATTTGGTTCAGAGTGAAGGACTTCTGTAAGCTATGATAATGTTTGATTCTTTAAATTTTTGCACAGTGTCCTTTTGCAAAATTGCTTCAGCTGCAATTAGCCTTTCATTTTTGACGTATACCATAATACAACATTTTTTCCTCGACTTTTGAATATTGCGAAGTGAATATTGTCGTGAAACAGCGTGAAATTAGATATTTCAAAGTACTCCTTCGAGAATGTCCATGTTTCGACAAAGCAAAGTATATCATATTTCATAATATTTTGATCTGTGGCGACATCAAGATGATGGGCTTGTAAACTTTGGATGTTTTGGTAAAACAGTTTTATTTCATCTTCAACATTTGTATTGTGGTTTAAAGAGATCGCCTTTGTTGTCCGCAATCTATAGAGCTCAATTTTGACTGGATCCGTGTCGGATAATGGTCTGGGCAACATCTATGCCCTCCAGAAGTCAAATCGGGAGCTCGGCCTATATGGGGGCTATACCAAAACATGGACCGATATATACCAAATTTAGCACAACTCTTAACTGACTTAAAGTTCCTCTAGATTTCACATTTCAAGCAAATCGAATGAAAATTGTGGCTTTCATGCCCTCATGAAGTCATATCTGGATCTCAGTCAATATGGGGGCTATACCGAAACATGGTCCGATATATACAAAACTTGGCGCAGCTCTTTATAAACCTAAAATACCACTGGTTTTAAATTTTCAACCTAATCGATTGAGAATTGTGCCTTCTATGCCCTCAAGAAATCAAATCGGGAGATCGCTCTATATGGGGGCTATATCAAACCATGGACCGATATATACCAAATTTAGCACAACTCTAATATGACTTATAGTACCTCTAGATTTCAGATGTCAAGCAAATCGGATGAAAATTGTGGCTTCCATGCCCTCCAGAAGTCAAATCGGGAGCTCAGTCTATATGGGGGCTATACCGGAACATGGACCGATATGTACAAAATTTACCACAACTCTTAACTGACTTAAAGTACCTCTAGATTTCAAATGTCAGGCAAATCGGATGAAACTTGTGGATTCCATGCCTTTAAGAAGTCAAATCGGGAGCTCATTCTATATGGGGGCTATACCGAAACATGGACCGATATGTGCAAAATTCGGCACAATTCTTAACTGACTTAAAGTACATCTAGATTTCAAATGTCAAGCAACTCGAATCAAATTGTGGCTTCCATGCCCGCAAGAAGTCAAATCGGGACCTCAGTCTATATGGGGGCTATACCAAAACATGGATCGATATGTACAAAATTTGGCACAGCCAAGCCTATAATACCTCTGAGGTTAAATTTTCAACCAAATCGGTTGAAAATTGTGCCTTCTATGCCCTCAAGAAGTCAAATCGGAAGATCGCTCTCCCTCACTGGTGACATTTCTGAAACCCTCAGAAATGTCACCAGCATTACTGAGGTGGGATAATCCACCGCTGAAATACTTTTTGGTGTTCGGTCGAAGCAGGAATCAAACCCACGAACTTTTGTATGCAAGGCGGGCATGCTAACCATTACACCACGGTGGCCCATTATATATAGTCGGAAACCAATATTTCGACGTGTTACATCACCATCCTATAATAAAAAGTAATGGAAAGGGCTCCGCAGTACAAAATCTGTAATAATTTAAGAATTGAGACAGTGAAACAAAGTCTCCTATAGAAATAAAGTTTTGACAAAATTTTGTTTAGAAATTCAATTTTGGCAAAATTTTCTATAGAAATAAAATTTTCACAAAATTTCATATAAAAATAATAGCACTAGTTTACACTCAAAATGTACACTTGATGAAAATCAACTTTCAACTTATGTATTTTGAGCTGCTGAATTCGAAAAAAAAAAATGTTTAAACATTTTTTATGGAACAGTTTTTGAGATATTTGAACCACTTAACTTATCACTGATCCAATTACACACGATTATTTGTCATCTTATTACCTTTCATTTAAGTGCCAACATTATAATCGGACATTTCTAACTCGAGATACATTGTGTTTAGTAAAAAAAAAAGCGAAAATTTGAAAATAACGGGATACCTCAAAAACTGTTTATAATTTTTTTTTTTTTTAATTCAGCAGCTCAAAATACAAAAGTTGATTTTCATCAAGTGTACATAATTTTTTTTTTGTAAACTAGTGTAATTTGATCAAAAACTACAAAATAAGAATTTTTGATATTTTGTTAATATTTTTTTTTAACATTGGTAGATTATTTTTGGCACTGGTGGCAACCGTGGTTTTAGATTGATATGAAGGTGAACTACCTTCATCATTTCGATATTTATGGAATATATTGTTCAAATCAATGATGAAAACTGATGAGGGTGGGGCAAAAGTTGAATATTTGGAACCAGAAATACGTTTATTTTTCAGTATGTACGATTTCATGTAATCGAATTCATATAAATTTAGCTATTTTCTATATATTATTTTATTTTTTCATGAAATTTATTTATAATAATTTATTTAATTTTGTAATTTATTTCCTAAATCATTTCCAGCACAATTTATTTTCACAATAAATCCAAAGTATTTGTTCTGCTGCTATCTAAGCCTTTTATGTATCTTAAAAATACACACAACTCTAAAGTGGAAATGGAAGATAACGAAAGCGTATCAAATACCTACAGTGAAATGAATGATGTACGGCATGGCTATAAACAAGACAATCACAGAGATTAAAGTAATTAATGCAATTCCCATAGCAATCAATTTCTCACACGAAATGACGAAGATGATGAAGTTAAGCCAAATATAAACGGACAATCATCAACCTGAAAAGGGTCAAAACATTATGGCCAAAGGAAAGCTGCTCAATTGAAGATGAATGTGCTAACTCCAACATAAGGCTATATTCACTAGATTGTAAATTAAGGAAACTGGTTGTGGGTGTGTATGTGTGGCATTGAGAACAAAGTAATACGAATATGGGTATATGTGTTTGTGTACACCCTCAAAAAAAAACCCTTCTGTAACATATACTCCCAAACATATTTTGCTTCAAGCATATACATTTTTGGGTATTGCCCAAACATTTATATGTTTGATTTCTTCCAATATATAATATATTTGAAAGCATATTGGTCTAAACAATATAATATGTTTGGGTAGTCTAAGTTCCAAACAATTTGTATTTTTCCATCCAAATTCAATAATGTTGTCTTCCAAAAAACTATATGTTCTTATGTGAACATATAATATGTTTGGAAACATTTTGAACCCAAAAATATTATATGCTTAGAAGAATTTTCTCCCAAAAAAGATTGTACTCAAATTTTTTTCTGCCTAATTGTATATGCCCTCACATTTTTCTCACTTTTTCTGTAATACAAACATTTTAGAAGAAATTATTATATTTTATAATTTTTTTAATTTTACCTTTTGCCGGACGGGGATTCGAACAGCGGACCACACAGTTTGTAAGCCAGCACACTAACCACTGGCCTACGTAGCTGTTATGGTCATCAAGAGATAATTATCGTTATAAGTTATATTTATATAGCATAGCGCCCACGAGCCGATGCAAACATAACATTGTTTAACAACATAACATTGTTAAACATACATTTGTTGGCAGCGTGGTGCAGTGGTTGGTCGTCCGCCTTGCGTGACAGGGGACCTGGGTTCGATCCCTGCTTCGACTAACACTATTTTTTTTTTAATATATTTTTGTAACATATATTCCAGATACGTTCGGAAGTTCCCGAAAAGGTATTCAGCATTACATACTATTATATTAAATTTTTACTACGAAATTGTAAAGTGTGTTTTATAAAAGACTTAAAGTCAGAAAAGAAAAGTGCTTGATATTAACGAAATGGACTGAGTTCAAATCAAATATTATTTTTTTATTGCAACAATAAAAATTGTGTAACAAATAAAGGTTTTTGTATACAAGTTTAAAATTTTCGAAGAAATTCAAAAACTCTTACAAAAGAAGAACGTGAATTCGAGTATATAAAAATATTTTTCCATCGAATCCTAAGGTTAACGATAACCATTCAATGAAATTTTCTTTGTGTATATATATTTGTAATGCGCCAATTGGTTACTTTTATTATTTTACTTCCAGCATACACTTTGTCTCTCTTTGTAAACACATATATGTTTATGGGCTATTTCTAAATTAATATATATTTGCATCCAAGCATATTATATTTACAAACATTTTATGTCCCAAACATAATATGTTCTAACATATTAACATATATGTCCCAAACATATTATGCTAGTTTATGAACATTATATGTTTGCACTCAAAAATTTGAGTTCCAAACATATAATGTTTATACCCAAACATATGAAAAACAGTCTTTTTCGTCCGTGTAGTAGTAAAACAAAGAGTCGTTAAATAGAACAGAAATGCTAAGACGTAACATTGGTCCAAAGTATTAGACTTTAAGTGGCGTTAAGTTTGTTCAAAAGATAAGATATGAGCAAACATGTGATAAGACCATTAAAGTTGCTAAGCTTAAAAGATATTTTCGAATCACAAACACTACTCACACACATAGCCATCAATACAAGCGTAGATCTACACACACACACAGTAATAGTGTGGAAATATCGAAAACAAACAAAACTATAAAACACAGTATCAGAAACATTCGCTGGAGTACACTCACTCACATACACATACACGGGTTCCTACGAACCAAATATCCTTTCATCAAACTTCAGTCAATAGTTGTGTAACCATTCAATACAGTTTTCGTCGTTCACATTATAACTACGGACAATCCAACTAATACATAGAGTGTTTACATGGGAACACTTGTCAAAGCAAAACCGTATCCTTGGGGGTAGTGGCTTGCCTTCAAGGCATTTCTTTAGATATCATATCATTACCCAGCAAAAAAATTTGGAAGTTCTCCCAAAGGCACAACTTTAAAAGCACTTCCAGAAGATGCACTCCCAATGATGTTCTTTATTTTAACTACCCAGGAAGTTCTTTTAATTAAATTTTTTATATCTTGGTTTTTTCATACTTTTAGTGGGTAATTTTAATTTTTTGTTTCAATTAGGTTAAAAACAGAGTAAGAATTCATGAAATGGTACAAATCATTTGAATTTTGTCGAAAAAAATGCTAAATACAATCTGAAAAAATTGTGAATTTTTGAAAATATTTGAGGTCAAATGTTTCCGACATGCGTTAGAATCCATTAAAAATAATAAAAAAATTATAAAAATTATTTATTTGACGAAATATCACAGAATTTTTTAATTTATATCCAAAACATTGAATTCGGATCACACCTAAAGAAGTGATACAAATTCAGTGCAACGGCTGTTGAAATGGAGGACTTCTATCCTATGACAAGCCCATGTTAAATTCATTGCTTCTGCGTCAGTTTTGCACCACTTCCGGATCCAAAAAGAACATTTTCATTACTTTTTTGGCGACGCTTTTTTTGCTGGGTAGTATTAAGATATCTGAATGTTGGTCTTGTGTTGTCCAACTAACCGTTGTTTTTTGAAAAGCTTTCGGTTTATGCGATTTTTTTTTTTATTTCACCGGGTTTCAGTTTTTTATTTTGTTCAAAAACGGTTAACAGGTTAAAACCGACAAAAATTGTGAAAATTAATTTTGAACACTTATATTATTCTAAAAACAAGTATATACAGCAGTAAGTTCGGCCGGGCCACACCAAATATACTAGTTTCTTTTGAAATTTTCAGAGGGTTTGATGACAGATATTGTCCAAAGCAGATCAGTTCAACTAGTACGCTTCCCGAAGATATATTTGAAGTGTTTACCTACGGAGACTAGATCAGATTCTGGATTTATACACAGAAAAAAAATTCCGTAGTTAAACTAGCACTAAATTTAATTTATTATACCCTGCGCCACACTGTGGAACAGGGTATTATAAGTTAGTGCATATGTTTGCAACACCCAGAAGGAGACGAGATAGACACATGGTGTCTTTGTCAAAAATGCTCAGGGTGGGCTCCTGTCCGTCTGTCCGTGAACACATTTTTGTAATCAAAGTCTAGATCGCAGTTTTAGTCCAATCGACTTCAAATTTGGCACAAGTATGTGTTTTGGCTCAGAATAGAACCCTATTGATTTTGGAAGAAATCGGTTCAGATTTAGATATAGCTCCCATATATATATTTCGCCCGATATGGACTTATATGGCCCCAGAAGCCAGAGTTTTACCCTAATTTGCTTAAAATTTCGCACAAGAAGAACAATTAGTACTATAGTCAAGTGTGCCAAATTTTATTGAAATCGGTTCAGATTTAGATATAGCTCCCAGAAGCCAGAGTTTTACCCCAATTTGGTTGAAATTTTGCATAAGAAGAACAATTAGTAGTGTAGTCAAGTGTGCCAAATTTTATTGAAATCGGTTCAGATTTAGATATAGCTCCCATATATATATATATATATATATATATATATATATATATATATATATATATATATATATATATATATATATATATATATATATATATATATATATATATATATATATATATATATATATATATATATATATATATATATCGTTCGCCCGATTTACACTCATATGACCAGAGTGGCCAATCTTTTACTCCCATTTAATTGAAATTATGCACAGGGAGTAGAATTGGCATTGTAGCTATGCGCGCGACATTTGGTTGAAATCGGTTCAGAGTTAGATATATCTCCCATATATAGCTTTCGCCCGATTTACATATATATATATATATATATATATATATATATATATATATATATATATATATATATATATATATATATATATATATATATATATATATATATATATATATATATATATATATATATATATATATATATATATATATATATATATATATCGTTCGCCCGATTTACACTCATATGACCAGAGTGGCCAATCTTTTACTCCCATTTAATTGAAATTATGCACAGGGAGTAGAATTGGCATTGTAGCTATGCGCGCGACATTTGGTTGAAATCGGTTCAGAGTTAGATATATCTCCCATATATAGCTTTCGCCCGATTTACACTCATATGACCACAGAGGCAAATTTTTTGCTCCGATTTAGTGGAAATTTTGCACAGGGAGTAGAATTGGCATTGTAGCTATGCGTGCCAAATTTGGTTGAAATCGGTTCAGATTTAGATATATCTTCCATATATAGCTTTCGCCCGATTTACACTCATATGACCACAGAGGCCAATTTTTAACTCCGATTGAGTTGAAATTTTGCACAGGGAGTAGAATTAGCATTGTTGCTATGCGTGTCAAATTTGGTTGACATCGGTTCAGATTTAGATATAGCTCCCACATATATTTCTTTTTCTGATTTCGACAAAAATGGTCAAAATACCAACATTTTCCTTGTACAATCGCCACTGCTTGGTCGAAAAGTTGTCCCTGAGTCCCTGGGTCCCTGAGTCGATATAACCATGTCCGTCTGTCCGTCTGTCTGTGAACACATTTTTGTGCTCAAAGTCTAGGTCGCAATTTAAGTCCAATCGCCTTCAAATTTGGCACATGTTCCTGATTTGGGTCAAAATAGAACCCTATTGATTTTGGAAGAAATCGGTTCAGATTTAGGTATAGCTCCCATATATATCTTTCGCCCGATATGCATTAATGTGGACCCAGCAGCCAGCGTTTTATACCGACTTGCTTGAAATTTTGTACAAACATAACACTTCGTCGTATAGTCAAGTGTGCAAAATTTGATTGAAATCAGTTCAGATTTAGATATAGCTCCCATATATATCTTTCGCCCGATATGGACTTATATGGCCCTAGAAGCCAGATTTTTGGCCGAATTTGGTTGAAATTTTGCACTAGGAGTACAATTGGTAGTGCAGTTAAATGTGCAAAATTTGATTGAAATCGGTTCATATTTAGATATAGCTCCCATATATATCTTTCGCCCGATATGGACTAATATGGTCCTAAAAGCCAAAGTTTTAATCCAATTTGTTAGAAATTTTGCACTAGGAATACAATTAGTAGTGCAGTTAACTACCCAGGAAGTTCTTTTAATTAAATTTTTTATATCTTGGTTTTTTCATACTTTTAGTGGGTAATTTTAATTTTTTGTTTCAATTAGGTTAAAAACAGAGTAAGAATTCATGAAATGGTACAAATCATTTGAATTTTGTCGAAAAAAATGCTAAATACAATCTGAAAAAATTGTGAATTTTTGAAAATATTTGAGGTCAAATGTTTCCGACATGCGTTAGAATCCATTAAAAATAATAAAAAAATTATAAAAATTATTTATTTGACGAAATATCACAGAATTTTTTAATTTATATCCAAAACATTGAATTCGGATCACACCTAAAGAAGTGATACAAATTCAGTGCAACGGCTGTTGAAATGGAGGACTTCTATCCTATGACAAGCCCATGTTAAATTCATTGCTTCTGCGTCAGTTTTGCACCACTTCCGGATCCAAAAAGAACATTTTCATTACTTTTTTGGCGACGCTTTTTTTGCTGGGTAGTATTAAGATATCTGAATGTTGGTCTTGTGTTGTCCAACTAACCGTTGTTTTTTGAAAAGCTTTCGGTTTATGCGATTTTTTTTTTTTATTTCACCGGGTTTCAGTTTTTTATTTTGTTCAAAAACGGTTAACAGGTTAAAACCGACAAAAATTGTGAAAATTAATTTTGAACACTTATTTTATTCTAAAAACAAGTATATACAGCAGTAAGTTCGGCCGGGCCACACCAAATATACTAGTTTCTTTTGAAATTTTCAGAGGGTTTGATGACAGATATTGTCCAAAGCAGATCAGTTCAACTAGTACGCTTCCCGAAGATATATTTGAAGTGTTTACCTACGGAGACTAGATCAGATTCTGGATTTATACACAGAAAAAAAATTCCGTAGTTAAACTAGCACTAAATTTAATTTATTATACCCTGCGCCACACTGTGGAACAGGGTATTATAAGTTAGTGCATATGTTTGCAACACCCAGAAGGAGACGAGATAGACACATGGTGTCTTTGTCAAAAATGCTCAGGGTGGGCTCCTGTCCGTCTGTCCGTGAACACATTTTTGTAATCAAAGTCTAGATCGCAGTTTTAGTCCAATCGACTTCAAATTTGGCACAAGTATGTGTTTTGGCTCAGAATAGAACCCTATTGATTTTGGAAGAAATCGGTTCAGATTTAGATATAGCTCCCATATATATATTTCGCCCGATATGGACTTATATGGCCCCAGAAGCCAGAGTTTTACCCTAATTTGCTTAAAATTTCGCACAAGAAGAACAATTAGTACTATAGTCAAGTAAGCCAAATTTTATTGAAATCGGTTCAGATTTAGATATAGCTCCCAGAAGCCAGAGTTTTACCCCAATTTGGTTGAAATTTTGCATAAGAAGAACAATTAGTAGTGTAGTCAAGTGTGCCAAATTTTATTGAAATCGGTTCAGATTTAGATATAGCTCCCATATATATATATATATATATATATATATATATATATATATATATATATATATATATATATATATATATATATATATATATATATATATATATATATATATATATATATATACATATATATATATATATATATATATATATATATATATATATATATATATATATATATATATATATATATATATATATATATATATATATATATATATATATATATATATAATATATATATATATATATATATATATATATATATATATATATATATATATATATATATATATATATATATATATATATATATATATATATCGTTCGCCCGATTTACACTCATATGACCAGAGTGGCCAATCTTTTACTCCCATTTAATTGAAATTATGCACAGGGAGTAGAATTGGCATTGTAGCTATGCGCGCGACATTTGGTTGAAATCGGTTCAGAGTTAGATATATCTCCCATATATAGCTTTCGCCCGATTTACATATATATATATATATATATATATATATATATTATATATATATATATATATATATATATATATATATATATATATATATATATATATATATATATATATATATATATATATATATATATATATATATATATATATATATATATATATATATATATCGTTCGCCCGATTTACACTCATATGACCAGAGTGGCCAATCTTTTACTCCCATTTAATTGAAATTATGCACAGGGAGTAGAATTGGCATTGTAGCTATGCGCGCGACATTTGGTTGAAATCGGTTCAGAGTTAGATATATCTCCCATATATAGCTTTCGCCCGATTTACACTCATATGACCACAGAGGCAAATTTTTGCTCCGATTTAGTGGAAATTTTGCACAGGGAGTAGAATGGCATTGTAGCTATGCGTGCCAAATTTGGTTGAAATCGGTTCAGATTTAGATATATCTTCCATATATAGCTTTCGCCCGATTTACACTCATATGACCACAGAGGCCAATTTTTAACTCCGATTGAGTTGAAATTTTGCACAGGGAGTAGAATTAGCATTGTTGCTATGCGTGTCAAATTTGGTTGACATCGGTTCAGATTTAGATATAGCTCCCACATATATTTCTTTTTCTGATTTCGACAAAAATGGTCAAAATACCAACATTTTCCTTGTACAATCGCCACTGCTTGGTCGAAAAGTTGTCCCTGAGTCCCTGGGTCCCTGAGTCGATATAACCATGTCCGTCTGTCCGTCTGTCTGTGAACACATTTTTGTGCTCAAAGTCTAGGTCGCAATTTAAGTCCAATCGCCTTCAAATTTGGCACATGTTCCTGATTTGGGTCAAAATAGAACCCTATTGATTTTGGAAGAAATCGGTTCAGATTTAGGTATAGCTCCCATATATATCTTTCGCCCGATATGCATTAATGTGGACCCAGCAGCCAGCGTTTTATACCGACTTGCTTGAAAT